>NC_081416.1:168661353-169003853 GCF_949786415.1 Peromyscus eremicus | reverse complement strand
TCCCGGCTAATGAAGGCTCAGCCTCCGTGGTTCTGGGGTCTGGGTTGCCAGCTCTTCTGTTGACTGTGGCTGCTGGTGCGCTGCTGTGAGCTTCTCATCTTGAATTGTCCATCTCACCTTGCTTCCCTGGCCCTGGGGTACCAACTCTTTCTGTTTCTCACTGGACTGGACTGGCTCAGCCCCTCCGTATCCCCCGGCACCCCCAGTTCCACTGCGCTGGTTTGCAGCTTTGGGAAACAGCCTACTGTTGTAAATATACTTGCTGGGGTGGCCCAGCTTCTTGATGCAGCGACTGCATCCCCCCGTGATGGTGACCAGGAAAGAGGGAAGAAAAACCCACCGGCAGAGGGAGGCCCAGAGAGTCCCTGGCTAGCTTCCTCTTCCTGTTTTCATAGCCAGGCTAGAAGATGACCAGGCAGGTGGACAAAGGATTCATCTCCTGAATGCTGCGCTTGCCTGTCGGAATCTGAATCTTGTACCTGTCTTCCTTAGGAGACTGAACTACTCCAGGGCAGGGACAAACCTCTGGCCTTTCTATGTGTTCTGGCGGGCACAGGAAGGCATCAATAAAGATTTAGTTACTTTGTATAGTGGGTTAACTGAGTCGCTGCCTCCTCTTTCATTTTTCCATACCAAGGTCTTTGTCTTCTTCCCCCTACCCCCAAAATGCAGCCAAGGACAGCCTATTCTCACATAGTGAGTTTCAGGAGAACCGAGGTTACTTGGCAATGCCTTGTCTCAAAAAGAAATTATATATTGGATAGAAATTAAAGCTAGAGATCTGGGGTATGGCAGCACATACCTGTAGCCTCAGCACTTGGAAGGTAGAGGCAGGAGTTCAGGGCCATCCTGGGCTACATGAAATGCTGTCTTAAAAATCAAGGGGGGCCAGGTGGTGGTGGTACACACCTTTAATCCCAGCACTCGGGAGACAGAGGCAGGCAGATCTTTGTGAGTTCGAGGCCAGCCTGGTCTACAGAGTGAGTTCCAGGAAAGGCACAAAGCTACATAGAGAAACCCTGTCTCAAAAAACTCAAAAAAAAAAAAAAAAAAAAAAAGGAGGGGGGGAGGAACTATTGAAATGGATCCCTGCATTAACAGGTACCTGCTACCATGCCTAGGGACTTCAGTTCAATCCCTGGATCTCACATAGTGGAAAAAAAGAACCATTTGCCCTCTGCCCCTCACTTGTGTGCCATGGCATGTGTGTTCCCACAAGCAAAATAAAAAAAGAACATATTGTAAGGAAATTAAACATGGACAGGACAGGAGAGAAGGTAGGACTGAAGAGACCTGATAGATGAGATAGGTCACATATTCACTTGTTTAACATATTTTATTTTGTTGAAATAAGGTCTGCTATGTAGCCCTGACTGGCCTGAACTTGCTTCATAGGACAGACGAACCTTACACTCTTGAGACAATGACTTACCATGTATCTCTTCCACTAGCCTTGGACTTGGTCTCCAAAGTGCTGGGATTAAAGGTCTGCACCCCACTTTCGCCTCCTCATTTTTAAAAGAGGTGATCTAGAAAGTGAGGGAGTAGGGGGTTGCAGAGATGGCCCAGTCAGTAAGGTTGAGAGTGCTTGCATGAGGATCTGGGTTTGTTCTCAGAACCCATGAGAAAAGCTGGGCATGGTGGTCCATGATTATAATCCCAGCTCTAAGGAGTAGAGATGGGGTGATGGAATTCCTGGGATAAGGAGCCAGCCAGCCAGCTGAGAGTCCCAGGCTAACGGCAGATCCCGTCTCAAAAGGCAAAGTGGGGGTCTGGAGAGATGACTCAGAGAGAAAGAGCACTTGCCCCTCTTGCAGAGGACCCAGCTGGGTTTCCTGTAGGAGCCCACAGAAGTTTCCTAGTGAGATCTGAGCTTGCTTTATCCAGCGGGGCTGCATAAGGGGATGGATTGACCATGTGCATGGTTACCAGGTGTTTGGAAGGGTCTGCACTTGGCTGTGCTATGGGGGAGGTCTTTTGCCCCACCCCTTGGCATTTCTATAAATAGTCCTTTAGAAGAGACAGAAGGGGTTGGTGAATTTTGACCCAGGCCCTCCTGAGGCTATCCTGTGTTTCTATCTGTCTCCTTCCCCTCTATATTTCTATCTAAATATGTCTCACTTTTCCCTACTCAAGAGTTCCCTGGTCATAAAAGTGGGAGCGGGTCTCCCACAGTTCCCAGCCAACATGGTTGCTCACAACGTTCAATAACACCAGTTCTGGGGTATCCGAGGCCCTCTTCTGGCCTCCATAGGCACTGCACAATGTGGTGCACAGATACATGCAGGTAAAACATACACATAAAAATAAATAAATTTTGCAGAAGTCCCTCCACAGCCTGGGTTCAGATCCTGAGATGGGAAAGATGTGTCGGCGTGAAGAAATGAACTGTCCAACCACAAGATGAGTTTCATACATATAGCCATCCCTGAATAGCTTCAGCTGTCTTTAGTTATACATCAAAAACAAGCATGTTTTTCCATACTACCGAACAAGTTTTCCCATCCTCCAACATTAGCCCCTGGCAAAACCAAATATGCCCAATATGTTTTCTCCCAAATTTTACATCAAAACATCTTTAAACTAAAAACACTTACCATTTTTGCTAGCTTGGCCAAATATCAAGCCAGGTACAAAACTAAAAGGTGATAAAAATAGGCACACATTTTAAAAATAATGTCATTCAAAACATATTTACAGAAATAGGGGTGATCTGCCTCTGATCCTGCCAGCACTGAATCAGAACAGCTCTTGGATCTGGAGTGACAGCTGGTGTCCCCAGACAAGAAACCTGAGAAGCATTAGCTCGCAAAGAATTTTAGGGGAAGATATTCAAGAAAAAAAAAAAAGGGGTTTCCAGGAATGATCACATCTGTTCTATGCATGATTGACAAAATGGCACTAAAACCACCAAGAGAATCATCAATATTACAAGAGAGAAGAGAGCATGCAGGTTGTGTGGTCCCAGCAGTAGTCTGCGCTGCCCCGAAGCCCACGGGTCCTTAAGTGAGACTGTCTCTGCAGGCTTTTGCCTCATCTGGAGACCATATTAGGCCATATGGCTCCCAACAAAATCTTAAACAATAAAGGTGGACAGTGCCTGAGGAGGGCAGGTGAGAGCGTGTGTGTACATGTACACACAGACCTACACACAGAGAGAAGACTAGAGAACACCCGAAGAAATGTAACAAAGGGAAGTGTCTTAGAAAGGCTTTCTGTGGCCGGCGGTGGCTGTGGCGGTGGCGGTGGTGGCTCACACCTTTAGTCCCAGCACTGGGGAGGCAGAGCCAGGAGGATCTTTGTGAGTTCGAGGCCAGCCTGGTCAGTGAGTTCCAGGACAGCCAGGACTGTTTCATAGAGAAACCCTGTCTCAAAAAAAACCAAAAAACCAACCAACCAACCAACCAACCAACCAACCAACCAACCAAAACAAAACAAAACAAAACAAAACAAAACAAAAAAAAGAAAGTCTCTCTGTGACCAAATCTAGGACAAGTGCAAGATCAAGTTAAATAACCATAGCAAAGGACTATAACCCACTAAATAAACAAGAATCCATATGGAAAAACACTGGCTTGTATTAAAAGAAATAAGAATCCATATTGGGAAATATGAGTCAACACTAATATAAATAAATAAATAAATAAATAAATAAATAAATAAATAAATAAATAAATAGCTGGGTGTCGTGTCATAGTTTGTGTCAGCCTAGATAGATCTGAGAAGATGGGGAATCTTAGTTGAGGTGGGGCTTCTATCGGATTGGACTGTAAGCCTGTCTGTGGCATATTTTTTTGATTACTGATTGATATGGGAGGGTCCAGTCCACTGTGGGCAGTATCATTCCTAGGCAGGTGGGCCTGAACTGTATAAGAAAGATAGGTAAGCAAGCCACGGAGACCAAGAGCCAGTGAGCAACATCCCTCCATGGTCTCTCTCTGCTTCGGTCCCTGCCTCCATGTTCCTGCCTTGGCTTCCCTTGATGATAGCCGATAATGTGGAAGTATAAGACAAATAAACCCTTTCCTCCCTTAAGTTTCTCTTGGTCAGTCTTCCATCACAGTAATAGAGAAGAAACTAGGACCCTGGGAGAGGTGCAAACCAGTGAGGTGGAGGCAGGAGGATCAAACATTCAAGGCCAATTTGGGCTACTTAAGAAAAAAAAATCAAATAAAGAGAAATGGCTGGGGGGAGCTGACTTGATAAAGCACTCCTCTTAGTATGCAGCGCTTTGAACCCCAGCCCTTCAAAAAATTGGCTGAGTTGGTTCATGCCTGTAATGTACTTGAAAGTGGAAAGTTTATGGCTATCCTTGGCTAGATAGTGATTTGGAGAATAGCCTGGACTAAAAAAAAATAGAAAAGAAAGTTCTTTCTTTTTTCTTTTCTATTTTGGTTTTTCAAGACCGGGTTTCTCTGTGTAGCCCTGGCTGTCTTGGAACTCCCTTTATAGACCAGGCTGGCCTCGAACGCAGAGATCTGCCTGTCTCTGGCTCCCGAGAGCTGGGATTAAAGGCATGCACTACCACTGTGCAGCAGAAAGTTTCTTTTTGTGATCCAAAGTTAACTAATGAATATCAAAGAAATATCCAGGCAGGCATGGTGGCATGTACCTAACAGTTCCAGCTGGGGCGAGTCAGCAAGACTGAAAACTCAAGGCCAGTCTGAGTGACATAGGGAGATGATTCTCAAAGAACAAAAAATTAGGGCCTGGGAGGTGGTTTAGCTGGTACATGAGGCCTTGAGTTTGGGTCCCCAGTACCCAGGTAAAAGCTGGCTGTGGTATGTCCTGCAAGAGGGGAGGGGGAGACAGGAAGACTCCTGACCTTGCTGCTAGGTGGTCTTGGCAGGCAGTGAGCTCCAGGTTCAGGGAGAGACCCTGTCTCAAACACAAAGAGGGAGGGATTAGAGAAAGCAGTCTAAGTTGAGCACTGGCCACTGTACCTCCTGTACACATTCACATGCTCACACACACACCTACACCCACATGAACACAAACGTGTGCATGAATTTACACCACACACACACACACACACACACACACACACACACAGACACACACAGACACACACCATTTAAAAAATCTGGCCAGCCAGGTAGTGATGGGGCATGCCTTTAATCCCAGCACTCAGGGGGCAGAGGCAGGTGGATCTCTGTGAGTTCAAGACCAGCCTGGTCTACATACATAGTTCCAGGACAGCCAGAGCTACACAGAGAAACCCTGATTCAAAACAACAACAAAACAACCAACCAACAGTCGATCACTAGGAGAAGACAGACAGACAGACAGACAGAAATCCGAAGGAGGCATAGATGGAGTTGAAACACGACCAAACAACCCTCATCAGAGCAATCACTGGTTCAGTCAAAAACCGCTAGCAGACGCCCACAGCAGAGGCACAGGATACACCCACAGGCTCCATCTAGACCAGCACTAGATGCTTATAAATACCGTAGATGGAAACAGTGACCTAAGAGGGAGAATATGGCCAATGCTACCTGAACCAAATAATCAAAAACGTGGGGAGCCATGGGACAAACAGACATCATGTGGGTTGAACTGGTTCTGGACACACAGAACCTGACTGTGATCATGTGGAAACAGCAGGCAAGCCCCAACAGTGCAGGGAGGCATGGGTGTTCTATAGCAGAGCTGATTGAAATGCTTGCAGACATGTTGCAGGGTGGGGCTGGGAAGTGGGGCAGGAGCTTACACTCAATGTTTTACACACACAATATTACCATAAATAAATTCAGTTAAAAAAAATCTCAGCAGAGGTGTAGTGTAGCTGGAGAGTTTTCTCTCTGGGTCCTGCCAAGGCCCAGCAGTCTGACAGCCCACTTATAAAATAAACACACAGATGCTTATATTATTTAAACTGTTTGGCCTAATGGCTCAGGCTTCTAGCTATCTAGTTCTTACATCTTAAATTAATCCATTTCTATAAATCTATACCTTGCCACATGGCTCGTGGCTTACCGGCATCTTCACATGCTGCTTGTCATGGCGGATGCTGGCAGTGTCTCCTTCCACCTTCCTGTTCTCTCAATTCTCCTCTCTGTTAGTCCCACCTATACTTCCTGTCTGGCTACTGGTCAATCAGTGTTTTATTTATTGACCAATCAGAGCAACACATTTGACATACAGACCACCCCACAGCAGTGTAGGCAGAGTGGGATGCCACTTGTACATGGAGTTTTTCATCGGGACCTCTGGTCAGCTCTGTCCCACCAGCTGGCTCCCGAATAACCACACAGAGACTTATTATTAATTATAAATGCTTGGCCAATAGCTTAGGCTTGTTACTAACGTGCAACTTAAGTTAACCCATATTTCTAATCTACACTCTACCACGTGGTTGTACCTTTTTTCAGCACGGCATGTTCATCTTGCTCTTTGAGTCTTCTGGTGACTCCCTGTGACTCTGCTCTTCTTCTTCCCAGCGTCCTCGCAGTTTGGCTCTCCCACCTAACCTCTTCCTGTCTAGCTATTGGCCAGTCAGCTCTTTTATTAAACCAATCAGAAGGGGCCTTGTTGGCAAAGACACATCTTCACAGTGTACAAAAAGGTATTATGTAAACAGAGGGGCTGAAGAGATGGCTCAGTGGTTAAGAGTGGTGGTTGTTCTTGCAGAGGACCCCAGTTTGATCCCAGCAACCACATCAGGTATCTCACAACCATCCATAACTCCAGCTTCAGGGGATTCAATGCCCTCTCTTGATATTTCCAGGCACTATGACTTCCACAGGCAGTAGGCATGCAAAACATTCATACAAATTAAATAAATAAATTTTTAAAAACTCTCAAGAATACACACTTGAATTCATTTATGTTCACATATTAATTTCTATATGTGCATTATGTGCATTTAAGAGACAAACATTGACATATATTTAGGGCTAGAGGAGCAACGTGTCAATTACTTTCAGACTATTCAGAATAAAAAATGTACTATTGGGGAACTGATGAAGGATATATAATAATAACTTATTATTAGAAAGTCTTATTATGCAGCCAAGATTGGTCTTGAACTCAAGATCCTCCTGGTTCAGACTTCCAAGTAAATATATATGTGTATGTATGTATGTGTGTGTGTGTATATATATATATATATGCATTCTTTGCACTTTTTTGAAAGATAGAGTCTTATGTAGCCCAGGCTGGCCTTGAACCACAATGTACCTAAGGGTGCCTTGAACTCCCAATCCTCTAGCTCCCACCACCCAAGTGCTGGGGATACTGGTGTCCATCACTATGCCTTGTTTCTTTCCTTCAAATACCCTGTTTGAATCTCCCCCATCACTTCCTTGCTGAATGAGTTGGAGCATGCTAAATGGCATTTTTGGTTTTCAGTATTGCCTCATCTGTAGAACAGTACATACCTCATAATATGGATATAAAGATAAGATCTCATAAATCATCTAAACCAATGCAGAGTGTACCTGGTATTCAATAAATATTAGTCTTATAATTTCCACAGAGTCTGGCACATCAATCCTTGTAGTTTTGGTGGCTGTCCTCGAACTTCCTCTGTAAACCAGGCTGGCCCTGAACTCACAGAGATCTGCTTGCCTTTGTCTCCTGAATTCTGGGAATAAAGGCATGCACCATCATGGCTAACATTGCTGCAAATTAAAAAAAAAAAGATTTATTTTTATTCGTGTGTATATGTGCATGCATGTATATGTGCATTAGAGATCCCTGTAGCTGGAGTTACAGGTGGATTGAGAGCCACCTGAGGTGGGTGCTAGATCTGAACTTAGATCCTCTACAAGAGTAATCCATGCTCTTAACCACTGATCCATCTATCCAACTGTTCCCTTTGGTCATTTTTTGACATTTCCTCAGCCCTCACAGGCAGGTTATTTTTTTCTAGGCCCCACCCACATATACCCTTCATTAGGATAGATTCAGTTGTCAGTGAACTGTAATCCTAATTGCCTTGATGAATGACAGGATAGACTTCCCAGTGGGCGGGGTGGGAGTTGCCTTAGTGCTGGAATCCGAGTCTGTCCTCCGCTTGCATTAGATCAGGAGGGTGATGGGCGAGCAGTTTACATCCTGTTTTTACTGCCTAGGTGGACCTGGCAGGTGACTTCACTTCTGTGTGCCCACTGTCTCCTCTGAGTAATCACATGGGCTTCCTGGGGTTAGCGTGATCATGAGTGCTAGTCCTGTGGCAGAGGAACGTGGGCAGAGCATTTAGTGATGGACAGCAACTGTGGGTTCTAGCCTCTATCTTCTGTTTTCTGTGCTTACATCTCCCAGGCAATACACACACATTGCCTGCCTGTGAAACACACAGGAGGATGAATGTCAAGCTAGTGAGTCAGAAATTTCCAGGGTAGGATGTAGCTCAGTGGGCAGAGTGCGTGCCTACAGTGTAGGCTGAGGATGTAGTTTAGTGGTAGAGCCCCTGCCTAGAATCCCCCAGTGAGGGGTTGGGGTGTGGCTCAGTGGTAGAGCCCCTGCCTAGAATCCCCCAGTGAGGGGCTGGGAGTGTGGCTCAGTGGTAGAGCCCCTGCCTAGAATCCCCCAGTGAGGGGCTGGGGTGTGGCTCAGTGGTAGAGCCCCTGCCTAGAATCCCCCAGTGAGGGGTTGGGGGTGTGGCTCAGTGGTAGAGTCCTTGCCTAGAATCCCCCAGTGAGGGGCTGAGGTGTGGCTCAGTGGTAGAGCCCCTGCCTAGAATCCCCCAGTGAGGGGCTGGGGTGTGGCTCAGTGGTAGAGCCTCTGCCTAGAATCCCCCAGTGAGGGGCTGGGGTGTGGCTCAGTGGTAGAGCCCCTGCCTAGAATACTCCAGTGAGGGGCTGGGCTGTGACTCAGTGGTAGAGCCCCTTCCTAGCACAAGACTTTGAGTTTCATTCCCAGTACCACAAAAAAAAAAAAAACAAAACAAAAACCAACTAACTGAATAAACAATGCATAAATGTTTATGCACGTAATCCCAGAGTTTTTGAGACTGAGGCTGGAAGACTGCCAAGAGTTCAAGGCCCTTACTAGATGAGGGTGTGAGATCTGGTCTCAATTCTTTTTTCTTTTTTGAAGAGATAGAAGCACAGGGAGGGAGAGTTGTCTTTAGTCATGGAGGAAGGCTGACGCTATCTCTTCCCTGTGTCTTCCCCAAGCTTTGAGCTTCATGCATGAGGAACAGACTTCAACAGCAGGCAGGGATTATTGGGGACAAGGCAGGTGTGACAAGGGACAGGTGGCTCTGCTTGAACTGGCCTTGCTGGTTCTTTCCCTGGTGCGTGATTTTAATGAAGGGTTTATTTTATTTTAATTATGTAACCAAGCATGAATATCTTCTTGTTGTAGAACATTCAAAACACCCAGACTCTCTGGTTCTCTCTCTCTCTCTCTCTCTCTCTCTCTCTCTCTCTCTCTCTCTCTCTCACACACACACACACACACACACACAAGTGCACACACACATCTGTGCCTACACATGCACACAGATGAGCACACACAGGCACACACAAATGCACATACATACACACATGAGCATATATGCATATATAGAAGCACACATGCATATGGACACACACAGACACACACACACACACACACACACACACACACACACACACACACACGAGTTGAGCCCTTTGAGGCCTGGGCTGTTCATCATGGGGCAGGAAAGCTGGAAATGTGTGCAAATGCCTTTTTTTTTTTAAGATTTAAGACCTTCTTTTTAGATTTACTTATTTTACTTTATGTGCCTGAGTGTTTTGCCTACAAGTATGCTTGCATCCTATGCATGCCTGGTGTCCTTGGAGGTCAGAAGAAGGCATCAAATTCCCTGGAACTGGAGTTATGGATGGTTGTGAGCCACCATGTGGTTGTTGGGAATCAAACTCAGGTCCTGTGCAAGAGCAATAAGTGTTCTTACCCACTGAGCCATCTCTCCACCCACACATATCTTTCAAAATGATAAATGCATGTCACTTATTAAAAATTATTAGTGTGTACGGGCTGGGGAAATGGCTCAGCAGTTCAGAACACTGGCTCCTTTTCTAGAGGACCCAGGTTCCATACCCAGCACCCATACGATGTCTCACAACTGTCTGTAACTCCAGTTCTGGGGATCTGGTGCCCTCACACAGACATAAATGCAGAAAAACACTAATGCACATGAAAAAAAATCTGAGGGAAAAAAGGAAAAAATAAAAAAAGGAAAAAATTATTAGTGTGTGTGCACACACATGTGTGCAGAATCTGTGTGTGTGTGTGTGTGTGTGTGTGTGTGTGTGTGTGTGTGTGGGTGCATGTGCCATGGTAAGTGTGTGGAGGTCAGAGGACAATTTTGTGGAGTCATTTCTCTCTTCCACCTTTGCGTAGGTATGGTGATACTTTATTTGTGCTGAAATGTGATTTTATTTGTATGTTAATAAAGTTGACTGGAGATCAGAGTTAAGAACAAGCCATTTAGCAGAAGTCTGGTGTGGTGGCACACATCCTTAATCTGATCACATGGCAGGCAGAGTCTCTGTGTGTTCAAGGACACAGCCAAGCCGTGAACTGAACCTTTAATCTCAGTACCAACCATAGAGACCTGGAGGTCTGTATAGACAGGCAGTGACAAGGAAGTAATGTGGTTGGGTTTCCAGCCAATGAGAAGGCAGAACAGAAAGTTAATAAAAAGACAGGACTCAGGAAGAAGGTCTTTCTCTCTCAGGGGAAGGACAGCAGCGAGTGGTAAGATAAGGTGGTCTTAGCTCTTGGCTACTGCTCCATCTCTGGGCTTTTGACTATTTATTTAGCTCTGTGTTTCTTATTTAATAAGACTGTTTAGAATTACATCTGTATTTGGCGCCCATGTGGCAAGAATTCATTAAAAACCATTGGTGGTTACAGGCTTGGCTTGGCCCGGCTTGGCCCCGACTCGGCCAGAGTCTACAGGCCCTAGGCCAGGCCGGAGCTACCGGTCCGGCTGCACTTGGTCAGAGCAACACTCGACTGTAGCCACAACTGAAGCTGCTTGTGGCCGAATCACCAGCTCACATGGTTGGAACTTAAGGAAGCCGCAGCTCAGGATCAAATCGGCTCAAGTGGGAGCACATGGCTGGATTTCAGCTTTTAGCCAGAACATGCGTGGCTTCTTTCTTTCTCTCTCTCTCTCTTTCTCTCTCTTTCTTTCTTTCTTTCTTTCTTTCTTTCTTTCTTTCTTTCCATCCTTCCTTCATTACCAGCAGGATGTAACCCAAAGGGTACTCAGAGGAATGAAATCTGGCAGATGGACGTGTTTTATTTTGCAGAATTTGGAAAATTGAAATATGTACACCATACCATTGATACTTATTCAGGATTTCAATGGGCAACTGCTTTGAGTTCTGAAAAAGCTGATTCTGTAATCACTCATTTGCTAGAAGTTATGGCCATCATGGGTATAACTGCACAAATCAAAACTGACAATGCTCCAGCATATGTCTCTGTTAAAATGAAACAGTTTTTTGCTTATTACAATATAAAGCATATTACAGGCATACCACATAATCCTACAGGTCAAGCAGTTATAGAAAGATCAAACAGAACTCTAAAGGATATGCTAAATACACACAAAGGGGTAACAAAAACCCCCAGAAATATATTACATAATGCTTTAACTTTGAATTTTCTCGATGCTAATGAGAAAGGAACAACAGCTGCAGAGAGACATTGGATAATAGAAAAAAACCCTACAGAATTAAATTAACCTATATACTTTAAGGACATGTTGACCTCAGAATGGAAACCAGGATATGTGTTACGTTGGGGACGAGGTTTTGCTTTTGTTTCTACAGGAGAAGATAAGCCGTGGATACCATCAAAATTGATAAAGGTTTGATTTGAACAAGAGAGACTTCTTAATTAGAAGAGGTGATAGTTCATCAACCAGCATGAACATCCAATTTAAACTAACTTATACCAGTAACACATGCCTTTTCATTTAATCAGATATAACTTGCCAAAAGGGAACCTCCCCAAAGTTAGTCTTGGGGGAAGGTTTTTGTCTTTTAGGAGAATGAAGACTAAGGAATCTGAAGAACACTGGACAAATGAGACAATTGAAAAAAAAGGACAAATCATCTGTCCCAAGAAAAAGAGTAAAATGGTCTATTGGTATATCATCTATACAATTTCATAAGTCTTCCTAAATGTTTGTTTCTGCTCTTTTCTAAAGACATTTAACACTATTGGTCTTCTTGTAGTCCTAGTTCAATTAAAATTTAAAGCTGACTTTGAAGTTGGAGAATGGCTCTCCCTTTCTTTAAACCCAAGCATGTTGTTAAAAGGAAAATGCAAACTCCCTGTATCATGCCAGAAGAAAGAGCCATCTTTCAAAACAAAACAAAAATTAAGGGACTATTCTATTACTACTAATCTCAATTCTTTGTTTCTATTCTGATTCTTTAAACTTTTCTTAAAGTATAAATTTTATATCAAAATTTACAAGATTAATATATATATTTTTAACTTTATTAAGATATTAATGGTCATGTAGAGTACTAACTAATTCTAGAAAAAAGGCTTCAATTAGCTGCCTATACATGTCATTGTGTTCGAGTCTCTATCAGTTTTCTACAGGAAATCACGGTCAGGCCTAACATCAAATTTGAAGTCTCCAGGAAGAAGATGGGGCCCCACAACAATAACAATTCCACGTGGACAATAATAATACCACTAAGCTGACAAACATCATCTACAGATCATCTTTGGACTACAAAGTGCTCAGAGCAATTTTGAGATGACTAGCTGAGATGATCCAGTTTCAAAGACTACTTGAACAAGGACTTGAGATAAGCCCTGAACTTTGGCATTGTGCACAGACTGGACAACAAAGGATATAGCTACCTGTCCTAGAATTTGACAATTAACCCAAAATTTTTCTTTTCAGAATAAAGATGCCTTCGCCTATATCCAGCAGGAAGCAATTTTAAGAATATGATGCCCACATTCCCAAAGAGGTGGTGTGGGGCAGGTAGTTTTTTGGTCTTTTAATGTGTTTTGGGTCTGGGATAATTTTCATTGTTTAGGAGGGTTGGTTACAAGTTGTTGTTAAGGGTTAGGAAAAGTTATTCTTGAAGAGTAACTAAGCTCACACCTCTCAATAGTAAACTGGCATTTGATAGAGAGATGTGGAGAAGAACGGGATGCTGAGATGAAGCCATATGTACACAGCCAAGAAGAATGGACAGCTGAATTAAAAAACCAACATTTTCCAGAATTTAAAATCCTGAATTATGACATGACACTAGTGGAATTCAGGTGTTTCTGGTACATGGACTGCTCTCACCCAATGTGAGGTTGAACTGTTGACCTTGTGTACATCCTACTTCACAAATGAGTCTGTCAGATACGCTAAGCCTATAGGCTGAAGATGATGCCCCAGTGCTGTGGAGAAACCTCAGGTGACTGTCCAGGCAGCTGGCTGTTTCTGTCAACTCACAATTTTTTTGGAAGCCACTTGCATGCACTACCTGTTTTTATTTTTTTAGGCAATATTATTTCCTTCTTAGGTCTCTGAGGGAGTTGAAGATTAGATAGTTATAGTTATAGTTGAAGATTAGATAGTTATAGTTTTCCTTGTTAAGAATTTCAGAAAAGAAACTCACTAAAGAGGTGTAAGTGTATAAATTTGAAAGACATTATAAGATCTTTCTCTGTTAGAAATATAAGTTAGGATAGAAAGTGAATCAGGTACATTTTGGACTTACCAAAATAGGATAGATAATGGAATATTTTCTCTGAGTTTGTCAAATGCAAATGGACTAGACATTGTTTAGGTATTTATTGCTTGTATATATTGTATATAGTTATTGTATTTATTGTATATAGTTTTTTATATTAGTCATAACTTTTCCTTTTTTCTTTTTATTAGAATAGAAGGGGGAAATATGGTGATATTTTATTTGTACTGAAATGTGATTATTTGAATGTTAATAAAGTTGCCTGGGGGTCAAAGTTAAGAGCAAGCCATTTAGCAGAAGTCTGGCGTGGTGGCGCACACCCTTAATCTGATCACATGGCAGGCAGAGTCTCTGTGTGTTCAAGGACACAGCCAAGCCGTGAACCGAATCTTTAATTTCAGTATGAGCCATAGAGACCTGGAGGTCTGTATAGACAGGCAGTGACAAGGAAGTAATGTGGTTGGGTTTCCAGCCAATGAGAAGGCAGAACAGAAAGTCAATAAAAAGACAGGACACAGGAAAGTCTCTCTCTCAGGGGAAGGACAGCAGCGAGTGGTAAGATAAGGTGGTCTTAGCTCTTGGCTACTGCTCCATCTCTGGGCTTTTGACTATTTATTTGGCTCTGTGTTTCTTATTTAATAAGACTGTTTAGAATTACATCTACATGTAGGTTTTTGGAATTGAACTCCTGGCTTTCAGGCAAGTGCCTTTCTCCCTGCTATCAGCCTAGCTAGCCCTGCACATAACTTCTTACCCTTGACAATGGATTTGTTTTGAGATCTTGACTGATTCGTATGGTTGGTGTGAGACTGGTCCAAGGACTAGAAACTGAAATAGGCTGTAATGTCAAAAATAACCCACAATGGAACAAAATCCAGGAATTGGCCCACTTGCGGGGGGATGGTTGGGAAGATGATTCACTGTGCATGGGGACCTGAGTTCAGGTCCCTAGAAGCCACATAAAAAGCCAGATGCAGCTGTAGTGGTGTGTGGTTGCTACTCCAGTGCTGGGGAGATGGGGAACAGGTGGATCCTGGGACTTGCTGACTGGGGACCAGGTGTAGTCAGCAAGCCCCAGGTCCCAGTTAGAGACCACATCTTAAAAGCAAGGTGGGTCTGGGGGTGAGGACATGCACCTGCTCTGGGAAGCACACACACACACAAATATTTGAACATACACAGACAGACAGACACAAACATTTACACACATACAAACATTTGCACACACAGAGCCACACACAAACATTTGCACACATACACAGAAACATTTGCACACACACAAACATTTAGACATACACAAACAAACATTTGGACACACACAAACATTTACACACACATTAACATTTGAACACACACACAGACAGACACACAAACATTTGGACACACACACAAACATTTGCACACATACACGCAAACTTTTGGATATACACACACAAACATTTGCACACACACAAACATTTGAACACACACACATACACATACACACACAGGGATTTTTCAATCTCCAGGAGCAACACCTGCCCCTCAAATAAACCTCAGGAATAAGGTAAATATTAGGAGTCTGGACAATTCATTGGGGATGTATTCACATAGCTTGATAATTTATAAGCATAAAACTAGAAAAACCCCAATAGAATCGCAGGCTGTGTGGGCATACACCTGTAATCCATCTTCTTGGAAGTCTGAGGTTAGAGGATCACACTTTTGAGTCCTGTCTGGGGTATGTAGTGAAACTCTGTCTTAAAATGAAAAATAAAAAAGGACCCAAGGTGTAGCTAAGTAATAGAACACCCGTAAAGCATGCCCGAGGCCCTAGGCTAAAGTCCTAATAGCTCCCAAAACAATAAACAAAACTAAAAGTAAAACACACAAGATTCTCAACAACAAAATCAACATTTATATATATTAATCTGGAACAATCTTGAAGGTTTAAAAACCACTTTTTCACCGGGCGGTGGTGGCGCACGCCTGTAATCCCAGCACTCGGGAGGCAGAGGCAGGTGGATCTCTGTGAGTTTGAGGCCAGCCTAGTCTACAGAACTAGTCCAGGACAGGCTCCAAAGCTACAGAGAAACCCTGTCTCGAAAAAACAAACAAACAAAAAAACCAACCTCCCCAAACCCCCACTTTTTCTTAAACCTTTATTCTTTTCTCATACATTACATCCTGACTGAAGTTTCCCCTCTCCCCACTCCTCCCAGTCCCTCCCCCAACTTCCCCTCTCCTCCAGATCCACCCCTTCTCTGTTTCCCTTAAAATAAAAAAAAAAAAAAAAGAATAGGCCTCCCAGGGATATCCAGGGAACATGGATAAGAAGATACAATAAGACTGGGCACAAACCCTCATATAATGGCTGGACTCAGCGACCCAGTAGGACAAAAAGGGCCCAAAGCATAGCCAATAGAGTCAGAGATACCTCCCATTCCCATTGTTAGGAGTCCCACAAGAACACCAAGCTACACAACCGTAAGGTATATACAGAGGACCCAGCTCAAATACATACAGAGTTCCTGTTTGTTGCTTCAGACTCTGGAGCCCCTATGAACCCTGCTTAGTTGATTCTGGGCCATGTTCTTCTGGTGTCCTCAAACCCTCTGGCTCCTATAGTCCTTCCTCCTCCTCTTCTGTGGGTTTCCCCTGGAGCTGCCTAGTGTTTGGCTGTGGGTCTCTGCATCTGCTCCCATAGGCTGCTGGATGAAGCCTCTCTGACTACAATTGAGCTAGGCACCAACCTATGAGTATAGAATATCATTAGGAATCAGTTCATTAATTTTTTTTATCAGTCAGATTTACTTCTATCCTGGTCTCTAAGCCATCCAGCCTCTGGTTCCTGGCCCTCCAGGCAGTGTCAAGCATGGGCTCCCTCTTGTGGCAACCTTCCAATGGTACAAATCTGTCACCTGGGGATCAAGATTGTGGACACTACAGAAAAGAGTCCTTGAGCTTGGGGGGTGGGTATTTGAATGGATAGTATATTTACCTAGCGCATGTGAGGTTTGAGGTCCTGGGTTTCAGACTTAGCATAAGACAAAACAGTCCTGTGGATTCATGGGAAATGGTGCCTTTAATCCTAGCAGTTGGGAGGCAGAGGCAGGTGGATCTCTGTGAGTTCCAGGCCAACCCAATCTACAGAGCAAGTTCCAAGACAGCCAGGGCTATTACACAGAGAAACCCTCTCTTGAAAAACTAACCAACCAACTAAACAAAAGTCATAAAAGTTAAGAACATTTAAAAAATTTTAATTGTATATGTGTGTGTGTGTGTGTGTGTGTGTGTGTGTGTGTGTGTTCCTTGATAGTCAGAAGAGGGTGTTGGATCCTCTGGAGCTGCAGTTACAGGCAATATGAGAGCCACCCAATATGGGTGCTGAAAATTGAACTTGGGTCTTCTGACAGAGCAGCCAGGGTTCACTGCTGAGCTCTCTCCCCAGCCCAAGTATGTGTGTGTGTGTGTGTGTGTTTTCGAGACAGGGTGTATTAGTGTTTTTAAGGCACCAGATTCTGGTGCTGTTGTCATAGAAACACGACACAGTCTGTACTGTCTGTTGTACCCTCCGTCTCCCTCACTTGCCATGCGGTTGGACTCCTTTGGGAATCTGATCCAGTCTTCCATTGCCTCTAATCCTTTTGTGGCTTCCCACCTCTGTCAGGCTGAAGTCCCAATGCCCGCTCCTGCTCCCAAGGCTGCCTGGAACCTGCCCTGCCTTCCCTTGCCCACCATGTCACATTCGTGATTAGCAGCTCTCCATCCCATACTTACATTTATGTCCCAGTGCGCTGGTGTTTTAGCAGTTCCCTCTGCTGTCCCTCTGTCCCCCTCCTCCCTCCACTTGCTCAGTTCAGGTATCTCTGCCATCAGACAACCTTCCCTGATATGCATTCCCGGGTCAGGTGCCTCCAATGGAACTTCCCTGTAATTGTCACTGTCTAGGGGGTGTGAACCCATCTCTGACACTGGACTTTGTGTCTGCTGAGTGCACGGCTGAACTGCGATGTCCACATTATTCAGCTCGGGGTCGGGCTGGCACAGAGCATTTCTGGACATGTCTGCCATATACAGATCCCTCTCCACTCACTCTGTTTATCAAGCCATTCCTGAGGAGTGAGGGCATTCTTTGCTCTCTTTCCTGCTGCTTTTGTCCTGGGTGACTTGCTTCAGAACACCGACTGGTCAGTTAGTTTATCTTGTCCTAGATGCTAGTCCGTGCCACAGGCAAGTAGCTGTGAATTCTATGGAAAAGTCCCAAAGAAATCCCCCTGCCTCTGACCCCCCAATGCCATCATTTAGCTAACTCAGTCCAAATTCCTTGGCTGATTAAACTCTCACAACATTTATTTAAAAATTAAAAAAAAAATGCAGCCGGGCTATGGGCACAGGCCTTTAATCCCAGCACTCAGGAGTCAGAGGCAGGTGAATCTCTGTGAGTTTGAGGCCAGCCTGGTCTACAGAGCAAGTTCCAGGATACCGAAGGTTGTTACACAAAGTAACTGTCTCAAAAAACCCCCAAAAATATATGTACATGTGATATATATATATATATATATATATATATATATATATATATATATATATATATATGTGTGTGTGTGTGTGTGTGTGTGTGTGTGTGTGTAGGAGCTCAAAGAGTCCAGGAGAGGCATCAGATAACCCAGAGCTGGGGTTACAGATGGTAACTGTGAGTCATGATGTGGGTGCTGGGAACTGAACCAGGTCATCCTCAGGAGCAGCTAGTCCTCTTAACTGCCAAGCCATCTCTCTGGCCCCGCAGCATTTATTTTTATTTTTCCATTTTCTATTGCTGTAAAGAGACACCATGACCACGGCAACTCTTATAAAGGAAAACATTTAATTGGGGTTGGCTTACAGTTCAGAGGTTCAGTCCATTATCATCATGGTGTGACATGGTGGTGTGTAGGCAGAGATGGTGCTGGAGAAGGAGCTGAAAGTTCTACATCTTGGCTTGTTGGCAACAGGAAGTGGTCTGAGATACTGGGCGTGGCTTGAGCATAGGAGACCTCAAAGCTCACCTCCACAGTGACACACTTCCTCCAACAAGGCCACACCTCCTAATAGTACTATTTCCTTTGGGGGCCATTTCCTTTCAAACCACCACACCTAACTTTTAAACATTTATTTTAATTTGTTTTTAGAATTGTGTGTCTCTGTGTATGTCAGGTATAACTGTGGAGGCCAGAGACATCGGATTCTCCCAGAAATGGAGTTCCAGATGTTTGTGAGCCGCAGATGTGGCTGCTGAGAACTGAATTCATATCCACTGCAAGAGCAGTATGTGCCCTTCCTGCTCCAGCTGTCTCTCCAGCCCCCCTCGCTTCTTATTTAGCTCCACTCTCCACCTTCCCTTCTCTTCTCCCTTCCCCTCCCTTCATGTTTCACTCCCCTTTGCAGACAGAGTCTTGCTGTGTAGCTATATAACTCAACCTGGCTTAGAACTTGCAACATAGCCCAAGCTACACTAGAATTCATAGCATCTCCCTACCTCAGTCTCCCAAGTGTTGGGATTATAAGATATGTGTCAGCACGCTTGGCTTTATTAGTGAAAAGAACAAAAACATTTAAGACAGAGTATCATGTAGTCCAGGCTGGCTTCACTAGCTATGTAGCCAAGGCTATCTTGAAATTCTCCTTGCCTCTACTTGCTGGGTTTAGGTGGTGCTAGGGATGGAACAAAGGGCTGTAGCTATGTTAAGCAAGCACTCCACCACTAAGCCACACCCCAGCCCCTCACTGGGGGATTCTAGGCAGGGGCTCCACCACTAAGCCACACCCCAGCCCCTCACTGGGGGATTCTAGGCAGGGGCTCCACCACTGAGCCACACCCCCAGCCCCTCACTGGGGGATTCTAGGCAGGGGCTCTACCACTAAGCCACACCCCAGCCCCTCACTGGGGATTCTAGGCAGGGGCTCCACCACGGAGCCACACCCCAGCCCCTCACTGGGGGATTCTAGGCAGGGGCTCTACCACTGAGCCACACCTCCAGCCCCTCACTGGGGGATTCTAGGCAGGGGCTCTACCACGGAGCCACGCCCCAGCCCCTCACTGGGGGATTCTAGGCAGGGGCTCTACCACGGAGCCACACCCCCAGCCCCTCACTGGGGGATTCTAGGCAGGGGCTCCACCACTGAGCCACACCCCAGCCCCTCACTGGGGGATTCTAGGCAGGGGCACCGCCACTAAACGCAGCATTACTTTCCCAGCTCCGTACTAAACTGTCTTTCTCCCTTGTTGGAATCCTTTCTGTAAACCCTCTGAGTGCTTTTAATGGCTGCATTTCAGGTCTGGGTGGTAAAAGCTCTCATCTTTCTGGTCCTAGGTGCCTCACTAGGCTTTGTGGCTTCCCAACCCACTGCGTTGACTGCTGTCTCTTAAACTCATCCCAATGACTCAGTTTGAACTCGGTGTTTGTTTCCTGCTGAGCGTCCTAAGCAGGTAGTCCTGACACCAGCTCTTCCTTGTGCCTGCCCCAAACGCTTTGTATGAAGTAGCCTAATCATTAGCCTGACAGCCCGTGTAGGGCAAGAGGCCTGGGGACGTTATGAAACCAGCTCTAAGCTTCAGTTAAACGCCCGTGGGCGTTTTAACTGTTAATAATTGTTGAGCAACCAGGGCTTTCTGTAGGGTCTTTAAGCAGGGCCGTCCGGAAGGCGTCTGACGGCGCCATCTGGTGGCCATAAGGAGTATTGTGGTGCGAGAGTTCACATCCAGCTAGGTTGGGCCTGGGATTGAATCCTGTTGTAGAGACACCTATAAATATAGACTCTGCCCCACTTTCCAGGGCGCCTTTTTGTAGGAGGCTGAGTTGGGATCAGGGCCTTAAGGGAAAAGCAGCACGTGCTAAGCTCTGAGGTGGGGTGGGGGAAGGGTGACCACCATTTGGCAAGGAACCTTAGGACTTTGTACTGTAACCTTGGATGGAATTAAAAAAAAACTCCAAAGATAAAAGCTGAGGGCCAGAGTGAGTTTAAAAAAACAACCAGCCAGGTATGAGATGGAACATGCCTGTAATCTAAATGCTCCAGAGGCTGAGGTAGATAGGTAGTGTGAGGTCAGGGCCTTCCTGGGCTATGTACATTTTGAGACTTTCTGTCTCAACCAAACAAAAAACCAAAACCCAAGGGGTGGCCTAAGGTTCAGCTGTGCAGAACTAGCCTGACATGCTCAAAGCTGAGTTTCATCTCCAGCCACCACAAAAATAGACCCTTCCTTTGTTTATTCTGAGAGCCCAGGCTGGCCTGGAAGTTGCTGCTGGCAGTGGACAGCCAGGCATTGTTGTCTGGAACTCTTCACACACACACACACACACACACACAGACATTCATCTAATCATAATTACAAAATCTAGTCGTGGAGAATTTGGTTATATTCATTATCCAATCAACTCCCTCATCTCCTCTCTCCTCCCCTCAACTCCCTTGATAACTTCTCTCTCTTAAAAAATATTATTTATTTATTTATTTATTGTGACAGGGTCTCACAATGTAGCTCTGGCTGGCCTCAAACTCTTTATGTAGATCAGGCTGGCCTCACACTCAATACAGACCCGCCTGCCTTTGCCCCAGGAGTGCTGGGATTAAAGGCGTGGACCACCTTGCCCAGCTCCAGACTCTGTGTCTTATGTAGGAGCATCACGGCCAGTCTCTGTGGGGACAGCCCCGCTTCTCCACCCCACATAGCTTCCTCCCCTATGAATGGCTTCCTGGCCGAGTGGGAGCCATGAACACCTCCGTCAATCTGCCTTGACCTCCCCTCTCCTACCTAGAGCTCGTTGCTATGCTCAGGAACACTTGGTTTCCTGTTAACCTGGAATTTTAGCATTTTCCTTCTTTCTTCTTTATAAGAAGTGTTAGGAGCCCCAAAGATTGTAGTGATGCAACAATCTTGTCAACCCTAAATAGTGAAAGGTGGGTGGAGGATGTTTTTCTCTTAAGAAACCGTATTCAGTTAAGCATGGCAGCAGAATCCTAGAACTTGGAAAACAGAGGTCAGTGGGTCACCAGTTCAAACTCATCCTCAGCTACACAGTGAGTTTTAGACTAATCTATTTTACAGAAAACCAAATTAACTGCTGGGAGTTAATGTCCTTAACCCCAGCATTTGGGAGGCAGAGGCAGGGGATCTCCGTGAGTTCAAGGCCAGCCTGGTCTACATAGTGAGTTTCAGGACAGCCAGGGCTACCTAGTGAGACCATGTCTCAACACTCCACCACCCCAAAAGAAATCTATCAAATTAAATTGGAACCGGTAGTGCACGTCTTTAATCCCAGACAGTGACAGGAGGATGTCTGTGAATTCTAGGCCATCCAGGACTACGTAGTGAGACCCTCTCTAAAATAAAATAAATAATAAATGGGAGAGATATTCAGGAGTAGCAGAAGTTGCCATCTAGCCGGGCGGTGGTGGCGCACGCCTTTAATCCCAGCACTCGGGAGGCAGAGCCAGGCGGATCTCTGTGAGTTCGAGGCCAGCCTGGGCTACCAAGTGAGTCCCAGGAAAGGCGCAAAGCTACACAGAGAAACCCTGTCTCGAAAAACCAAAAAAAAAAAAAAAAAAAAAAAAAAAAAGAAGTTGCCATCTAGGTTACGTGGGGGTGTGGCTCAGCAATAGAGCACTCACCAGTGTGTACAAGGTCCTGGGTTCAATCCCCAGCACCACAAAACATAGGAATAGGAAGAAGCAGAGTGCTAGAGAGGTCCCCGGAAATCCACAAAGATGACTCCACTGTAGACTGCTGGCAATGGTCGAGAGAGTGCCTGAGCTGACCTACTCTGGTGATTGGGTGGCCCAACCCCCTGGCTGTCATGATAGAACTCTCATCCAGTGACTGATGGAAGCAGATGCAGAGATCCACGGCCAAACCCCAGGTGGAGCTCCAGGAGTCCAATTGACAAGAGAGAGGAGGGATTCTGTGAGCAAGAGATATTGAGACCATGATTGGAAAAAGTACAGAGACAACTAGCCAAACTAGTGGAAACGCATGAACTGTGAACCTATGGCTGAGGAGCCCCCATGGGACTGGATCAGGCCCTCTGGATAAGTGAGACAGTTGATTAGCTTGAACTGTTTAGGAGGAACTCACTCTGTAGGCTGATCTTGAACTCACAGAGATCCACCTGCCTCTGCCTTCTGAGTGCTGGAATTAAAGGCATGTGCCACCACTGCCTGGCTCAAAATAAATAAATAAATAAGTAAAAGTGTTGTGGATATAATTCAGTGGTAGAGTACTTGCTTAGCTTCCCAAACGCAAAGCCCTGGATTTAGCCCTCAGTCCTGTAGAGAAAGAAAAATAAAAAAATAAAAGAGCTAGGCATGGTGACACATACCTGTAATCCTAGCATTTGGAAGAGAGAAGTAGGAAAATCAGAAGTTCAGAGTTATCCTGGGCTTAAGTAGTGAGTTCAAGGCCAGCCTCACCACATGAGATCTTGTCTCAAAAAATAAATTATACACACACACACACACACACACACACACACACACACAAATATAAACAGATTCAGGAGCAGTCATAAATGGAGGGGTCATCCAGGTTTTCTGTGTCAGTTAGATACAATAACGCTACGTAACAAATTGCTCCAACACTCAAAATCATTTATTCAGTGCTCACACTAGCTGGTGGATGATTTGAGCTGGGTTTGGTCAGATATGATTATACTTCTGGATCCAGCTGAGCTTGCTCAGAAGTTGGGAGTTGTCTGTCAGCTGGTCTAGGTTTGCCTTGGCTTCTGTGACTGGACAGGCTTCGCTGAGCTCTTCACGGCTCCCTCACCTTTCAGTAAAGCTTGTGTGGGCTTGTCCTCACACAATAGTGTTCACACCTCACCATCAAGGCCCAGGCTTGACACTGGCTCTTCTATCTCAGCCTTTTGGTGAAAGAGGGTTTACATGTCAAAGGCCGGAGATGACTTGAGGGCTTAAGAGCACTGGCTGCTCTTGCAGAGGACTCGGGTTTGATTCCTACCATCCACATGGTGGCTTACATCTGTCTATAACTCCAGTTTCAGGAGATCTGATGCCCTCTTCCGGCCTCCAAGGTCACCAGGTGCACACATGTGGTTCACAGACACATGTGTAGGTAAAACACTCCATGCGCATTAAAAGAAAGGAAGGGAGGAAGGGAGGGAGGGAGGGAGAGAGGGAGCAAGAAGTTGGTTACATAGTCTCAGATACAGCGAGTGGAGAGCTGAGCCTACAGGGTGATCTGCCATGGCTCCTACTCAGATTCTTAGGTTCTGCTACCTGATGGGAGGGTCAGGGGCTGTACTAGCAGAGGACCCTTGAGGGTTCTCCTGTAGGACTTCTTCAGAGGACATCCCCAGGCTCAGGGTGTGTATGGGAGGGAACCAGCAAGGAATAAGCAAGGGTAGCTCAGCAGAGAACCTGAGTTTGTCTTTCCCTGTGAGGTGTGGCTGCCCAAGGAACAAATTCAGGAGTTCACATTTGCTGGTGGGTGGGGCCAGGTGCTACCGGTATTGTTTGGCCTTACTGAAGTGCCTGTATGGGATTTAAAAAAAATCTATCAGTTATCTACCTATCATCTACCAATCTATGCATCTATCGTCTATTTGTATATCTATATATGCATCCATCTATCATCTATTTATTATTGTTCTATCTAGATATCAATCATCTGTCTGTCATTCATGTGTTATCTATCTATCATCTATCTATCTATCATCTATGTATGTATGTATGTATGTATCTATCATGTATGTATGTATGTGTCTATCATGTATGTATGTATGTATGTATCTAGCTATCTATCTGTGGTGGTTTGAATAGATATGGCCCCCATAGACTCATGTGTCTGAATGCTTGCCCCATACGGAGTGCCATTATTAGAAAGTATGGCCTTGCTGTAGGAAGTGTGTCACTGTGGAAGCAGGCTTTGAGGACTCATACATGCTCAAACCATGCCTGGTGTGACACACAATTGTTTCTGTTGCCTGTGGATTGAGATGTAGAACTCTCAGCTCCTTTTCCATGTCTGTCTGCATGTCTCCATGAAGATAATGGACTAAACCTCTGAAACTGTAAGCCAGCCCCAATGAGATGTTTTCCTTTATAAGAGTTGCCATGGTCATGGTGTCTTGGCCATGGGTCATGGCATAAATACAATAGATGGCAGTTAATAATTCAGGTGTTGACCCACCAGATGAATAACTCTCTGATAGAGGAACCTCATTAAGCAAGGCTTATAAGACCATAGACTCTGGACTGGTTGTTTCTGTCTGTAATTTTTTTATGTGCTGCTACTTTTCTTCCCTAAAAAGAGCTGTGGGTACTTTCTCCACTGCCTGTGTGTTTATCTCATGTATATATTCCATTTATTGGGCACACATATATCTGTGGATGGTCAGGCAGATGATATCTTCTTAAGTGGTATAATTTTGATGAATAGAAGTAATACGAGGATATTTTTCATAGCTCAAGCTGACACAGGAAAATAACAGCATTCTCAGCTACAGAGACAGCCTTTTACACATTTAGCTGATTTAAGACCTCAGAGTAAATTCAAAGCAGACTAGTTGCCCTACAAATGAAATGCACAAGGACAAATTCTCAAGTATCTGTTTGTTAAGCCAAAGTCAGGCTGATAACATTAAAGACGTAACTCCCTGCAGCAATTGACTTTCTGTACGTACTCCTAATCTCAGTTTATGATACAAGATTCAAGGTTCAGCCAACTAACTGTTTATTGCTTAGGTCCTGAATTTCAATGTCGCTCTCTGTGATGTCTCTCAGGGTACTGTTGCCATGGTTACTCACTTCCAGCCGGTCAGGGTGACATTCCAAGCCTGAGAGAAACCGTGTGATTCCTTATGTGTGTCAGAATGGCTCTGTCTATTATTGTTTACTCAAGAAATGCTCTGTGACCCTGAAAATGTAACTCACATTTGAGCAGGTTTTGTTCTGTAGAAAAAGCTGAGTAGCTATGTAGAAGAGAGAGCTGTGTAGAGAGATGGAGCAATAGCTGTGTAAAGATGTATGTAGAAGAGAGGTATGGGTAGACAGAGATTGTAGCTGTGTGAAAAGAGACTTAACTGTGTGTAGAGGTGTGTGGCTGTGTAGAAGAGAGATGTAGCTGTGTGGAGACAGATTTTTTTTTCAAGGTGTGGTAATAAAGGTACCATCAGAACACATGTGCTTTCTTCCTAATATCCCTCAAATAGAAAGTCTAGTCCTTGCTACCTTTGTGGACTTTTTTTTTTTTGCGAACCCCATGCTGCTGGAGGCTGGCACTCCAGGCAGCCTTATTGTCTCTTCACAGAATAGAAACCTAACTAAGATTCTATCTATCTATCTATCTATCTATCTATCTATCTATCTATCTATCAGTCAGGTGTGAATCTGTATGCAGGCATACATGCACTAGTGTGCCTGTACATGTGGAGAACATGGGTCAGCCTCTGGTGTCATTCCTCAGGTACCACCCACATTTTACCTTGTGTTTAGACCCAGGGTCTCACTCTCCTGGTTTGAATTAACCATCAGCTTGACACAGCCTAGTGTCCTCTGAGGGGAGATGCCTCAACTGAGAAAGTGCCTAGATTGGATTGGCCTATGTGGGATTGTCCTGATTATTTTATTCTTTAAGCTTTATTTTATTCTTTTTTAAAAAAATTTTTATTCTTTTTTTAAAAATTTATTTTATGTGCATTGGCGTGAAGGTGCCAGATTCCCTGGAACTGGAGTTATAGACAGTTGTGAGCTGCCATGTGGGTGCTGGGAATTGAACCACGGTCCTCTATAAGAGCAGCCAGTGCTCTTAACCACTTAGCCATCTCTCCAGCCCCCTATTTTATTCTTAATTGTGTGTACTTGTGTGTGTGTGTCATTGTGTGTACACTATGTGCACCTGTGTGTAAATGCCTGAAGAGGCAAAGGCTTATGTGCTGTCAGATCCTGTGGAGCTGGACTTATAGGCAGTTAGGAGCTGCCCCATGTGGGTGCTGGGAACTGAACTCAGGTTTTATGGAAATGCAGAAAGTAATGTTAATCGCTGAGCTATCTCTCCAGTCCTTGTCTTAATTATTAACCAAGGCTGAGGGCCCAGCCTACTGTGAGAGGCACCTTCCTAGGCAGGAGATCCTAGACTGTATAAGGAAGCTCACTAAGCTCACCTGTGAGCAAGCCTGGAGGTGAAAAGCAGCATTCCTCTGTGATTCTGGCCATGAGTTCTGGTCCTGGCTTTCTTCAGCTGTGACCTGGGAGCATAGGGTGGAAATACCAGTCCCTTCCTCTAAACTGCTTTTGGCCAGAGTATTTTATCACAGCAACATAAAGTAAACTACAACACTAAGTAGGTCCGCTGGGGAGCCCCAGGATTCTCCAGTCCCCGCCTCCACTACGCTGGGATTATAGGCATGGGCCACCATACTCGAGCTGGTTGTTTGTTTGTTTTTAATGAGGGTGCTGGGTTGAACACAGATCTATTTGTATTTGTATGGCAAATGCTAACAAAGCCATTTCCTCTCCAGTACCTATCTATCATCTTCTATTTATCCAACTATATTTTTTGTTGTTTTTCTCTTTTTATTTTTATTTTATTTAATTAATTTATTTTATGTATATGAGGGCTCTATCCGCATGTACAACTTTATGCCAGAAGAGGGCATCCGATCTCACTATAGATATGGGCCACCATGTGGTTGCTGGGGACTGAACTCTGGATCTCTGGAAGAGCAGCCAGTGCTCTTAACTGCTGAGCCATCTCTCCAGCTCTGTTTCTCTATCTCTTTTTTGTTTTGTTTTTTGAGACAGAGTTTCTCTGTGTAGCTTTGGTGCCTATCCTGGATCTTGCTCTGTAGACCAGGCTGGCCTTGACCTCACAGAGATCTGCCTGGCTCCCAGGTGCTGGGATTAAAGGCATGTATGGTATGTCTCCCATAGTGCCATCCAGGAATCAGAGAGCTCAGACAAGAAGTTGGGCTAGTCTGTAACTTTTTTTAAAAACAAGATTTATTTATTCATTATGAATACAGTGTTCTGTGTGCATGTATACCCGCAGATCAGAAGAGGACACCAGATCTCATTACAGATGGTTGTGAGCCACCATGTGGTTGCTGGGAATTGAACTTAGGACCTCTAGAAGAACAAGCAGTGTTCTTAACCTCTGAGCCATCTCTCCAGCCTAGCCTGTAACTTTTTTTAAAAATTAATTAATTAATTTATTTAATGCCAAATGTTGTTTATTGAAGGAGGGAAGAGGTCTTAAATACAGGCTTACAGCACAATGGGAGAACCCCAGAGGACAGAAGTTTGCTTCCAATGTTTTACAATCTTGCATCTAAGCTATTAATGCCCATTATGCAGGATATACAGACAAGGAACTTCCCTTAAGCATTTAGGAGGGTGGAACCTGGCAGGGAATTAGCACAGGGAGGATATCAAGGTCAGCAAGTTTGGCAACAGTTACCCAAAACGGGGGCCAGGTCCCTACATGTCTCCCCCTTTTACTAAAAAATGAGCTTCTGACTTAGGTTGTGTGGGATGTCAGCAGGTCACCTTACCTGTCATGGAGATGCCTGCCCAGGCCACACAGGCACTCTGTCTTAAGTTGGTGAGCATCCCCCAGGTATTACCTGTCTCTGAACACTCATCATACAGGCTCTATCGTGTGTGAGCTGCAGAGTTAATTGCTGCCAAAGATCTCAAAGTGGCACTGGGCTTGCAATCTGTGTGTTCGACACATCCCACCCACAGCCAGTAGGCTAAAGGCAACTGAGCCATTCCCTTCCTTAACGAGCCTAGCCTGTAACTTTTAAGAACTTGCTCCTTCTGGGTCTGGAGAGATCTCTTAGCTGCGATCTCATTTCCCAGTACCCACATTGGGCAGCTCACAACCATCTGTAACTCCAACTCCAAGGGATCTGATGCCCTCTTCTGGTCTCCAAGGGCACCTGCACTCATGTGCACAAACTCTCACACATATGCACATACACACACAAAATAGAAGCCCACCCCGAAGTGACTGCCGGTGGCCATGTCAGAGGAGCAGGGTGTGGCAATTGAAGTTCAAGGTGTCAGTCCACCAGGAGGAAAATCCCTGACGGATGAATCTTGGATAGGCAAGACCCCAAGACCACAGATCCCGGAATGTCTTCTGCTTCTGCTGTGCCTTTACATGTTTGCCTCTGCCATCTTTCTCTGGTAACTGGCATGGTATGAATGGGTGTGGGGAGATCCCCACTGCCTGTAATGTAGTGTGTTTATCTCATGCAAACATCCCATTATACTTTGCATTTTTACCTGTGGATTATTATAAAGATGATTCCTTCCTAAGCAGTACTGTCTAACTGATAATAATAATGTTAATTTAAATAGAGTTTTGATGATAGAAAATAAAACAAGGAAGTGTCACACAGTTAGAACACATGGGTTTCTATTGAGGAGCCATATAGACTGTGGCTTAGGTTAATGATTAAGAAAAACAATTGAGCCTGGCAGCCCAGCTAGTTTAAATTCTTTTAACCTTAATGTTGGGAGATATGTTCACAGGTTTCAGAGGGCATAATAGCTGAAACAAAGCTTTGAAAATAACTGAAAGCTAGACTAAGTTGTTTTTGACAAAAAGCTTTGAGGTAAAAAGCCCAAGAAGACAATCTAAAGTTTTAAAAAGGCACATAGTTGAGTGAGGAACTTGTTAATGTCAGGGAACAAGAACAAAGCAGCCTAGTTATCATTGGCTGACGTGCCTTTCTTGCTAGGATTGATTGATGACCAAAGGTGGTAGTTAATTCCTTGTGTCCATTCCTTCCCTCAGTCTCCTGATATAAAAAACTACTAATGAGTGGGTATGTACCCTAAAGATTTAAAGTAGGGCTGACTGACCCTTTTTCATATATTTAAGTTTAGGTTTGTGATTCCTTATAAGATTACCTTTCAAGATAAGTAATAAAGTAATTGGCCCTTTCTTTGTAACTGCAAAATGCAACCTGCCAATAAAAGACCTGACTCAGAAGAATATCTTGTTTGCTTATACAGTTAATCTATAACGAGTTGCTTGGGTATGAATGTAAGTGGGTTTTGGGGATAATTTGTTTTTCACCTGTAATACATAAAATGTTTACTCATGTAAGGGATATGGAAAACATGCTGTTTTTCTTTACTTGTATTCATTGTAATCATTCACTTGAAAAATAGAATGTAACCACATTGTAATTTTTATATTGCCTGAAAGATTTTGCAGGGGTATGTAAGCTATAAGGGAAAGAATAGAGTTAAAATGAGTTAGAAGGAAAACATCAAGAATGAGAGAGTTAGGAGGAGAACATCAAGAAGATTAGAAGGAGAAGGAAAACATCTAGAGAGACAGAAGGGACATTTCTGGAGAGAGATAAGAAAAGAGAATATAGAACACAGAATGAAGTATACAGAAAATAAAGAAGGAAACCATCAAGAGTGTGTGAGTGCCTTTTTCCTAACCCCCTCAGATAAAAAAGTCTAGTTTGTGCCTACTCTGTGGATTCCCTTTGAGTCCTGCTCCCCCTGTCAGCCATAAGTGACCTACCTCTGCCAGTCAGGACTCTTGCCCTAAAGGTCCCACAGTCCCCCAAACAGCTCCATCACCTGGGACCAAGTGTTAAATACATTTATCTCCAGGGGACCTTTACCTTCAAACCATAATTATTGGTTTGCTCAATACAAACTGGTCATCCTCCTGCCTCAGCCTCCCAGGTGCTGGGATGACAAGGGAATGCTGGCATGCTTGATTTTATGTTTTCAATTGTATATCCATTTACATTTTCTTCATTTTTAAAAAAATTTATTTTTAATTTATGCATATATGTGTTTTGCCTGTATATGTGTGTATGTGTGCCCGTGGAAGCCAGAAGAGGGCATTAGATTCCCTGGAACTGGAGTTACGGACAGTTATGAGCTGCTATGTGGGTGCTGGGAATTGAACCTAGGTCCTCTTAAAGAGCTCCCAATGACCTACTTCCTGTTTCTTCCAGCCAGGTACCATCTCCTAAAGTGTGTAAACCTCTGGAAATACCACAACCAGCCAACAACCAAGTGTTCAAAACAGGAGCCCTTGGGAGGCATTGCAGATTTCTCAAACTCCCCACATGAGAAGTTTCAAAGTAAATGATGAAGGTTCCAGATATCGAGGGGGAGTTCCCAAGACTCTGTGAAGGAGGGAGACAGGGCTTTGTTTCAAAGTTGTACACTGTTCTCATGTCACAATTGGGGGAAATGGTCTCTGTGTTAAAGTTAAGTGCTGGACATGGTGGTGCACACTGTTAATCCCAGTACTTGGGAGGCTGAGGCAGAAGGATGAGTGCAAGGCCAACCTGGGCTTGTGTCGGAAGGAATGAAGGAGTCAATCAATGATATTAAAAAAGGGTTAGGTGGCTGGGGATGGCTGAGCAGTAAGGAGTGCTTCCTGCCCTTGTAGAGGACCTGAGTTCAGGTGCCAGCACACATATTAGGCAGCTCACAATGGCCCGGAACTCCAGCTCCAGGGAATCTGATGTCCTCTTCTGGCCTCCTTGGCCTCTACACACATGCACACCCTTCCACATACAATTTAAAAAGTAAATAAGAATAGAAAAGAGTTACACATTGCTGCATGATATCCAGTCAGGGAGATGGCTCTGTGAATAAGAGTCTTGTTGTGTATGCAAGAAGACATGAGTTTAAATCCCCAGAATCAGCCAAAAGCCTAGCATAGTCCCACATGCCTGTAATTCCAGTGCTATGGTGGGGTGGAGACAGGAGAATGGCTGGGACTTGCTGGCTGCTAGCCTAGCTCCAGATTCAGGGAGAGACCCTGTCTCAAGGGAATAAGGGTGAGAACCATAGAATACATCTGACACCCTCCTTTGTTTTCTGTGTGTTCACACAGATGAGTGCACCAGACACTCGTGTGCATACACCATATACAACATATGCCCTTTTCTTTCTAAGACTCATACACACATACAGTAAAATACACACACACACACACACACACACAGAGAGAGAGAGAGAGAGAGAGAGAGAGAGAGAGAGAGAGAGAGAGAGAGAGAATCCTGCACTCAAAACCCAAGCAAAATTGTAAAACATGTCCCTTTTCAGGAGCCAGACCCTTACCGTGTTCCCTGCAAACCCTTTGTTAAATCCTCACAAAATCCCATGACATAGGAGAAGAGGTAGGCATGATGAATAGGCTCAAGGCTCAGGTAACTGAGGCACAGGGAGATTAAGCAGATTGTCCAGGATCATAAAGTCTGTGAAGGCCACACCCCAGCCCCTCACTGGTGGATTCTAGGCAGGGGCTCTACCACTGAGCCACACCCCAGCCCCTCACTGGGGTATTCTAGGCAGGTACTCTCACTGAGCCACACTCCCAGCCCATTCATTCCATGTGTTGGACCCCAAAGTTTAGGGTCTCAAGTGGGCGCCCCAAGAACCCAGACTCCACTCCAGTTGATGCAACAGAACAAGGATTTTATTGGCTTCTGTACAGAAGGGCAAACTCTGCTCCTAAGAGCAAGAGCCGCATCTTACTGTAGACACATGGGTGCTTTTAAAGGAAAAACCCACAAAAGATTACAATTCCCATACAATTTCATTTCACAAGATCATGATCTGATCACAGAGTGGGTACAGTCACGTCAACAGGTACATTCTTCCTGAAACCTCAAGGGGGTTATCAGGGTGGGAGTCGAGTTTACAAAGGTCACAGTGGTCCTTCCTGGAACACTTGCAATTATCCCAGTCACAGTTGAGCGCATCTCTTAACAGAGATCTCTTTACATTGTTACGTTGTTGCAGGGGTGGTTGAGTAATGGCTGTGTCAGGTGGCCCTTGGAACTAGTTTTCTTTTTAGTTCCTTATTTCCTGGGGCTTGGGGGGGTGTAAGCCTGAAGGGTTAGGGTCTTTCACATGTACTCTGCTTCTGAGCTACACTCCATTCTTTCTTTTCTTTTTTTTTCTTTTCTTTTCTTTTCTTTAAAGTTTTTAGTCTGAGGTTGGTCTTGAACATGTCATTTGATCTTCCTGCCGCGGGTCTCACACATTGGTGGAATTTCCTTTCTTCATATATGTTCAGAAAAGACTTCAAGCTTTTACTGTGTCAAATTCCTCTGGTTTGGATGTCTCTCCTGAAGGATGTGTGCTAAGAGCCCAGTCCTCAGGCTGTGGTGCCCTTGGAAGGTGATGGGACCTAGTGAAAGGAAGTCATATTGAAGGTGTGCCCTTGAAGAGGTTAGGGGCACTGTCTGATTTCTCCCTCTTTGTTTTACTTTCTGGATGCCATGAGAGCAGATCTCCCATGTGCTCACACCCCGGGGCACTTGTGCTGCCCTAGACCCAGAGCAATAGGGAAAAGCAACCATGAGTTTCTGAACCCAAGAGTCACGAAAACCTTTCTTCTTTATAAGTTGATCATGCTAGGTATTTTATAACAGCAATGGGAAGCCAGCATGCATATCCATAACATATGATATCCTAAGAACTTTATTAGGATCAGCTCGACAGTAATGACGACAACAACCACGAACAAGCAAGGTAACGCATTACTAGTTTTTCCAACATGCAGGCAAATTAATATCGACGTTAAGGGTCACATTGCCAGGAAACGGTAGAGCTGAGACTCTAGCCACACCGAAATGCTGCGTCACCGAGCAGCATTTCACTCAGGCATGCAACCCTCCTGCACTTCTGAGCGTCACCTTACACACACAGCCGGTTTCCCATGCTGGTTTTAGCTGTACAGACCCGAGGAAGGGGAGGAGCGCCACCTTATGGCGGGAGACGGAATCTCAGCGCCGCCGCTCAGTTTCCCTGACCTACTCAGCCTTGGAACTAGTAGCTTGAGGTATGAGCTTGAGCTTGGAACTCAGTTGGCAGGCACTTGCTCAGCATGCATGGAACCCTGGCTTTGACGACCAGTGCCCCAGTTACTAGGGTTTATGGTGCTTGCTTGTTATCCCAGCACTTGGAAATTGGAGGCAGATGAGGAGTTCACAGTCATTCTCAGCTTTGTAGAGTTCCAGGCCAGCCAAACCACCCAACAAACAACAGGCAGGCAAGGAGGGATAAGGGTAAATTAGACATACATTTTATGCCCAACGTTCAAAATTTAACTTGAAAAATCTTTATTTTTGTTATTCACGTGTATGTGTCTGTGTGCATTTGGATTTTCTGGAGTTGGAGTTACAAACGGTGGTGACCTGCTGGACATGGGTGCTGGGGACCAGCTCAGGTCCTCTGCAAGAGTAAGCACACTTAACCCCTGAGTCATCTTGACAGCCCCTGGAATTTTTTAAAGTTCAGGCATAAGCAAATGCGGTGGTCCCAGCATTTGGAAGGCCCTCTAAATTCACATCTCTATACCCCTAAAGTAGTACATACAGCTCTTGGGCCTCATCCAAGAAGTTTTTCTTCTTTTTTTTTTTAAAGATTTATTTATTTATTTTGTATACAGCATGTATGACCAGAAGAGGGCACCAGATCTCATTACAGATGGTTGTGAGCCACCATGTGGTTGCTGGGAGTTGAACTCAGGACCTCAGAAAGAGCAGTCCATGCTCTTAACCTCTGAGCCATCTCTCCAGCCCAAGTTTTTCTTCTTAAAATAGGATTTTATTTTAATTACAAGTGTGCACGTAAACTCAGAGGCCCTTGAAGGCCAGAGGTCATTGGATCCCCTGGAGCTAGGGTCACAAGCTCCAGGGGACTGTGAGCTGTCCCATGTTTGTGCTATAAACTGAACTCAGGTTCTCTGGAGGAGAGAGAGGTCTAACTGCTGCTCCTCCCCCTACAAAGTTCCTTTGTGCAGTAGACGAGGCTAACTCTTAGGGTCTCTGTTGCTGTGATGAAGCACCATGATGAAGAACAGATTGGGGGAGGAAAGGGTTTGTTTGGCTTACACTTCCACATCATAGTTCATCCTTGGAAGAAGTCAGGACATGAACTCAGGCAGGGCTTAAGCCTGGAGGCAGGAGCTGATGCAGAGGCCATGGAGGGGTGCTGCTTACTGGCTTGCTCCTCATGCCTTGATCATCCTGCTTTCTTATAGAACCCAGGACCATCAGCCCAGAGATGGCCCCAACCACCATGGCCTTGTCCCTCCCATTAATAAATTATTAATATTAATTAAGTAAATGCCCCACAGGCTTGTCTACAGCTCAATCACTTGAAGGCATTTTCTTAATCAAGGTTTCCTCTCAGATGACTATAGCTTGTGTCAAGTTGATATAAAGCTAGCCAGCACATTGACACAGAATGCTCAAAACTGGTCAAAGTGTGGAGAATATGCATCTATGGCATGTTCAGTCACAAATGGGCCATCTGTATCACGTTCCTGTTAAGGTCCTAGAGAAGTCCTACAAAAGACCACCATCCACGTATGCAATCAACAAGAGTGTTTATTATACCACATGCATGTGGGGTCACTCACTTGTACAAAATGGCAACAACCTTGAGAGGAATGTGTAAGTTCATTTTAAAATTTTTTTTTTAAAGATCCTTATTTACAGATAATTCACATAGTATACAATTTTTCTGTTTGCACAATTTGATAGACTTTAGTCTAGCAACCTCATAGGCCCATGACACCATCACCACTTCCTGTTTTAGAACATTGCTGTCTTCAATTCCCCCCCCCCCCTTTTTTGACTGCTGAATGCCGTTTATTGAAGGAGGGAGGAGGTCTTAAATACAGGCTTACAGCACAATGGGAGAACCCCGGAGGACAGAAGTTCACTTCCAATGTTTTACAATCTTGCATCTAAGCTGTTAATGCCCAATATGCAGGATATACAGACAAGGAACTTCCCTTAAGCATTCAGGAGGGTGGAATCTCAAAGGAAATTAGCATAGGGAGGATATCAAGGTCCAGGTCAGCAAGCAAGGCAACAGTTACCCAAAACGGGGGCCAGGGCCCTACAGGTCTCCCCCTTTTACTAAAAAATGAGCTTCTGACTTAGGTTGTGTGGGATGTCAGCAGGTCACCTTACCTGTCATGGAGACGCCTGCCCAGGCCACACAGGTGCTCTGTCTTAGGTTGGTGAACGCCCCCCAGACATTACCCGTCTCTGAATACTCATTATCATACAGGCTCAGTTGTGTGAGAGCTAGAGAGTTAATTGTTGCCCAAAGATCTCTAAGTGGCGCTGGGCTTGCAATCTGTGTGTTCAATACAGAAAAGACCAACAGAAGTCTTAACCCACCCATAGCCGGTAGGCTAAAGGCAACCGAGTCATTCCCTTCCTTAATGAGCCTTACTGCAAATTGGAGTCCTTGTAAAATGGTATGCCAAAAGCAAATGGAACTTGAGTTTGTAAAATTATAACTTTTAAAGCCAATCGAAATGTATGTAACTATTGATTTAGATTTGTCATGCCCAATAGAATGAAAGATTAACTGTGGTAGCTACTTTTGCTGCCAGGGTCTCCACTGTGCTAGCTGTAGTAACCAATTATGAAATGGCAATCCCAGAAACAGTAGCAGTGGTGGTTGTCGCTGTTATAACAGCAACAATGTCAAATTCGTGTAAGTTCATTTTAAGCATAGCTAAGGGGAGTTCCTAGGGCAGTTAGGTCATTTTATCTACGATTGGCTTAAGCAAGTGACAACTATGTCAGTACATTCCTCATTGGCTAGGGCTAGCAAGGGCTAGCTAAGACTATAGCTTTCCATTTTTGGGCAGGCCTGGACAAGTCCCAGGCTTTGTCCTTATTTATTACCTTGAGCTGCTATGAGGTTATGTGTGTGTGTGTGTGTGTGTGTGTGTGTGTGTGTGTGTGTGGTGTGGGAGGAGGCGTTCAGGCCTAGTATACCTTGAGCTGCTGTCAGGGGCATGAAAGATTGATCATCCTTTGTTTGTGGCTTCCTCAGAAACGGCCTGCTCAGTTGCAAGAAGCAGGAACTGAGGCCTAATTCTTAACTGAGTCATTTGGAGCCTGTCATGATATTTGCCTGACCTTCTTCTCAGTTCCTACCCTCAAGACTCAGGGACCATTGTTGGGGAGGGAGTGGAAAGATCCTCAGAGCCAGAGGTCAGAGAGGACAAGAGAGAAACTGTCTTCTGGACATGGTAGGACCACTGCAGTCAGGATCTTCCAGCGGCTGTGGCTGCCTGCACAAGATTGAGCTGGTGGACATTGAAGCGCCAAGCAGGGAGGGGCTCAGAAGCCCCCAACCTTTAGCTGAGGAGGGACGGCTTCTAGGGGAAGGAATGTGTGTGTGTGTGTGTGTGTGTGTGTGTGTGTGTGTGTGTGTGTGTGTTCCCCCGAGACAGGGTTTCTCCATGTAACAGAGTCCTGGCTGTCCTGGAATTTGCTTTGTAAGACCAGGCTGGCCTCAAACTCACAGAGATCCTCCTGCCTCTGCCTCCTGAGTGCTAGGATTAAAAGCGTGTGCCACCACCGCTGGAATCAGTGTTCTTAAAGGGTGTGCCCCCTGGTAGATTCCAGAGGTTGGCCCCACATACATGAGTATGGGGCAGGAAAAAAAATGGAAGCATTTCATTATCTAAATACCAACAAACCAGGACATGAAGTTGGGAATGGGCAGGGAGGTGGGAATGAATCTGGAATGAGTTAGGGAGAGAAGCTGGGCAAGTGAATATATGCATGTATGAAATTCTCCGGGAATTAATAAAAATATTATACTAAAAAATCTAACTCAGGAGGCAGAGGCAGGTGGATCTCTGTGAAATTGAGGCCATCTTGGTTTACACAGTGAGTTCCAGGCCAGTCAGGGATACACAGTGAGACTGTCTCAAAAAACAAAACAAAAGAGTAGAATAGTAAAGCAAAAATTAAAAATCCTCTATATAACATCTATGTCTCAGGACCACATTTATCCATCCCCATGGCCCACAGAATACTCTGTGAGTCAGGGCCAAGGGAAGGATGCAGAGTGGGCATCAGGAGATGGGCTTGTTAGAGTCGGAGGATGGGAGAGTCTTATTTTTCCCTTCATGCCCCATGGCCATAGCTGACAGACAATCTTAAAGCAGCTGGCTTTGGCTTTAAGATTGAGCTGGGGCCATGATGTGGCACACACCTTTAATCCCAGCACTTGGGAGGCAGAGGCAGGTGGATTTCTGGGTTCAAGGCCAGCCTGGTCTACAGAGTGAGTTCCAGGGCAGCCAGGGCTACACAGAGAAACCCTGTCTCAAAAAACAAAAGAAAACAAAAGATTGTGTTGGGAATCCTACAGAGAAATGAACATGTTAGAGTAAAAGAAATATCAGACTCTTAGTCAAATACCTATGTTTATGTCCTGGCTCTTCCCAAAGCCATTTCTTGACCCCCCCTTTCTCTCTCTCTCTCTCTCTCTCTCTCTCTCTCTCTCTCTCTCTCTCTCATATATATATATATAAAATATAAATATATTATATAATATGTACATGTATATATTATATATGTTATATACACACTTTTTTTTTGATATATGGTCTCACTATGTAGTCTTGGTTGGCCTTGAACTCACTCTGTAGACCAGGCTGGCCGGGAACTCACTGCATAAACCAGGCTGTCCTGGATCTCCCAGAGATACACCAGGCCCTGCCTCTGGGGTGCTGAGATTAAAGTTGTGCACTGCTCACCCAGCTGTTTTCTGAGACAGAGTCTTGCTATGTCGAGCAGGTTGGCCTGATACTCCCTGAGTACTGGGATTCTAGCCATGTACCACTTTGCCTGGCTTTGCCTAAAGTTATGTGAATGTGAGAAATACAAATTTATCCAAACTGTTTCCTTATCTGGAAAATGTATGTTAGAAACAACACGTTAGTAGTCCCTCTTCAGCACCAAAACCCCATCGCACGGCTTGAAGCATACACAAATCACAAATTTGGGTAGGTGAAAGGGCCCAGTGAATAAAAGTGCTTGCCACCAAGCCCAGTGACCTCAGTGCAATCCCTGGGACCCACATGGTGGAAGGAGAGAACTCACTTCTGGAAGTTGTCCTTGGACTCCCATCCCCCACTCCCCCTCACCACATACACGATCTCACAACCAAGTGCTAACTTTATTATTTGTATCCAATATACATTCATGCCATTTCTCTGCTCCTCAAGCCCACCCCCACCCCACCCCACTCTTCAAATGGGTGGTCAGCAGACAGAAGGAAGGCTCCCTCCTACTCAGGCCCCCACAGTGCTCTCAGGCAAAGTGGTTGAGGGGCAGCAGCAGTGCGGGCGACAGTAGCTCCAGCAGCCACAGTGAGGCGAGCATCCAGGAGGCCTTACTTTCTGCCTTTCGGGGCTGAAGAAATGAGTGGTAACTGCAGGTCTCCTTCACCGTCATGGGTCCCACCGAGGTCATTGTAGCCATCAGTCTGCAGCCGATCATTGTGGTGCAGCCTTTGACGTGCACGACGGAGTCCATACCTCCTATGAGCCAGAGGGCATGGGGCGACAGAGACAGACGATTTAGGGGATGGGGAGCCCAGCCTTCCCTCACCTCTGGAACCCCAAGGGCGAGAACCTTGAGGGGCCTTTACCTCCAGAGAGTTCAAGTCTTCCTTGATAGCACTGAGTTGTACTGTTGGGACAGGGCAGAGACGGGGCATTGGAACAGGGCCCCAGAGCCACACATGTTGGGCAGTGGAGGGCTCCTGACGTACGAGAAGTTGCTGGACGGGGATAAAGAGAGGCGAGTTAAGGCTGTACCCAGCACCTGGGGAAGCCTGTCCCCGCTGCCTCCTCTCCCCCACCTGTGTCCTGTGGAGGCTGCACTAACCACGCCCATTACTGAGTCCCACCCACCCTTCCCCAGTTGATTTTCTTTTCATCAGGAAAAGGCGCTTATCTCGCAAGCCTGGAGACCCGGGTTCAATCCTTGGCACCCATACGAAGGTGGAAGGAGAGAGCCGACTCTCCAAGCTGTCTTCTGACGTCCGCACAGGGCGGGTGCGCGAACTCACACACACTAAAGAAGATCGCAGCGACCACATGACTTCCACACTCTGCTGACACATGCGCCAGAGCTGAAAGGATAGTTCTAGCAGAAAGGTTTGTGGGTGATCAGCGGCATTACAACTCAGTACCGCACGCACGCACGCACGCACGCAAGGTACAGTCAGAGACACGGAGGGACGCCCTGCTGCCTAAGATGCTTCCGTAAACATGTTCTAGAAGCTGGAATCTGAGTTGAGAAGGAGGCTGTGTTAGAACACGGGCTTGAGACAGAGGTGGGACAGGGTTGCTGTTCAGGTGGGGGGCACAGAAAGTATGTTACTGGCTTTTTTTTTTTTAAATGACCTATACCATCTACATTAAGAAAAAGCTACTTTTTAAGTGTAGGTACGGGCGCATGAGTGTGCAGGCCAGAGGCCAGCTTCAGGTATCATCCTCAGAAACGCTGCCCACCCTCTCTGAGCCAGGGCCTCTCACTGCCCTGGTGCCCACCAATTAGGCCAGCCTGGTTGGCCAGCAAAGCCAGAGGATCCTCCTCCTGTCTCCCTCTACCTCTGAGAGCTGGGATCACAAGCTCATGCTGCTATGCTTGACATTTTTATGTATGTTCTGGGAAGCTGAACACAGGCCCCCAGGCTTGCAGGGCAAGTACTTTACCTATTGACCCATCTATAGTGTTAAAAAGTGTGACTGTGAGTCTAAGATACTACACAAGGCACAAGAGGGGACAGAGGCACTTGTAGGTGAGAAGACACAATGCAGGTCTGGATGCCAAACTAGGGGACTGGACTGAGTCACCTAGCAGCGATGAATCCACAACTGTTAAAATGAATGCCACTACCCGCCACCACCCCAGAAACTTACGGAGACCTCTTACTGCTCAACGAACACATTCCCTGTCGATCCTGACTTTACTGGTGTCCCTCTGCCCCGAGGAGGGCTTGGACTGCAAAGGACTTCAACTCAGGAAAGGACCATGCCGACTGGGGGATTCTTTCGAATTTGGCCCACGGAGGCCTATGCTAAGCAGACACACAGAGAAGACAGATGTGCTCATCTCCCCGTTACCCAGGTACCTATGGTCTCTGGCGGTTTCCAGAATTGGGAAATGCTGTCTCTGTTGTTGCAGAGGGTATCATTGCAGTAGTTACTGTAGGAGGCAACAACCAGGCCAGCAGGGGGGGTGTACTGAATGAAAGTCATCGACTCGATCTCTTGATCAGCGCAACCTTTACTGGCCAAAACGGCAGTCTTGGTTCCTTCTGCAAGACAGGGAGTAGAGAAAGTGGATGGGGGGGGGGGGGCGGCGGCGGCTGATGCTTGGCAGGGAGAGAGCAAATAACATGGCCACCCTTTCCCTCAAGCCCAAGGGATCATCCTCCCCGTCTCTGCCTCCCCAGTGCTGGGATTACAAATTCATGCCACCAGGCCTGGCATTTTTATGTGGGTTCTGGGTTTTAACTGAGATCCTGATGTATTCGAGACAAGCACCGTAGTGATTCAGCTATACTGCCAGAGGGTTGCAATATTAGTGATGAGAAAGAAAGGAAGCTGAGAAGATGGGCGAGGTCAGAGGTCAGGTGGCTTCAGGCCTGGAGACCAAATTGGACAACCGGACTGCTGTCGTCCAGCAATGAGGAACCGGTCACCGAGACCCACCGCTCTGTCCCCATTTTACCTGCTTTAATCAACAGTATAGTTTCCTGGCAAAGTTCGTTCGGGTCGCATCTCTCAACCTTTGACGTCCAGTTAAAGGTTCGGCCTGGATCATCTTCTAAATGCAGGTTTCTACCCACCTCACAGTGTAGATTTTGGGCCACTGGGAAGATGAGATAAAAGTCATCAATTGCCCTTCTCTGTGGGGTGGCCTCTTCTCACCAGAAACCCACCCTCTGTGGGACAGCTGTTTCCCCCATGTCCCCCAACATACAAGTCCAGTGGGAGGCTCCCAGCAGGAAGAGGAACAGGAAATACTGGATGCAGCAGGCTGTCATGGCTTCTCTGAGGCTGGGAAGAGCTAATCAGGACCTGGGAACTGATGGAGGACAGGACACAGTTCAGCCAGCCAGCCAGGGATTAAATCTCAGTTTTCTCTAAGTGTTCACTTCGCGGTAGATTGATGGTATGCAAGACCATCAAGTCTGTCCTGAAGGGCCTTGTGAGTTAAGAGCAAGGTCACAGGTTTGTTGTGCCTAAGTTTTCACCGTTCTAAGACCCAGCCATCTACAGTTAACAAGATTTTGTCAACTCTCTTTCTTTAGTGTCCAGATACAGGAGAACGGGCCCAGGAGCCCTCTGCCTTCAACCTCAGAGGTTCAGATCCACAGCAGAAGTCTCTCAAGGCCTCAAAGTCTCAGCTTTTAGGACCCAGCTCCACCAGAACTCGAATTCTGAGAGCCCTGTCCCATTCATCCCAGGATTCAGGGGTTTAAGTTCCGGCTACCTTCCCCCACAAAGGACCCATGATTCTGGGCAGTCAGCAGTCAAGGTGAATTCCACTCCTCGATATAGAAGTAGAGACTCCAGGCTCCTCCTTCAGACCAAAAGTCCAGAACTGGGCTCTCTGAAAGACCCAGCGGAAGAGAATCCAGCTCTCCTTCCTCAGGCACAGGGGACCCACTCCAGCCTCCCTCCCCTCAGAATAAGGGCTGAGGGCCAGTCCTCCTTCCTCAAACTCAGCCCTTCACCTTCAGACTCAGGGCTCCAGACCCCAAGCTCTCCTACTTCAGACTCAGTAGCCAGACCCTAGCCTTCTCCTCCTTCAGACCCAGGAGTCCAGGCTCCCAGCCCTCCTCCCTCAGACCCAGAAGCCAAACCAGACCCTAGCCTCCTCCCTCAGACACAGTAGCCAGACCAGACCCTAGCCTCCTCCCTCAGACCCAGAAGCCAGACCAGACCCTAGCCTCCTCCCTCAGACACAGTAGCTAGACTGTAGTCTCCTTCTTCAGATCCAGAAGTCCAGGATCCTAGCCCTCCTTCCTCAGAACCAGGGATCCAGGCCCAGCCCTCCTTCCTCAGAACCAGGGATCCAGGCCCAGCCTTCCTCCCTCAGACCCAGAGTTAGGCCCAGCCCTCCTCCCTCAGACCCAGGGATCCAGGCCCAGCCCTCCTTCCTCAGAACCAGGGATCCAGGCCCAGCCTTCCTCCCCCAGACCCAGGGTCCAGGCCCAGCCCTCCTCCCTCAGACCCCGGGGTCCGGGCTCCCAGCCCTCCTCCCTCATTCCCAGGGTTCAGGCCCAGCCCTCCTCCCTCAGACCCAGGGGTCCGGGCTCCCAGCCCTGCTCTTCAGACCTAGGGTTCTTGCGCTTTGATTTCTCCTTCAGGAGTTCCACCCATAGTCCCTCCTTCCTCATTCCATCTAGCTTCTTTCCTCAGGCTTGGGGAATATGGATTCCCTACCCTTCTTTTTCTTTTTAAGACGACAAAGTTCTCCCAGACTGCAGCGTGTCCTCCCTGCGCCCAGCTTCGATGGCGACCGGTACCGTACGTACGCTTGCAGCGTCTCTGCTGTGGCTCCAGAAGGCCCGGAAGGCGGGGCCAGCCTGGTCATGATACTCGAAGTCCCATTGGTTGAAGAGGATTCATCACATGGTCTCATTGGAGGAGCCTGGAGAATGGCTGCATCTCATTGGTCCCCAGAGAAGCCAATTACTGGCCGCTTTAGAAGGCACTCGTGCGCCCCCTGGCTGTTGCTGCCTGAGGTGTATGAAGAAGGGGTTTGCTCCCGGCCACGTGTTTCCCTCAGTTTGTGGGACACTATGCTTCCCCTCCTCCAGCTGCACTAGACAGTAAACTTGGCCTTTGCCCACGGAACTAAATACCAGAAGGGTCTCTCATATTCGTCGCTCTGCCCATGTCCTGAAACCCACCTAGTGGCCCTTGATCTTCCTCCCTCTTCCTGCCCAGCTAATCTTAAAGGTGTTAAAACCTAGACCCCAGGACTGGAAGAACTCCCAAACTAAAGAATTTCTGTTTAAAGATAAATGTTATTTCCTGCATCATAGATATGGATTAAACACCACAGCGCAGAAGTGAATAGTCACAGTGCTGACCACAGCCTGCCACTCTAATCCTCAGTACTCATTTTTTTTTTCCCAGAGAGGATCTCACTGTACAGTGCTAGCTCCCTTGGAACTTGCTATGTAGACCAGGCTGGCCTCAAACTCACACTATCTACCTGCTTCTCCCTCCTCAGTGCTGGAATCAAAGGTGTGTGCCACCACACTCAGCTGACATTTGTTTTTTGGACCTTGAGAAGAGTAAGCAAAAGAACATTATCAACTGTCAGTGACATGGTTCACCCTGACTCAGAACATGGCTCCCAGGCACTTTCTCCACCCACTCTTCCCATCCTACAGAGTCAGAGCTGAGCCAGCCACCTGTGAGACAGGAGCAGAGCAAGCTGGGAGCAGAGCTCTGGACTGCTGGTCCCCATCTGTGGGGAATTCTCTCCCCCAATTTGGAGAAAATCATGTGAGCACAGTTGGAAGCCCTGGGTGTTCCTTGTAGGTCGTGGAGGTCATAAAAAGAAAATGGAGGGGACAGGAAGGCTTGTGTGAGTCACAGAAAGAAATCTTGACTTTAAGTATCCCTAATACAACTTGAGGCTTTCCAAGGCTGAGAGAACCTCCTGCTCACATTCCAAGCTCCATCCCTATCAGCCAGGAGAATCCAGAGAAGCAGGAGATGATTAGACATAGGGATGGAACAGGAAGCTCTGGGACAATTGAGTTTTGCTTGTTCCCATAGACATGGGCTGGAAATTAAATGCTTCTGCCACTTCCCAGGAAGCCAAAAAGACTCCACTCCAAACCTGTAACTGATAGTTCAGAGATCCACTTACTAAGGACTGTAATGATCTTGACTGTGGTCCTATGGACTCCAGGGAAAAAGTTATAGACGAGGCAGGTATAGGATCCGCTATCTGTAGCTGGAGAGCTTCTCTCCAGGTCCCACCAAGCCCCTGCAGTCCCACAACCCATGTATAAAATAATCACTCAGATGCTTATAAACTGTACGGCCATGGCAGGCTTCTTGTTATCCAGTTCTTCTATCTTAAATTAACCCATTTCTATTAATCTATAAGTTGCCACGTGGCTCGTGGCTTACTGGTACCTTACATCTCGCTTGTCATGGTGGCGGCTGGCAGCATCTCTCTCTCAGCCTTCCTGTTCCCAGAATTCTCTTCTCTGCTTGTCCCGCCTATACTTCGTGCCGGGCTACTGGCCAATCAGCATTTTATTTATACAGAGCGATATCCACAGCACTTCCCCTTTTCTTTTTTTTCAAAAAGGAAGGTTTTAATTTTCACATAGTAAAATTACATATAACAAAACAATTATCAAGCAAGAATTACAATATTAAAGAAGATTTCCTATCTATCCTATATTTGTGAGTCTAAGGTTTCATATCTAACTTATCTTTTATCATAACTAAGGAAAATTATAACTATCTCTAGTGTTCAACTACATCAAAGACCTCAGAAGGATATAATACTACCTGAGAAATAGGAGAAGGATGCAAGCAACTTTCGGGAGTCTTGCAGGGTAGACAGAGACAGCTGGCAGCCTGGACAGTCATCCAAAGTTCTCTTGTAAAGTTGGGGCATCTGTCTTCAGCCCACAGGGCTAAAGTCTCTCAGTCACTTCTCTCTGTGTCTCATAGAATGTCTGGCAGTTTCCTCTGCAAAGCAGGAACCTGAAGGACCATTTCGCCAAGCAAAGTTCAGTGGTCACCTTCCTATGGGTCCTGCATGTCCAGTCGATACATTTTTTTTCAAGCAGTCCAGGCAAGAACAGTTTCTTGCCCAAATGGCTATTTTTGCCAAGGTGAGTGTCTTCGGTGAGTGTCATACGGAGTGTCTTTGATGCCCATCCTCCTGTCTGAAGTAAATCAGTGCTGCCAGGAGCAGACATGTCTCACTGTCCAGAAAGTCTAAATTTTAAAAAATATTTTAAATGCCATATTCTGTAGGTCTTTGAAGTGTTTGAAGATTACCTGTCTATCTGAAATATATCTATGTATGCCTAGAAAACTTAACTAACATGCTACAAATTTGACTATCATAGAAGACTAATTATCTGTATTTCTTAATTATCCATTACAATCTAAATGAATTACATAAACATAATACCTTAAACGAGAGTAGAAATATACACACAGTATAACAAAATTAACTTTAAATTTGTATCAACTAAAATCCATAGCAATGTAAAACATTTTAAACAAGTTGCTCTTTAAAAGTAGGTTCAGCCGGGCGGTGGTGGCACATGCCTTTAATCCCAGCACTCAGGAGGCAGAGCCAGGCGGATCTCTGTGAGTTCGAGGCCAGCCTGGGCTACCAAGTGAGTTCCAGGAAAAGGCACAAAGCTACACAGAGAAACCCTGTCTCGAAAAACCAAAAAAAAAAAAAAAAAAAAGAAAAAAAAAAGTAGGTTCATTAATCTATCCTTTTATCCTATCATATCTATACTATCCCCTTTTTTCTTTAGAAAGACATTGTATTTATAATCAACCTGCTTTAAATAAAAATACTGGTTTTTCTCTGTCCCACACCAGATGGCTCTTCTGATTTGGGACACAAGAATCTCTTAAACTTTTTATTTATTTATTTATTTATTTATTTATTTATTTATTTATTTATAGCAATATGTCTGGGTTTGGAGAAGGAGTTAGCCAATTCCATCTCCAAAGCCAGCTTGGTATATTTGGGAATTTAGGCGTAGCTTCTCTTACTACTTCCAGCTGGAGGGGGGTGCTATATCTTATGGGGACACAAAGAAAATTTTAGGATTATGGAGTAGTTCGTGAGGGTGTATCATCTGAGCCAGTTGCCTTGAAATGGTTCTGCATGTTGGATCATCTGGACCTTGGTGTCATCGGAGACCTTTCAGGGGTCTTGGCTGGTCAAACCTGATGTATCTTAATCTGGCTTTCTGTGGAAACAAAAGCAGAGACTCCTTTCCAAAGCAACATATCCTTATATCCAAATTTTGAATTCAAGGTACCTTTAAAATATACATTTTGGCATAACTCAACAACTTTTACAATCAAATGTTTTTCTTCAGTTGCAAATATCAAAGAGAACATCATCCAGATTCTCTGTGTGATAGCCATCTTTACGTGGCTTATTTTTTATATTACCTTGAACCTATTGCTTTAAACTGCAGCATTCTAAGACTGAAACGGCGCTGTGGCTGCTGGCTCCGCCCACTTCAGCTTCCCAACATGGTGGTGGTGCATTTTCCGTCAGCTCTGGGAGCCATCAACTCTCAGAAATAGTGGGTCTATGCTTCTATCAAAGCAGCATGTAGCTCAGAAACCTCTTTTTTTTGTTTTGTACTAGCAAAGGCTAAATCCACCACGCAGCTTAATGTGCCACTTGCAGAGGCCTCATTCCCGCCATACTGCAGGTCGAGCGTGCATGCCAGGAACCTGCCATAGTAGCTTAAACACGCAGGCTGCCACTAACTTGAGAGAGACAACTAGGAACTGTTTTTAGCTCCATTTTAGAATCTTTTTTTCTCAGGTTTTAGGTGGAAACTCTTGCCAACCCATTGGGCACCATTTGTAGCTGGAGAACTTCTCTCCAGGTCCCACCAAGCTCCCGCAGTCCCACAACCCATGTATAAAATAGTCACTCCCACAACCCACGTATAAAATAATCACTCAGATGCTTATGTTACTTATAAACTGTATGGCCATGGCAGGCTTCTTGTTATCTACTTCTTTTATCTTAAATTAACCTATTTCTATTAATCTATAAGTTGCCACGTGGCTCGTGGCTTACTGGTACCTTACATCTCACTTGTCATGGTGGCAGCTGGCAGCGTCTCTCTGACTCAGCCTTCCTGTTCCCAGAATTCTCTTCTCTGCTTGTCCTGCCTATACTTCGTGCCTGGCTACTGGCCAATCAGCATTTTATTTATACAGAGCGATATCCACAGCAGCTATCATTAGTTTTGATGTTGAGAATAAAAAGCTCTTGGGAGGATGACTGGAGCTCTCCATTGACAAACCAAAAGTACTGTGCAGGTGGGTTAGCATCTGTGTGGCAGGAAAGGTTAACGTTTGTCCTTAAATGGAAATGAATATTTGAGGGGGATATGATAGGAGCACCTAGATCATCTGGAGCAAACAGAACAAAGTCACATGTGATGTCAGCCAAGGGAAGGGAAAATCCTGGTCTGTAGAAGGACATAGTATCTCTTGAGCTGTGCTTTAACCTTAGTTGAGCAGGTCCTACCCAGAGCTGGGGTGTAGATTAGCAGAAGAGTACTCATTCAGCATGCACAAGCCCTGGTCCATCTTGAGCACAACACACAAACATCCCCTCTGCACACTCATGTGTGCACTGAGACTGAGTCTGACTTTTCCCCTGTCTCCATCACTCTGAGTCTCTCTAGGCAGAAGTCCCTGCAACCCATTCAAGCTCAATGCTGGGCCTGTCCGCATATGCTTGGGCTGGGATAGGATGCCCTGGCAGCCTAGGTATCTGTATGGTAGGTCTGTGTCATGAACCAAGGGGACTGGGACTGAGTGTGGTAGATCTAACCCTCTGTATTTAGGCAGTTGGGGCCAGGATGAAACAGAAAATACTTACAGGTAATGTTCAGAGAGAATGGATCACTTGGGGAGGCACTCACTGAGTTCCAGGTTCACATTCATAGGGTCCTGTGTCAGTCCTCACAACACTGAGTAAAGTGAGAATCCTATTGTCCTCAGACAGCTTCAGCCTGTCCTCTTCTGAGAGGCTTTGGCCATTTATCCTCCACAGGTAGGCTGTATTCTGAGTCTTAGGCTCACACATTAATGCTACTGAGTCCTCACCCTCCATGGGATTGATATTGTTGTTTGTGATGTTGGGCTTGGGTATCATTGCTGTGCTAACCACAGAGAGAAGCTTGCCCTGTATAGTACCTCTGATTCTTGCAAAGGCCTCTTTCAACCAGAGATAGTCTCTTAACTCTCCAACAACCCAGATCCTTAAAAAAATCAGACAAGAAGCAAATTACATGTCTAGGTCCATAGAGTAACTGAGTGCTCAGAGATAATGGGGCCTCCTGTGCTGTGCATGGAAGAAGCAAGGACTTTCTCATGAGTGAACTGAGCTGCAGTGCTTGGTGATGGACAAACTCAAGACTTGGAATCAGAGACCTCATTTTATCTCCTGGTACTCACCGACCCATTGCCTGCCTTGACACACAAGGTTTGAGTCCCTCCAGCTGCACTGACCTCCACTGCTGAGTGTAGACCTGTACCCTCCAAGCCTCTGTTGTTCAGGGCTGTCCTATAGATAAGTTATGATTAGTTTTCTTATTAAGCTTCCCTGAGACACCTGACAGCCTGTCAGAGATCTCACACAGATCAGGATAACATTGGCATTCAGGTTGGGCTTGGCCACAGGTTGGCCATTCTTGTCAGGTGTTTGATGTTGATTGACACAAATCAGGGAGCCCTCAAAGAATCTGAGTCTACAAAATGATCTAGAGGACTGAAGGTCACCTAGTAAGTCTCCATGGTGGGGAGGCTGGAGATGTGCCTCTGGACTGATAGCTTGTGCCACCCATGACCTATGTGACCCTTACTTGGTGACTCTGTTTCCTGTCTCAGTTTTCTTATAATAGGACACATGGTAAATGATCATTGCCATGCCTACAAGTTAACCTGAAATGTGAACAATGACCTGACCTTCCACCAAGCAATGTCTGTTGCAATTTTTCTTTTGGTTGTTTTTTTGGATTGTTTGTTTGTTTTTTGTTTTTTGAAACAGGGTTTTTCTGTGTAGTTTTGGTGCCTGTCCTGGATCTTGCTCTGTAGACCAGGCTGGCCTTGAACTCACAGAGATCCGCCTGGCTCTGCCTCCCGAGTGCTGGGTTTAAAGACCTGTGCCACTGCCACATGCCTAGTGTCTGTTGCCTTTCCCTGCAGGGGAAAATCCCCAAGCTGGACCAAAGGAGGACAAGGAGCTGCCATTTCCACCCTTTATCTTGTATCTCTTTAGGGCTCTTGAATTCCTGAGAGGTATTTTATTTGTACTGAAATGTGACTTTAATTGTATGTTAATAAATAAAGTTGCCCGGGAGTCAGAGCTATTAGAGTCATAGCAAGAGCATGGCAGTGGTGGTGCACGCCTTTAATCCCAGCACTTGGTAGACAGAGCTAGGTAGATCTCTGTGTGTAAAATGATACAGCCAGCATTGGAGACACACGCCTTTAATCTCAATACCAACCATAGAAGACCTGGAAGTCTCTACAGACAGGCAGTGACGAGGCAGTCATGTGTTTGGGTTTACAACCAATGAGAAGGCAGAACAGAAAGACTATATAAAGACTTTAACACAGGAAGTAGCTCTCTTTCGGAGAGGTAGGACCACCGCAGGAGGAAGGGTAAGGTTTTAGCTCTTAGCTCTGACCTCTTGGCTTTCTTCTTTGCATTGGTTCTGTGTTTCTTATTTAATAAGACGGTTGGTTACATCTACAGAGAGGTTTCAGAAGAACATCAGAAGAGCTGCCTGATTGATTTGGTACCTCTCCACCTGTGCTGAACACATTGAGTCTAAGGAGGAGATGCCCAGGTGAACTACCCCAGACATGGCTCTCTTAGGCTGACCATCAGCAGGCTCCCAGCCAACAATCTATTATTTTCCCCTCTCAGTTCCAACAGGAGGTCAAATTCAAACCCAGTCTACAAGTTTTCAAGGATTCCTGGTCCAATCTGGTACGGAGATCTGGAGCAAAGCTTCCAGATGCTCATCTCTCTGTGAGACTCTCATGGTTTCCTCAGCCAGGACCTGCCTGAGTCCTGAAGCATCTTTCTCAAGGACAAGTTCATGATGAGCATCTAAGACCCTGGGCAGAGTCTAGCATGCCTGAGCTCAGTTACCTCACCACCTCTTCTCTGAGGGTGGATTCAAGTGAGGCATCCTGATTTATTGCCGTTTTCTCCACTGTGTGTCCTTTACTAAATGTTTGAACCACAATGTGGGGATCATAACACAGAGTCATCCAGGACTGACAACCATATATGTAAAGAAGGAGGATTAACTGCACCCACCACCAAGAGGATACAATTACTTATGGTGTACATGGAACTGCACAAATGCAACTCTTATGTCACAGTTTTCTGACAACATGTATATTACTTTAGCTCCTGCATCTTTCTGAGTGGCGTTCTGGAAGAACAAGGATCCACTGGGGTATATCATCTCTCTGCCGCTGTAAGCAGGCCCTGCTTCATTTGTATTATTGGACATCATAAATGCTGCAGATTCTCCCTTGTATCAGTAAAACAAAAGGACTGTCACTGGCAGATTGTGGACAAGTAGAACATTCTTCCCTTCAGCAACGTGGGGGTGGAACTGTTTCAACGGTGACTTGGGCAGTGGTGGGAGAGGCTAAGAGGGAAGAAAGAAAAATTATCAATACCTTTGCATTTGGTAGAAATTGGAAACTTGAGTGTGTTCAACTCTCAGTCTTGGTGTGTGTGTGTGTGTGTGTGTGTGTGTGTGTGTGTGTGTGTGTGTCCTGTTGGGGGAAGGTCAGCAGCATCACCCCATTCATCAGTACCCCTGAATCTTTCCATTGTATGAAATTGTTTTCTTGGTGTCTACACAGCCCACCTCTCGCTCTCCTCAGATCCTTGCTCACACTCAGAATCTTTGGTGAGTGTAGCATGTCTTGTCTGACCTCCTCCTCTAAAGACTCTGTGCCTTCATTTTCTGACCTTTCCCTGCTTTGTTTCCTCTGAAGTGCTTGTCAACCCCTGGGCCCACCTTCTAGATGTCCTTGCTGCTCTATCTTCCTGTCCAATAGTAGCAGGGCTTTGTGAGGAGGACTAGTTTGATTTTGGTTTAAACTTCTCTACCTTGAACAGGCTCAGGTACCTGTGAGCAAATGAGTGTCCCAGATCCTGAGGTTTATTTGCAGATTTCTCAGGGTCCTATGTAATGAGGCTGTTGTTTACTTGCCCACTTTGAGTTTTACTCAGAGCGTCACCCTGATGGAGTCGCAAACTTTAGTCTTCTGGATACAGTGGCCAGTATTGATAAATCTACAAATGGTGAACAACTGAGTTTTTCTTCCCCACTTCCCAATTCCCATCCACTCTGAGCTTCCTGATGGTCTCAGGCTTCAAGCAGAAGCCAGATGTCACTTCTCAGGCTCTTTCCCTCTCCCAGAAGACCCATCCAGTCTCTGAGCTCCCCAACTCTCTACTCCTGAGGAATGTCTCCTCACCTGTGAGCAGAAGTCCCCTCCAGAAGACCTGTGCTTTGTGGAGAGGGGCTGAGGTGACCTCCATAGTCTCTGCTGTGGGCTAGGCTTTTCCTCTGGAGAGGAGGTTTGTCTCTCAGGATGCTGCCAAGCTGGGCTCCTCTGGTGTCTGCTCTGATTTTATTCCCAGACCTCAGCCTCCTCCCAGAGGAGGGCACTTCCTGGAGTCAGATGGACTGGGGGTGGAGTCTGTATATGCACATTGGTCTGTTCTTCTGTGAGTGCTGCCTCCCATCTTTCTATTCCTTTCTGGTTCAGTATTCTAGAACATACTTTGATGAGAAGTGTCCCATGTCCCGAGAGAACAGTAGCTCACCCCAGGGCCTTGTCCCTGAACTTCCTATAGCCAAGAGTGTATTTCCTTGAGACCCCAAAACCTAGCAGAGCCCAGTCTGCCCTGTGATCTCAGTGCTCAGGGAAGGTGGGATTTATTCCCAGCAGGGAGTGGCAGTCTTCTCTAGGCACTGAGTGATAACTGGGGAGGGCACAGATCCATCATCACTGGTGCCACCAGTCAGGTGTCTGATCCATGGGTACATGTTTTCTCAGGGGTTCATGTCCTGGTGTGCAGGATGAGGTGACCTGTGTGTCCTAGGAAGAGGACCCTGTGCTCCAGCTTCTTATGGAAGGCACCAGGGAGACCCCTCCACCCTCAGTTCCCTGTGCTGGATGAATGTGATTCAGGTCTGCCCATGACCTCCCTGACCTTCTGGGTTGCCTTTGCTCTCCTTGGTGATTGCCCTGTGATCTCCCTGTCTTTCCTCATGGATGATGAGAGGAGGGAGGGGACTTCACATGGTCTCCTTGCAGAGTGAGGTCTCAGTGACACAGGAAATGATTATGTGAGGGAGCTCCAGGTCTGTTGGAACTGGGTGGAAACAAGGCTGCAAGGCAGGTTCACACCTTAGGGAGTTTTCCCTGTTGATTATGGGGTTTATTGTCGCCCCCTGTTGTTCATGAGGAGACCTGCAGCTCATGTCTGGGCAGCTACAAGGATGGTAGCCAAGCTCCAAATGCTGGAATGGAGCTGAGCTCTAGTTTTCCAGGAAGGTCCCAGTGAGCAGCCGCCTTTGAAGATCTAGGTAGATTTTTGTTGGAGACCAAAATAGCTGAGATAAGACTCACTGTCATTTTGATCTGCAGTTCCAGGAAGACTGATGATATTGATCCCCCTTTCCGATGTGTTTATTAGCTTTTTGTATATCTTGTTCAGGGCAAGAATATCCAAGTCCTTTGCTCACTCTAAATTAGTTTTATTCTGACTTTTAAATTTTAAAGCAAAGTACATTCATCCACTCACAATAATATATTTTGGAATCATAACATAAAATGAAAGCAAAGCAAAACAAACCCTGCAAGCTTCTGAGTGTTGGTAATTCCTGGTGTGTTAGGTTTTCAAATTCTCAAAAATTCTAGCCCTGGAGACAAACACTCTATGGTCACCGAGAGTTGAGTCTGAGACTGAGATCTGGAGCAAGGCCTTCCTTCCAAGCAGCCACCTCTCTAATGAAATACTGGGTCTCATCAGCCAGACCCTGCCTGAGTCCCACAGGATCTTTCTGAGGGCCATGTTGGTGGGGGAACTCCAAGGGTCTGGGCTGAAGATAGTCTCCCTTTTGAGTTACTCTTCCACAGGTCCTCCTCTCACTAGCGTAGATTCTGGTGGGTGTAACACGAATTGCTAAATGGTCTTATTGATAGAAAACCCAAAGCCAGATATCAGGGTGAAAGCTGAAGGATCAGAGAAGCAGACCAAACCAGCCATGTTCTTACCTCTATGAAATCCTCATTCTAAAGAGAGAGAGTTCCTGTTTCCTCGTGCCTTATATACTTTTCTGTGTCCTATTTCTGTGTTCACATTACTTCCTGGGATTAAAGGCGTGTGTCTCCACTGCCTGGCTCTGTTTCTATCACGTAACCCAGTGTGGCCTTGAACTCACAGAGATCCATAGGGATCTTTCCCTTCCAAGTGGTAAGATTAAAGGCATGTGCTACCACTGCCTGACCTGTATGTTTAATATAGTGGCTGCCTTTGTCTTCTGGTCCTCAGGTAACTTTATTGGGGTACACAATATATCACCACAAGTGGGGTTCTGACCTTTGCAGTTTGTCTCCTAAGTGTCCTACACTGTTCTGGAATGTGTGGCCCCTGGGAAAAGACCATAGACTCAGCCTAATTATAATTAAAATATTTATTCATCAGCTGCTAGAAGGACAACAATCTCTGAGATGTGGTGATATTTTGTTTGTTATCTAACAAAGTTTGCCTGAAGATCAGAGTAAGGAGGTAAATCACTAGTTAGCCACAGAGGCCAGGCAGTGGTGGTGCACACTTTTAATCCCAGCACTTGCTAGGCAGAGGTAGACAGATCTCTGTGAGTTCAAGGCCACCCTGGGCTACATAAGATTGGTCCAGTCTAAAAGAGAAACAGAGGCAGGCAGTGGTGGCACACACCTTTGATCCCAGCCCTTGGGATCTCTTGCCTTTAATTCCAGCACTAGGGAGATGGAGACAGGAGGTGATATGGCTGGGCGGAGAGAAGAATATAAGGAAGGAGGAGATAGGAGCTTAGCTTCCATTCAGTTTTAGGATTTATAGAGACAGGATCTTCCCCGCTTCCACCTGAGGTAAGAAGTCTCTAGTGGCTGGCTCCTTTGTCTTACTGATCTTTCAGTATTTACCCCAATATCTGGCTCTGGGTTTTTATTAAGACCAATTAGATTCGAGGTACATCTGGCATCCAACTTTCAGAGCATGAATTCACAAAAAAATCCTCTTGCCTGTGGCTTTACAACTACTGGCACAGGCCAGAGCTACATGTAGCTGGAGTCACTACTCTGCTGATATTTTCCAGACACTGAGTTCCCTCTCCCAGTGGGTTGTGGGTTTTCCCTGGACCCCCTCCTCTAGCTGCTGCCAAACTAGGTAGCTGCCTTGAAATTCCACTCAGGGTTCTACTGTTCATGTAAAGCAGTCAGCCTCATATCTTCACCATCATCTGAATCAGCAGCAGCAGCAGCAGCAGCAGCAGCGGATTTAGTGAGAAAATTGAGAATTCTTAAAAGAAGGAATTAGTTAAAAGAGAGAGATTCTTCCCCACATTAAAAAAATTGGAAACAAAAATGGGGCGATTAAATGAGAAGATAATTAATTCAGATGGGATTTATGTAATGTCAATTATAAATATTATGTTTGATCATTTTTGTTTTATTATTTAAAAATTGGTTAATATGAGTGCCAAGATAAAAGTTTTAGAAAAACTTATTAAAACAGATCATAGAATTATTCAGACCCAGATAGAGGAATTTAAAGGAGAACCAATGTCAATATTGTACCAAAAAGTTTCAGAGTAGCAGCCTAAGGTTTCCAAACAGCCAACCTTAATTTATCTAGTAACTTTACAGAAAACTCCAAATGATAGACATCCTCAAGTCTGTGTCAGAGTTGAATGGACTTCTGTGAAAATGTTAGATGTAAGGACATTCAAGGAAGTGATAGTCTCATATGGCATGCATTCACCTTTTGTGAAGCCGATATTAAACTCATGGTAAACTTGTAATAGAATTGTCTCTCAAGACTGGAGAAATTTGGTTACAGTAGTCTTGGAGGCTGGTCCTCAATTACAATGGATGATCTAGTGGAAAGATGAGGCTAAGAACATTAAACAATGAAGTAGAGCTAGATGTATGGAAATCTCCCAAGATCAACTTCTTTGAGAGGAACATTATGTTAATGTAGAAAGGCATCTCTATATGATGATCACACCCTGGCTTTATACTGTGCAGCAGCCTTGAATGCTTGGGACAGAATTGAAGAAGTAGGAAAGAAAATTGAATCATTTACTAAAGTTATGAAAGATCCAAAAGAAACCTTCACTTATTTCTTACAAAGATTGACTTCAGTAGTAAATAGAATTATACCAATTCAGACAAATAATAATTGAATCTCTAACTTTTGAAAATGCTAATGCACAATGCAAAAGGGTAATTAGGCCATTAAAGGCAAGATCAGCACCCTTGGAGGAATAAATCCGAGATACAGTCAATATTAAATCTCATAACCCTGATGAGACTTGGATAGGAGAGGTGATTTCCAGAGATTTGAAGAAAAATTGAAATGTCAGGTGTTTCAGTTGTGGTTAAAAAAAGTCAGCTAAAAAGGGATTATAAACAGGACATTCTTCAAAACAATGTTTTTTCTAAGAATAATCCCAACAGAATGCCCCTCCCTTCCGGAGTATGCAGAAGATGTGACAAAGACATACATTGGACTAATGAATATAGATCAACAAAGGACAGTCAAGGTAACCCTTTGCGATCAGAAAATGCCTTGAAGGGCCTCTTGCAGGCACCCATGTCAAATCTGGTTCAGTCATTTCCTGTCATCATAGAGGAAACTCATTCCCAGAGCAATTAAAGAACCTAATGCCTATTGTAAGAAACCATACTGCTCTGGATGATAGAACAGCTATAGAAGAGAGAATGAAAAATTCAGGAGAAACCATAAAGTGAGAATTTTGGCAAACTTCTGTAAATGAATGAAGACCAAAGTTAAAAATACAAATAAATAACATCCTCATTGAAGGTCTTGTAAACACAGATTCAGATGTAACAAGAATCTTGGCATCCAAGTTGGCCTCTTCAGGAGGTAAATATTCAGTTTTTAGGGATTGAAACTTTATCTCAGGTAAAACAGAGCATGATATGGGTTGAATGAATATGGCCAGGACAGAGAGGAAAATTAAAGCCAAATGTGGCTAACATAGCAATGAATTTATGGAGATATGATTTGTTACAGCAATAGAATACTCAGATTAACATTCCTCCAATCTTAGAAACAAACCATAAATTAATGTATGTTTCTAGGAAAACTATTAGAAAACTATTAGAAAAGATATTATAAAGAACAGTCACCAACCATTCAGATTGTACAAGAACAAGGCACAACAATTGCTGATCTTTCAAAGGCATCAACATCCCTACCTTTAAGATGGTTGACAGATGAACCTGTATGGGTTGAGCAATGGCTTTTAACAACAAAGAAACTGCAGGCCTTAGAACAGCTGGTATAGGAGCAGCTAAATGCTCAGCATATTGAAGAATCAACCAGCCCTTGGAATTCTCCTGCATTTGTTATTAAAAAGAAATCTGGAAAATGGAGAATGGTAACAGATCTAAAAACTGTTAATAAGGTTATTCAGCCAATGGGCCCCATAAGGTCTGGAATTCCCTTGCCTTCTCTGTTACCTAAATAATGACCTCTTATAGTTATTGATTTAAAAGATTGTTTCTTCAATCTATACCTTTACAAAAAAAAAGACAGAAAAGTTTGCCTTCACAGTGCCTACTTAAAATAATTCTCAGCCTGTTAAGAGATATAAATAGAAGGTTCTCCCACAGGGAATGTTAAATAGTCCCACCCTGTGCCAATATTTTGTATGACAGCTGTTGTAAATGATACATAAGCAGTTTTCTCAATCTATAGTTTACCATTACATGGATGACATTTTACTAGCTAATTTAAATGTAGATACATTAGGAAAAATGTTTGAAGAAGTAAAGATAATTTTGCCATGTTTGGGATTACAAATTGCTTCTGATAAAATACAAAAAGGAGATTCTATTAATTATTTAGGATATAAAGGAGGTCTACAAGAAATTAGATCCCAAAAGGTGCAAATCAGGAGAGATCGGTTGCAGACTTTTAATGACTTTCAAAGTTTACTAGGAGACATTTCGAATCTATGACCCCCTACTGTGGTTAAAACTCATGAACTGAGTAATTTTTTCAAAGTGTTCAAAGGTGACAAGGACTTAAATAGTACAAGAGAATTATCAGCTAAAGCTGAAAGAATTGGCTTTGTTGGAAAAGTATTACACGATGCACATGTGGATTGTTTGGATCCAGATCTTGAATACATTCTGGTTATTTTACCCTCTAAGCATTTTCCTATAGGAATATTAATACAGAGGGAAGATATTATCTTAGAATGGACCTTTTTTTTTACCACATAAACAGAGTAAAAAATTAAAAACCTATGTGGAAAAGGTCTCTGAGTTGATTCTAAAGGGAAAATTGAAACTTTATCAATTAGCAGGAATAGATCCAGCAGAAATTGCAGTACCTTTTACTAATGATGAAATTGACAAATTACAAGCATAAAGTAAACCTTGGCAAAGAGCTTGCAGTAATTTTTGGAAGAGATTAACAAATATCCCAAAAGCTGGAGAATTCTATTCATAAAAAGAACTAACTAGATCCTTCCTTGCATTGTACAGGGAACACCCCTATCTGAAGCTCCTACATTTTATACTCATGCAAACAAATCAGGAAAGGCAAGTTATAAATCAGGAAATTTAAGTAAAGTGGCTCAAAGCCTTTATGATTCTGTCTAAAAGTCAAAATTATATGCTATTCTGATGTTATTAATGGACTTTACAGAGCCTCTTAACATAGTTACAGACTCTTAGTATGCAGAAAGAGCTGTCTTACACATTGAAATTGTTGAATTTATCCCTGGTGATTCAGAATTAACTTTATTATTTATTCAGTTACAAGAAATAATCAGGAATAGGAAACATCCCTTAGATATAACAGACATCCAAACACACATGTGTCTGCCAGGCCCTCTAGCACAAGGTAATGAAGAAATTGATCAACCTTTGATAGGAAATGTGATGGAGGCCTCAGAATTTCATTAAAAAAATCATGTCAATAGCAAGGGTTTGAAAAATTGTTTTCCATCACTTGGCAACAAGCCAAGGAGATTATAAGGAAATGTCCTACTTGTACTTTATACAACCAAACTCCACTACCTGCAGGAAGTAATCCAAAGGGTATTCAAAGGAATGAAATATGGCAGATGGATGTGTTTCATTTTATAGAACTTGTAAAATTAAAATATGAACACCACACCATTGATACCTATTCAGGATTTCAATGGGCAACTGCTTTGAGTTCTGAAAAGGCTGATTTTGTAATCACACATTTGCTAAAAGTTATGGCCATCATGGGAATACCTGTACAAATTAAGACTGACAATGCTCCAGTATATGTCTCTGGTAAAATGAAACAATTTTTTGCTTATTATAATATAATGCATATTACAGGTATACCACACAATCCTGCAGGGCAAACAGTTATAGAAAAATCAAAGGATGTGCTAAATAAACAGAAAGGGGTAAAAAAAGACATCCAGAAATAGATTGCATAATGCTTTATTAACTTTGACTTTTCTCAGTGCTAATGAGAAAAGAACAACAGCTGCAGAGAGACATTGGATAATGGAAAAAAACTACAGAATCAAATCAGCCTGTATACTTTAAAGATGTGCTGACCTCAGAATGGAAACCAGGATATGTATTACGTTGGGGAAAAGGTTTTGCTTTTGTTTCCTCAGGAGAAGAAAAGATATGGATACCATCAAAATAGATAAAGGTTCGATTTGAACAAGAGAGACCTCTTAATTAGAAGTGATGATAGTTCATCAAACAGCATGGCCGCTCAATTTAAACTAACTTCAAGACTAACAAATGCTTTTTGTTTAATCAAATATAACTTGCCAAAAGAGAACCTCACCAAAATTAGGGTTGAAGAAGGGTTTTGTTTTTGTCTTTTCAGGAGAATGAAGGCTAAGGAATCTGAAGAACACTGGACAAATAAGATATGAAGAAAAAGGATGAATCACCCAGAGAAAATTGTCCCAAGTAAAAGAGTAAGTTGGCTTATTGGTATGTCACATCTCCAACAGGATAAAATTTTGTAAATCTTTCCAAATGTTTGTTTCTGCTGTTCTCTACAGATATGTAATGCAAATGGTCTTTTTGTAGTCCCAGTCCAATTAAAAATTAAAGCTGTCTTGGGAATTGGAGTGTGGCTCTCTCCTTCTCTAAACCTAAGCATGCTGGTTAAAGTAAAATCTAAAATCTCTGTCTCAAGTCAGAAGAGCCACCTGATATGTGACAGAAGAAAAAACAAAATTTAGGAGCTATTTTATTGCCACTAATTTCATAATCCTTTGGTTTTATTTTGACTCTTTAAAACTTTTTCATAAGATATGAGTACTATCTCAAAATGTATAAGATTAATATATATTTTAAACTTTTTGCCATGATATTAATGGTTGTATAGAGTACTAACTCATTCTAGACAAAAGCTTTATCTAGCTTTCTATACATGATTTCAGGTTTGAGTCTCTATCAGGTAACTAGGAATTATTTTTTGTACTCTGGATGGACATAACAAATATTGATCCTTTAACTCCTTTGAGATCTGCCGAATGTGACATTTAAAATGTTTAAGTTTTCAGCAGTGAACCATGCCCATGCCTAATAGTGACCTTTGAAGTCTCCAAAAGGATGATGGGGTCCCACAACAATGATTCCACCAGGACTATGATAATACCACTAAGCTGACAAACACCACCCAGAGATTGGCTTTGGACTACAAACTGCTCAGGACAATTTTGAAATGGCTAGCTGAGATGATCCAGCCTCACAGACTACTCTAGCTGGGACTTGAGACAAGCCCTGCACTTTCCTATTAAGCAGAGACTGGACAACAAATGATACAGCTAGCTCTCCCAGGACTTGACAACCAAATTTTTCTTTTCAGGATCCCCCAAAGTTGCCATCACCCTCAGACAGCAGAAGTAATTTTAAGAACATGATGCCCACATTCCCAAGAGGAGGGGTGGGTGGTTTGGTCATTTCATGGGTTATGGATATTTGTCATTATTTAGGGTAGTTGTTTACAGGTTGTTGTTGGTAATGGTTAAAAAAAAAGCTGAAGAACGGAGATTAGATTCAGGGTTCTTGTTTTGAAAAAAAGAAAAAGAAAAAAGGGATATAGAAATGATCAGATATAAGGGTAGATTATTGAATTTACTTTTAAAAAAGCAACTACTTGTTTTAAATATTTTACATTGATATGGATCTTTGTATATTGAGGCAAATTTGAGATTATTTTTGTTAGAATGTACTGTACATACATTCTAATCTTGTTCAAGGTATTGTACCTATATGTCTCATTTAACAATGTAATGCAAATTGCTAGTCCTTGAAAGTTATTATTACCAACTAATTAGAATATAAAGAAATGCAGGTCAGTAGTTAGGCATCTATTACAATTAAACTTGTAGTCATAGTAGGTATGTTTTCAAGGTTAATCAGAGATACATTTTAGATAGACAGTTGTTTTCTAACACTTCAGAGATCTATATAATATGACATTTAAGATGATTTAATAGCATAGGTTCTTTTTTTTTATGACAATGAGACATCTCTGCTCCTGGCAGCACCAATCTACTTCAGAGAAGATGATGGACATCAAACAAACTCCATATGGAGTTTAATTTCTTTGTGGCAAAAGTTAGCCACTGGGCAAGAAACTGCTCTTACCTGAACTGCTAACAATATAGTATCCAAATTGGACAAGCAGTGAGGGGGCCCCTGGCAGTGAGATAGGAATTCATCCCTGATACATGAGCTGGCTTTTTGGAGCCCACTACCTGTGGTGGGACACCTTGCACAGCCTTAATACAGGGGGAGGGGCTTGAACTTGCCTCTATTGAATGGACCAGGCTCTCCTGACTCCCCCATGGGAGGCCTTACTTTGTTGAAGGAGGAAATGGTGGGTGGTTTGGGGGGGAAAGCTGGAGGGGTGGGAGAAGGGAAGACAGGAGAATCTGTGGTTGGTATCTAAAATGAATAAAATATTCCTTAATAAAAAAAATTGGAAAGCAGGACACAAAAGAAAGAACTGCCAGACTTTGCTAAGACAAGGTAGGATAGCCCTTCAGAAAATTCTGCTTCTGAGAAAAGTCTGTCAGATATGCGAGGCCTGTAGGTCAGAGATGTATGCCCCAATGTTGTAGAGGAACCTTGGGTGACTGTCCAGGCAGCCAGCTGTTTCTGTCATTTCTCACATTTTTTGGAAGTTGCTTGCTTGCACTTCCTGCTTACTCAGTTAATATTATTTCCTCCTCAGGTTTCTGATGGAGTTGAAGACTTTATAGTTATATAGTTTTCCTTGTTAACAAATACAGAAAATAAACTCACAAAAGAAGTGTAAATGTATAAGGTTGAGAGACATTAAAAGATAATTTTGGTAATGCAATTTAGAATAGAAAGTGAATTATGTACAACTTTTGGACTCACCAAGATAGGAGAGATATGGAGTATTTTCTCTGAATTTGTCAATTGTTAATGGACTATACATCTTTGATGTAATTATTGCCTGTATATATTTTATATATTTATTGTACTTATTGTATATTGCTTTTCTTATATTAGTTATGACATTCTTTTTATTTTAGACAAAAAGGGGGAAATGTTTTGTTTGTGCTCTAACAAATAAAGCTTGCCTGGAGATCAGAGTGTGGAACTAGCCTCTAGAGGCCAGGCAGTGGTGGCACACACCTTTATTCTCTCATCTTAGTTCTGTCCCATCTAGGTTCTCATCCATCTAGTTCTTTCCCATCTTAGCTCCTCTCCCATCTCCTTCTTCCTCATCTTGTTCTTCCTCATTTTGTTCTTCCCCATCTGGCTCTTCCTTATCTTCCATCTTGTTCCTCTAGTACTCTCTTCTAGTACTTCAATCTAGTTCTTCCCATCTCAGTTCATTCCCCTCCAGTTCTTACCCATCTAGGTCTTCCATTCTTTTTTCTCTTCTCTGTCTACTTCTCCCAAGTCTCTGAGATTTACAGTTATATACCCATGCAATAGTAATGCTCTGGTTAATGTAAGGTCACCAGGCTTGAATTCCCTTGGGGTCAAAAGGAGGAGCAATAGGATCTACAACAAGGAGCAGTAATTGCTAGCCACCATCTGCAACCCAAAAGGGAAGTGACTAATGGGGAATAGAATCAACTGAGGGCTAAATTCAGTTAATATCTGAGCAAAAAGGATTTTATGTGCTCAACTATATTCTTAGAAGTGATTAGTTAAAGTGTCAGGAGTCTATCAGTGATGAGTGAAAATAAAACTGCCTTATTTTCCTTTGGCCCCTTATCTATCCAAGCTATCTTGGCTACTGTGGTTTCTGACAGGGCAGGGGGGTGTACTCAGTGGCTGGGCAGCCTGATTCAGCTTGATGTACCTATAAGTAGAAACCCTTTAGTTCTGAGTTAGTAGTTAAAGGTAGATCTAAAACTAGATAAGACTTTGGAAAGGGAGAAAGTTAAACAGCTTAATTAGCACATTTGCCAGGCTTTCTCAGATAGTCTGGATGTTTAAGTCTGTTCTCAGAGAGTACAGAGGTATCTCTGATAAGATACTTTCATCCATCTGGGGATGGTCCTGGCCAAATGCTGCCAATGATGATAATTACAGGGAGGCTTGAATTGGGGTTCTGGCTGTGCATAGTTGTCAGCACAGAAGGTTATCTAAATATTCCTTTAGTAGAAGGGAAATGGTGCCCAATAAATGATGGAAAAGCTACAACAGCACATGAGAAATTTGTAGCAAGAAATGGTTAATATTCAAAAACCAAATATCACCAAAACTTCTTAAGCCTCAGCTTGACTTCTGGAAAGGTCCTTGGCTTCTTCCAGGCAGAGCTTTGTCATAATAAGCTGAATTGCTGCTTCATATTTTTGTATCCTGCAGCAGAATTGTCATCACAGAGAGAGGCCCTAGGGTCCCCAAGAAGCCCTTGTTCCCTTTTGTGACACAGCTGGTCGCCTGGTTTTCCCAGTGTCTAACACTCTCTCAAGTAGGATTTACTCCAATAGGAAGGGACAGAGGTGCTCTGCAGTATGCTAAGGGACCATTGGAGTCACATCGGACTTGAGCAATGTCCTATATACCTGTCACCATCATGGCCTCTGCCCCACGGACAGACATGTAGGATCACTTGTCTCAGAAGTAGCTTCATGTCCTGAGCATGGAAGAGGAGGTGACATGTGTGTCCTAGAAAGGATGGGGTCTGGTAGTGAGAGGTTGGGTGGCCATGAGCTCCACTGTCTTCAGGAGAAGGTTTAGGAAGACACTCTGTGTGGGGGCAGGTCTGCTCCTGTCCTGGCTAACCCTTATGGGAAGTTTCTTTCCTCTCCCCAGTGTAGTGGGTAGCTAGCTGTTCCAGGTTTAACCTTGAAGCACCACCTCAGTGAGGCTTCCAGTAACTGTCAGGCCTACCTATGACCTGCCCCTGGGGCGTGGCTGAGATGGGAGCCCTTAAGACTCAAGATCCATCCGGGACAGCCCTCTTGGTTCCTCATGATCCTGGATGCTGGATGGCAGACTGAGTGAGAGTTCTCCAGAGAACCCCACTGGACTGCACCTCACCTCTCCTGGATCCTATAACCAACCCCTTCACTGGCTGTAAGTTACCCCAAAATAAACCTCCTTTTAACTACGTGGAGTTGCCTTGTTAAATCCTGGAATTATCTGGTCCTCATGTGTGCAAACTCCAAACACCTGGGTGGCCTCCACCCTCAGCCTCCTCCGTGGCTGCTGTGGCATGCTTTCCACACTTCCCACACTTCCCTGTCTCTTTTCTTCCCTGTCTCTTTTAAAATTCCTACCCCTCCCGGGGACCAAGCACTTCCTGCCCCTCCTGGGGACCCATTCAGCCCATAACCACCCAGTACTCCTCCTTCCCTTCCTTCCTCCTTCCTGGATCTTGGGCACATGCACTTGCCTGCTGAGTTCCATATAGCCAACCGCTCAGGTGCACCTCACCTCTCCTGGTTCCTGTCACCAATCCTTCTACTGGCTGTAAGTTACCCAAAATAAACCTCCTTTTAACTATGTGGAGTTGCCTTGTTAAATCCCCACATTATCTGGTACCCCATAACTCTGAGATTAAGAGTCTCATGCTCTGCTGATTGAGCTAGCTGGGTCCTAAAGCTCCAGGGAGACTCAGGAAGATCTGCTGCTGCCTCAATGCTGCTGCTGCTCCTCCTCCATGCATGCACACAGGACACTCCTCCCCCACCTGTAGCTGCCACTAGCCAAAGTCTTCAGTGAGACCTGCTTTAGCGCTACACCAGCAACACCTGCTGGCCAAAAAGTGCTAGTACATCCCCCCCAAAAATCACAAGGATGGTAAGACAAGCAAGCCAGTGTTTCATTTTAGGTAAAAGTGATAATTTTACACCTTGAAAATGATTAACAAGTTTTGAATATTTCTTATGGCCAAAAATATTACTTCCCAAGAATTTAAAAACTTTTTTGCCTGTATGATGAATGACATTTTCCTGGAAATATTTGACCTTCCTAGGGCATATCTGGCATGTACCATTTTGGCATTTACCATAATAATTCACACAGCATTCAAATAGTGGTTTAATAACAAAGATGAGTCATTATTGGGACTGATACAAGTTTTACAAGGTAGCAATGAAGGCTTACATAAAAAGATTCTTGCTTTTCACCATGATGGCGTCAAAAGGGAAGAAGGAAGCTCCTGCCCCTCCCAAAGCCAAAGCCAAAGTGAAGGCCTTGAAAGCCAAGAAGGCAGTGCTGAAAGGCATCCACAGCCACAAAAAGAAGAAGATCCACACATCACTCACGTTCCAGCAGCAGCCCAAATATCCTTGAAAGAGCACGCCCAGGAGAAACAAGCTTGACCACTATGTTATCAGCAAATTCCCCCTGACCACTGAGTCAGCCATGAAGAAGATAGAAGACAACAACACACTTGTGCTCATTGTGGATGTCAAGGCCAACAAGCACCAGATCAAACAGGCTGTGAAGAAACTCTATGACATTGATGTGGCCAAAGTCAACACCCTCATAAGGCCTGATGGAGAGAAGAAGGTGTATGTTTGGTGGGCTCCTGACTATGATGCTCTGGATGTTGCCAACAAAATTGGGATCATCTAAACTGAGTCCAGCTGGCTAATTCTAAATATACTTTTTCACCATAAAAAAAAAAGATTCTTTCTCTGGAATCTGCCATCTAGGATTTACAAATTAGTAATAAAGATTTACAAAACAGGCTCCTTAGTTTGGAATCTGCTAACTTATTATAAGAACTTCAGTCCATTAAACATAAATGTATAGCCAGATTTGATTTTATTGATAATAAATATGAATACTTAATGAATAGAACAATAACTCTCCAAGGTGAAGTTGTCAATACTCAGACAACTTTAGAAGGAAGAAAAATTATCATTAACTGATAAAAAATAAGGTCTATAGAATCATGTGTTTTAGAAGAACATAAAAGGTTGCATGATTCCAAGAAAAATCTGGAATCCCTTGCAAGAGAAGGGGTTCACTCCCTGGGACAGACCCTAGGGGTTCATTTGCAAGACCTGGAAGAAACTCTCAGTAAAAATGGCAAGAGACCTAATAAGCAGAAGGGTAAGACCATACAGATCGTAATGTCTCCAGATGGCTCTCATACAATGGCTTATCCTGTCATCATCCATGAGAGGCCAGCAGATGACAGACACCCTGAGCCATATGTAGAATATAGATTACAACATATTCCAATGAGAGATTTTTAAACATATGAAGGAAGCGGTAGTCATATATGGTATATACTCAACATTTGTAAGACAGATGTTAAATTCGTGGTCTACCTCAAATAGAATTATACAAGATGACTAGAATCAGTGAATTTCAGCTGTTCTAGAATATAGCCAGCAGTTATAATGGAAAAGGGGGCTGAGAGAGGAGGCTAGGAACCTGGTACAGCAGGGTAAGATCAGAGGTTTTGAGATTTCCCAAGATGAAATTCTTGGTGAGGGACATTTTGCTGATAGGAATGTGCGAGTCAGTTATGATGAATATACAATATTCCTATGCTGTTCAGTAGCTGTAAATGCTTGGGAAAAATTCCATAACCAGAAAAACCAACTGAGATATACACAAAGATATTCCAGGGACCACAAGAACCTTTCACTTATTTTTTTTTTTTACAAAGACTGACCATAGCTATAACGAAAGCTGTGCCAGATAATTAATTAAGACAAATATTAACTGAGTCTTTGGCATTTAACAATACTAGTACAGAATGCAAAGAATACTTATGCCATTAAAGGTCAGATTTGCTCCTGTGGAAGAATGGATTCAATATACTAATGGTATTGAGTCTCTTATCTATAGTAATGAGGCTTGAATAGAAGAGGCAATTCCCAGAGGTGGAAGAAGGCCCTGGGGTACCAAATGCTTTAAATGTGGTACACCAGGTCATATAAGTAAAAACTGTACATGGGGGTGCTCCTAGAAGTAATACTCCTTCTAGAAATTACCCAAATGGGAGACTCCAAACTTCTGGATTATATAGAAGATGGGGTAAAGGCTGACATTGGACTGGTGAGCTCAGATCAATAATAGGTATACAAGGCAACCATTTACCATTAGGAAATGCCTCAAGGGCCCTCTTGCAGGTCCCCAAATCAAATGTGGTCCAAACATTTCCAGCCACTGTGGAGGAAATTTCTCTCCAGGACAACTAAATAATCCAGTGTCTAATTTAAAGAGCGACACTGCACTGGATGATAGAACAGCTCTGATAGACGAATCAAAAGTTCCAAAGAACATAATAAAATGAATATTTTGGCAGACTTCCATAAATGAAAAAAGACCAAAACTTAGAATTTGAATTAATGGCATCGTTCTGGAGAGCCTGGTAGACATGGGTGCGAGTGTGACTATAATTACACCAAAATCATGGCATCTGAATTGGCCTCTTCAAGAGGTAGATGTCCAATTTCTAGGGATTGGAACCCTATCTCAAATAAAATAGTTCAAGATGGGTTGAATGCATAGGACCAGAAGGACAGAGAGGAAGGCTGAAGCCATATGTAGCAAATGTAGCAGTGAATCTTTGGGGCAGAGATCTGTTACAACAGTGCAATACCCAGATTAAAGTTTCTACAGTCTCAGAAAGGGAATACAGACCAATGTATGTTTCTAGGAATAATATCATAACATGCTATAAAAAAGTCACCAACTGTTCAGGCTGTACATAAACATAGCAGAACTGCTGTTGAACTCTCAGAAGTACCAACAGCCTTACCTTTAAAATGGCTAACTAATAAATCTGTCTGGGTTGGACAATGGCCTTTGACAAAAGAGAGGCTACAAGAGCAGCTGGTTCAAGAGCAGTTAAATGCTCAACACATTGAAGAATCTACCAGCCCTTGGAATTCTCCTGTATTTGTTATTTAAAAGAAAAAGTCTGGTAATTGGAGAATGAGGACAGATCTGAGAGCTTAATAGACAATTAATAAAGTAATTCAGTCTATGGGCTCTCTACAGACTGGGATGCCCTTGCCCTCTCTGCTACCCAAAGAATGGCCTATAATAGTTATTGACTTAAAAGACTATTTCTTTACCATACCTTTACAAGAAAATGATAGAGAAAAATTTGCCTTCACAGTACCTAATTATAACAATTCCCAGCCAGTCAAGAGATATCAATGGAAGGTCCTCCCACAGGGAATGTTAAACAGCCCTACCCTGTGCCAATATTTTGTACAAAAATCATTGGAGATAATTTGTGTGAAGTTTCCAGAACCCATAATTTATCATTATATGAATGATACCTTATTAGCTGATCCAAAGCTAGGTACATTAGAAAGCATGTTTGAAGAAGTAAAAAAGGTTTTGCCTTGCTGTGGACTACAAATTGCTCCTGAAAAAATACAAAGAGGAGATTCTATTAATTACTTAGGATATAAGATAGAGCTACAAAAAATAGACCCCAAAAGGTACAACTAAGGAGAGATTCATTGCAGAATCTTAATGATTTTCAAAAATTGTTAGGAAGCATTTCCAACTTACTGGGTATCATGGGAATACCTAAAGATGAACTACAAAATTTGATTAATACTCTAAAAGGGGACAAAGAATTAAATAGTCCAGGAGAATTATCAGCTGAAGCTGAGAAGGAATTGGCTCTAATAGAAAAGATAATACAAGAAGCACATGTGGATCGTGTGAATCCAGAACTTAAATGCATTCTGGTCATACTCCCCTTCAGACATTCCCCCACAGATATTTTGATGCAAAGGGAAGACATTATATTGGATTTGATATTTCCACTATGTAAAACAAGTAAGAAGTTAAAGACTTATACAGCTGCGGAGAGACACTGGACGACAGACAAAACTGAGCTAAATCAACCAATCTATTTCAAAGACGTGCTGACCTCAGAATAGAAACCAGGATATATCCTTTTTTGGGGAAGGGGGTTTGCTTTTGTTTCTGTAGGAGAAGAAAAGCTGTGGATACCAACAAAATTAATAAAAATTTGATTTGAACAGGAGAAACCCCTTGATGATGAGAAGTAAAAGCTCATTCACTGATGTGACATCTCTACAAGTTGTAAGAAAAACTCAACAAACAAGGGTTGGGGCAGGGTTCTGTTTTTGTCTTTCCAGGATAATAGAAATACACATCTTCCAGAAGTCATAAGGCCTTGGATATCCAGACATCTACAGCAGAAAGAAAGAATCTATTGGTACCAATCCACAAAGGGTAAAATCTCACTGCCTAACATCTATATTTCTTTAACTCTAGAAAAGCTGTGGTTCCAATTCAATTATATACCAAGCTGGCTTTGGAGTTGGAATTGGCTCTAAACCCAAGCATATTGCTAAAAGGTTGAGGGATTCTGTCTCATATCAGAAGAACCATCTTGTGTGGGACAGAAGAAAACCAATAAATAAATAAAAGGGACCATTGCCTTCAAGATTCTAATTCTCTCCATCCTTATTCTTGATTTCTTGGAATCCTTTCTTACATATCATATCATCTTTAAATCCAAACTTTCCATTTTGATATTAATAATGTTCAAGCTTTCCATAGTAAAAAATGTCTTTTTCAATAGCAATATCTGAAGTCTCCAGAAGGAAGATGGGACCCCACAACAACAACTCTACCCAGTCCAGAATGATGCCATGGTACTCACAAACATTTCTCGGTGATCAACCTTGGATTGAAAACTCTCCAAGATAATTCCATGATAAGATGGTTCATTATACTACACTTCTAGCCAGAATCTCAGACAACCTTGCCATTACTCTGAGACTGGCTGCAGAATCTAGTTAGTCCAACTGAGACTTAACTTTCTGAGCTTTCTTACAGGACCCCACAGAGATACCATCACCCCCTGAACAGCAGGAAGCAATTCTAAGAAAACGACACTCCTTTCTCCCAAAGGTTTCATGTTCCTCAGGGTTATGGGTAATGGTTATAGGGTTGGGGTGGAAGAAAGCATTGGACTCGGTATTCTTAAAAAAAGAAAAAAAGGGGAATGGATAGGTATAGGACATTAAAGTATATTATTGTATATACTAGTAAACTAATTTAGTAAAATATCAGCCTTAGATAAATTGCACTGTTATGGATTCCTACATATTGATAAAATGTAAACTATTTTTTTTAAGATTTATTTATTATGTATACAGTGTTCTGCCTCCATGTGTCCCTGCAGGCCAGAAGAGGATACCAGATCTCATTACAGGTGGTTGTGAGCCACCATGTGGGTGCTGGGAATTGAACTCAGGACCTCTGGAAGAGCAGTCAGTGCTCTTAACCATTGAGCCATAACTTCAGCTCCTGGCTTGCATTTTTATACAACCCAGGACCACTGGTCCAGGGGTGCCACTTTCCTCGGTGGGCTGGACCTTCTCACATCAATTAACATAATCAAGACAGTTATCCACATATATGCTTACAGGCCAACTTTATCTAGATAGCCCCTCATGGAGATTCTTTTTCCAGGTGGTGCTAGACCATGCCATGAGGACAATTAAAAATAACCATCATGGTGACTAAGATGCTTTTGTTTGTATCCTGGAATCTACTGTTTTTGCAGGAAATTTTTTTTTCACTTTTTTTTTAAAAAAATTTTTATTTTGCAATACAATTCAGTTCTACATATCAGCCACAGATTCCCTTGATCTCCCCCTCCCGCCCCCCTCACCTTCCCCCCAGCCCGCCCCCCATTCCAATCTCCTCCAGGGCAAAGCCTTCCCCACAGACTGAGATCAACCTGGTAGACTCAGTCCAGGTAGGTCCAGTCCCCTCCTCCCAGGCCGAGCCAAGGCACCCTGCATAGGCCCCAGGTTTCAAACAGCCGACTCATGCAACGAGCACAGGACCCGGTGCCACTGCCTGGATGCCTCCCAAACAGATCAGGCCAATCAACTGTCTCACCCACTCAGAGGCCCTGATCCAGTTGGTGACCCCTCAGCCATTGGTTCATATTTCATGTGTTTCCATTCGTTTGGCTATTTGTCTCTGTGCTTTATCCAACCTTGGTCTCAACAATTCTCGCTCATATAAACCCTCCTCATTCTCGGTAATTGGACTCCCAGAGATCCACCCGGGGCCTAGTCATGGATCTCTGCATCCAGATCCCTCAGTAGTTGGATGAGGTTTCTAGCACGACAATTAGGGTGTTTGGCCATCCCATCACCAGAGTAGGTCAGTTCGGACTGTGTCTCGACCATTGCCAGCAGTCTGTTGTGGGGGTATCTTTGTGGATTTCTGTGGGCCTCTCTAGCACTTTGCTTCTTCCTATTCTCATGTGGTCTTCATTTACCCTGGTCTCCTATTCCTTGTTCTCCCTCTCTGTTGTTGATCCAGCTGGGATCTCCCACTCCCCCAAGCTCTCTTTCCCTCGACCCTCGCCCTTCACTACCCCCACTCATGTCCAGGCTGTTCATGTAGATCTCATTCCATTTCTCTGTCATTGGGCGATCCCTGTGTCTTTCTTGGGGTCCTGTTTTCCAGGTAGCCTCCCTGGTGATGTGAGTAGCAGTCCAGCCATCCTTGTTCCACATCTAGTATCCTGCTATGAGTGAGTACATACCATGTTTGTCTTTCTGAGTCTGGGTTACCTCACTCAGGATGATTTTTTCTAGATCCATCCATTTGTCTGCAAACCTCATGATGTCATTGTTTTTCTCTGCTGAGTAGTATTCCATTGTGTATATGTACCACATTTTGTTTATCCATTCTTCAGTTGAAGGGCATCTAGGTTGTTTCCATGTTCTGGCTATTACAAACAATGCTGATATGAACATAGCTGAACAAGCTCTCTTGTGGTGTGGTTGAGCATTCCTTGGGTATATGCCCAAGAGTGGTATAGCTGGATCTTGGGGGAGATGGATTCCCAATTTTCTAAGAAAGTGCCATATTGATTTCCAAAGTGGTTGTACAAGCTTGCATTCCCACCAGCAGTGGAGGAGAGTTCCCCTAGCTCCACATCCTCTCCAGCATAAGGTGTCTTCAGTGTTTTTGATCTTAGCCATTCTGACAGGCGTAAGGTGGTATCTCAGAGTTGTTTTCATTTGCATTTCCCTGATGATTAGGGATGTTGAGCAATTCCTTAAATGTCTTTCAGCCATTTGAGTTTCCTCTGTTGAGAAGTCTCTGTTTAGTTCTATAGCCCATTTCTTAATTGGACTGTTGGGCATTTTGATGTCTAATTTCTTGAGTTCCTTATATATTCTGGATATCAGTCCTCTGTCAGATGTGGGGTTGGTGAAGTGAAGATCTTTTCCCATTCTGTAGGCTGTTGCTTTGCCTTGTTGACCGTATCCTTTGCCCTACAAAAGCTTCTCAGTTTCAAGAGGTCCCATTGATTGATTGTTTCTCTCAGTGTCTGTGCTACTGGTGTTCTATTTAGGAAGTGGTCTTCTATGCCAATGCGTTCAAGACTACTTCCTACTTTCTCTTCTAGCAGGTTCAGAGTAGCTGGATTTAAGTTGAGGTCCTTGATCCACTTGGACTTAAGTTTTGTGCATGGTGATAGATATGGATCTATTTGCAGCCTTCTACATGTTGATATCCAGTTTTGCCAGCACCATTTGTTGAAGATGCTTTCTTTTTTCCATTGTGCACTTTTGGCTTGTTTGTCAAAAATTATTTGTTCATAGGTGTGCGAATTAATGTCAGGGTCTTCAGTTCGATTCCATTGGTCCACATGTCGGTTTTTATGCCAGTACCAAGCTGTTTTTATTACTGTAGCTCTATAGTAGAGCTTGAAGTCAGGGATCGTGATGCCTCCAGAGGTTGTGTTATTGTACAGGATTCTTTTGGCTATCCTGGGTTTTTTGTTTTTCCGTATGAAGTTGAGTATTATTCTTTCCAGGTCTGTGAAGAATTGTGTTGGTATTTTGATGGGGATTGCATTGAATCTGGAGATTGCTTTTGGTAAGATTGCCATTTTTACTATGTTAGTTCTGCCTATCCATGAGCATGGGAGATCTTTCCATTTTCTGACATCTTCTTCAATTTCTTTTTTTCAGGGACTTAAAGTTCTTGTCATATAGGTCCTTCACTTGCTTGGTTAGTGTTACCCCAAGGTATTTTATGTCATTTGTGGCTGTAGTAAAGGGTGATGTATCTCTGATTTTCCTTCTCCGCTTCTTTGTCCATTGTATATAGGAGGGATACTGATTTTTTTTTGAGTTGATCTTGTATCCTGCTATGTTGCTGAAGGTGTTTATAAGCTGTATCAGTTCCTTGGTGGAATCTTTGGGGTTGCTCAAGTATACTATCATGTCATCTGCAAATAGGGAAAGCTTGACTTCTTCCTTTCCAATTTGTATCCCCTTAATCTCCTTATGTTGTCTTATTGCTCTGGCTAGAACTTCAAGTACTATATTGAATAAGTATGGGGAGAGCGGACAGCCTTGCCTCATTCCTGGTTTTAGTGGAATTGCTTTGAGTTTCTCTTCATTTAATTTGATGTTGGCTGTTGGCTTGCTGTAAATTGCCTTTATTATGTTTAGGTATGTTCCCTGTATTCCTGATCGCTCCAAGACCTTTATCATGAAGGGGTGTTGGATTTTGTCAAATGCCTTTTCAGCATCTAGTGAGATGATCATGTGGTTTTTTTCTTTGAGTTTGTTTATATGGTGTATCACATTGACAGACTTTCGTATGTTGAACCATCCTTGCATCCCTGGAATGAATCCTACTTGATCATGGTGGATAATTGTTTTGATGTGTTCTTGGAGTCTGTTTACCAGTATTTTATTGAGTATTTTTGCATCAATGTTCATGAGGGAGATTGGTCTGTAGTTCTCTTTCTTTGTTGTATCCTTGTTTGGTTTAGGAATCAGGGTAATTGTAGCCTCATAGAAGGAGTTTGGTAATGTTCCTTCTGTTTCTATTGTGTGGAACAATTTAGAGAGTATTGGTATTAACTCTTCTTTGAAGATCTGGTAGAATTCTGCACTGAAACCATGTGGTCCTGGGCTTTTTTTGGTTGGGAGACTTTTAATGACTGTTTCTATTTCGTTAGGGGTTATTGGACTATTTAAATAGTTTATCTGGTCTTGATTTAATTTAGGTATGTGGTACCTATCCAGAAAATTATCCATTTCTTTTAGGTTTTCCAGTTTTGTGGAATAGAGGTTTTTGAAGTATGACCTGATGATTCTTTGGATTTCCTCAATGTCTGTTGTTATGTCCCCCTTTTCATTTCTGATTTTGTTGATTTGGATGCTCTCTCTCTGTCTTTTGGTTAGTTTGGATAAGGGCTTGTCTATCTTGTTGATTTTCTCAAAGAACCAACTCTTTGTTTCATTAATTTTTTGTATTGTTCTCTTTGTTTCTATTTTATTGATTTCAGCTCTCACTTTGATAATTTCCTGGCATCTATTTTTCCTGGGAGACTTTGCTTCTTCCTGTTCTAGAACTTTCAGGTGTGCTGTTAAGTCACTAGTGTGAGATTTCTCCAGCTTATTTATGTGGGCATTTAGTGCTATGAATTTCCCTCTTAGTACTGCTTTCATAGTTTCCCATAGGTTTGGATATGTGGTGTCTTCATTTTCGTTGATCTCTAGAAAGTCTTTAATTTCTTTCTTTATTTCTTCCTTAACCCATTGGTGATTCAGTTGGGTATTATTCAGTTTCCATGAGATTATAGGTTTTCTGTAGTTTTTGTTGTTGTTGAAATCCAACTTTAGACCATGGTGGTCTGATAGAACACAGGAGGTTATTCCAATTGTTTTGTATCTGTTTAGATTTGTTTTGTGGCCAAGTATGTGGTCGATTTTAGAGAAGGTTCCATGGGGTGCTGAGAAGAAGGTATATTCTTTTTTGTTAGGATGGAATGTTCCGTAGATGTTGATTAAGTCCATTTGAGTCATGACATCAGTTAAGTCCTTTATTTCTCTGTTAAGTTTCGATTTGGGAGATCTGTCCAGTGGTGAAAGTGTTGAGGTCTCCCACTATTAATGTGTGGGGTTTTATATGTGATTTAAGCTTTAATAATGTTTCTTTTACATATGTGGGTGCCCTTGTGTTTGGGGCATAAATGTTCAGAATTGAGACTTCATCTTGGTGGATCTTTCCTGTGATGAGTATGTAATGCCCTTCTTGATCTCTTTTGATTGATTTTAGTTTGAAGTCTATTTTGCTGGATATCAGGATGGCTACACCCGCTTGTTTCTTAAGACCGTTTGATTGGAAAGTCTTTTCCCAGCCTTTTATTTTTAGGTAGTGTCTATCTTTGAATTTGAGATGTGTTTCTTGTATGCAGCAGAAAGATGGGTCCTGCTTTCGTATCCATTCTGTAAGCCTATGTCTTTTTATAGGTGAATTAAGTCCATTGATATTGAGGGATATTAATGTCCAGTGATTGTTCATTCCTATTATTTTTTGGTGGTGATGTGTGTGTACTTTTCTTCGTTGGGGTTTACTGCTGTGGCTTTATTTATTGCCTGTGTTTTCGAGGGTGTATCTGACTTCCTTAGGTTGGAATTTTCCTTCTAGTGCTTTCTGTAGGGCTGGGTTTGTGGATAAATATTGTTTAAATCTGGCTTTGTCATGGAATGTCTTGTTCACTCCATCTATGATGACTGAAAGTTTTGCTGGGTGTATTAGTCTAGGCTGACATCCATGGTCTCTTAGTGTCTGCATTACATCTGTCCAGGTCCTTCTGGCTTTCAAAGTCTCCATTGAGAAATCAGGTGTTATTCTGATAGGTTTGCCTTTATATGTCACTTGGCCTTTTTCCTTTGCTGCTCTTAATATTCTTTCTTTATTCTGTATGTTTAGTTGTTTAATTATTATGTGGCGTGGGGACTTTTTTTGGGGGTCTAGTCTGTTTGGTGTTCTATAGGCTTCTTGTATCTTCATAGGCATTTCATTCTTTAAGTTGGGAAAGTTTTCTTCTATGATCTTGTTGAATATATTTTCTGTGCCCTTGAGTTGGTATTGTTCTCCTTCTTCTACCCCTATTATTCGTAGGTTTGTTCTTTTCATGGTGTCCCAAATTTCTTGGACATTTTGGTTCATGACTTTGTTGGCTTTAGTGTTTTCTTTGACTGATGAATCTATTTCTTCTATTGTATCTTCAATGCTAGAGATCCTCTCTTCCATCTCTTGCATTCTGTTGATTATACTTGCATCTGAAGTTCCCAATTGTTTTCTCAGATTTTCTATCTCCATATTCCCTCTGTTTGTGTCTTCTTCATTTTTTCTATTTCCCTTTTCAGGTCTTTGACTGTTTCCTTCATTTGTTTCATTGATTTTTCTTGATTTTCTTTCAGTACTTTATTGTTCTCTTCCAGGACTTTATTGATTTCTTCTAATTTGTTTGCCCTTTCCTCTAGTTGTTTACAATGTTCTTCACATTTTTTTGTCTTTTCTCCACGAGCCTTTAGCTTCTTCATGACGACATTCATAAGGCTGTTTTCTTGTGCTTCTTCCAATTTCTGATGTTCAGGTCTAGGTGTTGGAGGAGGGCTAGGGCCTGGTGATGCTGTATTGCTATTCATTTTGTTGTATGTGTTTCTGCCTTGACGTCTGCCCATCTCCTTGTGGTTCATTCTTGGCTTTATCCACACACTTGGTTCAGACAGAGCTGACAGATTCAGGAAGTCTCTCTCTCTTGTCCAGATGGGAGCTCTCTGTGCTGTGCTTCAGAAGGGAAGTCCGGGGCAAGATGGGAGCTCTTGTCCAGAAGGGAAGTCCGGGAGAGGATGGGAGCTCTTCTCTCTCTCTCTCTCTCTCTCTCTCTCTCTCTCTCTCTCTCTCTCCTCCAGAGGGAAGTCCGGGGCAAGATGGGAGCTGGGGGCCGGCCTCTAAGTCTCAGGAAGAGGCTTGGGGCTCAGGCAGATGGGCATGGGGGCAGGGCGTGGAGACTGCAGGGTCTGCCAGGGGTCTTGGAGAAGGGGATCCTTCCCGGTGGGGCTAGAAGGGAAACTGCCCGGTAGCCAGAACCTGGGGCCAAGTTGGACAGGTCTTCCTCAGAGTGGCTGGTGCCCAGGGATGGGGTCGGGGGCAAGTTAGGGGACTCACCTGTGTAAACTATTTTTATATTCCTATTCCAGATAATTTGTATATAGATACATATATAGAACCATATTTGTTGTAATGTATTTCTACTCTTATTTGAAATGTTTGTATATTGATACAAATGTAAAATTATATTTGTCGTACTGTATGTATGTTCTACCTCTGGTTAGGATATTTGGTATATTGATACATATTTAGGATTATTGTCATATTGTGTATTGTACTATACATTCCCACCTCTGCTTTAGCTATTTTGTGTATTTTCACAATTTTGAGGCCATTGTCCTTTTACTGTACATTTGTTTACAGGCTGTTTACCCTGTTTATGTGAAGCCTTAGTCCTTAGGTTATCTAGTTAGATAAGACTTACAGATTTATAGTCACCTATGCTTGTCATCTCTATAGTTATGTTAGTTAGTTTCTCCAGACTTACAGAAACATGTGTCAGATGGATAGGTAGTCTTCAAACACTTCATAGACCTGGAGAATATAGCATTTAAATGTTTTGATAACTTGAAATTCTGTTGACGAGAGACACGATTGCTCCTGGCAGCACCAATCTGATCCCAGGAGAATGTTGGGCTTCTGAGACATTTCCCTTTGGAAGTTTGTCTTCACCTTGTCACAAAATGGCCTACTGGGTGAAGAACTGCCCTTGCCTCGACTGCTGACAGTAAAATGGTGTGACAGATACTCTAGGCCTGTAGCCAATTTGAATGTATCAGCGATGCTGAGAAACTTTAGGTGACTGTCCAGGCTGCCAGCTGTCTCTGTCTACTCTCAAAAGACTCCCAAAAGTTGCTTTCATCCTTCTCCCATTTCTCAGGTATTATTATATTCCTTCTTAGGTCTTTGATGGGATTGAAGACTAACAGTTATAGTTACAATCTTCTTGTATCTTAGCTAGAACATATTAAGTATTAGATTTAGGTTCTTTAGGATAGGACACCTTTTGGAATGATCTCTGTAACATGCCATTTACCTATGCTCCAGATGTCTCTGGATTTTAGTATATGTTTCTTGTTTGGTGTTGTTCTTGTTGGTTGTAGTTCCATCTTGTCTAGGTCATTATCTCTTATTCTTCCTGGACAATATTTGATAATCATTTCTATTGTGTATAGTTTTGTATTAGGTTAGAACTTTCTATTTAGACAAAAGGCAGAGATGAGGTGGGTAGCTGTTCCAGCTTTGACCTTGAAGCACCACCTCAGTGAGGCTTCCAGTAACTGTCACACCTACCTAGGACCTACCCATGGGGCATGGCTGAGATGGGAGCCCTTAAGACTCAAGATCCATCCGGGCCAGCCCTCTTGGTTCCTCGTGATCCTGGATGCTGGATGGCATACTGAGTGAGAGTTCTCCAGAGAACCCCACTGGACTGCACCTCACCTCTCCTGGATCCTGTAACCAACCCCTTTACTGGCTGTAAGTTACCCCAAAATAAACCTCCTTTTAACTACATGGAGTTGCCTTGTTAAATTCCAGAACTACCCCAGGTAACTCTCTTGTGGTCTATGGCATTTGTCTGTGGGATATGCCTGAAGGGAGGGGAATGCACAGGGACCCCTGACAGAGCAGGCCTGAGAATGGGTAGTCAGGGTACAGCAGGCACCTGGGGGAGCTGCTAGGATCTGTGGTTACAAAGGCTGGTGAACAGACTGTGTCTCCACCTCCTTCGCTAGCACTATGTTCACGTCTCCAAGATTTAATTTGATGAGTGTTGGTGCCATGTCCTGGTGTGGCCTCTGGAAGACAGACATGGTGGACCCACCTCTCCTTGGAGCACTGGGCCCCATGTCTGTTGAAGTCCTGTTAAGCACTTGAAATCAATACTTATAAAAGCTGTTATCTTTAGTGCCCCTTATGTTTGTTTTCCTGTATACAAGCAAGAATATCAGTGGGGACAATGGTCAGTTTGACTCACCAGCTGCCAACTCTAGGCCCTTCCAGGTATCCTGCTTGGCTGAGTATGAGATGTCAGTCAAATCACCTGAACGAACCTTGTGGGAGCACCAGCCCCTTGGACACTCAGGGATGCTTTGAGGAAGCTCTAGTGACAATCAGGTGTGGGCCTGGCACAGCTGTTTCAAACAGCTCTCCCCACACTTTCCCTGTAACATTTCCACCCAGCTGGGGTTTATACTGCAGGGAGGCCCAGCAGAGGACTCTTGGGACTGATGAAACAGGGACAGTGTCATTGTTGTCAGCACGACCCTGACCCTCCCTTTCCATGGAGGTCTGCTGTGGCTGGTACACACATCGCTTTCCGGCTGTGTAAGCCAGCTCTTGGGTTCAGGTTTTGAGCTGCTGGGAGACAGGCACCTGTGCTGCCTCCCCTGCTCTCCCCTGCTCTCCCCTGCTCACCCCTGCTCTCTCTTACTCACTCCTCTCCCCTGATTTCTCCTGCTCTCCCTTACTCACCCCTGTTGTCCCCTGCTCATCCCTGCTCACTCCTGCTGTCCCCTGCTCTCCCCTGTTCACCCCTGCCCTCCCCTGCTCTCCCCTGCTCACCCCTGCTCTCCCCTGCTCACCCCTGCTCTCCTGTGCTCTTTCCTGCTCACCCTTGTTTTCCCCTGCTCTCCCCTGCTCACCCCTGCTCTCCCCTGCTCTCTCCTGTTCCCCCTGCTCACCCTGATCTCCCTTGCTCTCTCCTGCTCCCCCTGCTCTCCCTTGCTCTTTCCTGATCCCCCTGCTCACCCCTGCACACCCCTGCTCTCCCCTGCTCACCTCTGCTCACCCCTGCTCTCTCCTACTCACTCCTCTCCCCTGCTTTCCCCTGCTCTCCCTTATTCACCCCTGCTCTCCCCTGCTCATCCCTGCTCACTCCTGCTGTCCCCTGCTCTCCCCTGCTCACCCCTGCCCTCCCATGCTCTCCCCTGCTCACCCCTGCTCTCCTGTGCTCTTTCCTGCTCACCCTTGTTTTCCTCTGCTCTCCCGTGCTCACCCCTGCTCACCCCTGCTCTCCCTTGCTCTCTCCTGTTCCCCCTGCTCACCCCTGATCTCCCTTGCTCTCTCCTGCTCCCCCTGCTCTCCCTTGCTCTTTCCTGATCCCCCTGCTCACCCCTGCTCACCCCTGCTCTCCCCTGGTCACCCCTGCTCTCTCCTGCTCACCCCTGCTCTCCCTTGCTCACCCCTGCTCTCCCCTGGTCACTCCTGCTCTCCCTTGCTCTCTCCTGTTTCCCCTGCTCACCCATGATCTCCCTTGCTCTCTCCTGCTCCTCCTGCTCACCCCTGCTCTCCCTTGCTCTTTCCTGATCCCCCTGCTCACCCTGCTCTCCCTTGCTCTCCCTTGCTCTCCCCTGCTCTCTCCTGCTCACCCTGCTCCCCCCTGCTCCCCCTGCTCCCCCCTGCTCACTCCTGCTCTCCCCTGCTCTTCCAGCTTTACCCAGGAGAGGCCTCTTGTGAGGATCCTCTTCTTGCCTACTTTTAGTATAGTTTGGGCTGAGTTGAAGACACCAAGAAGGAAGCAGTGGCCGCGGTGGCAGTAGAGTGATGACAAGTGACAGGAATGTTCCACAGGCTGAGCAGAATGTGGCAGAATGTCTGGCGGAGAGGTGGAGCTGCACTGAGAAGCCACCAAGGCTGAACTAGTGTAGTTGGGCACCAGGTGGCCGTGGCAAAGGTGGAGCTGTGGGGAGAGGCCGGTAGACCAAAAACAGAATCGTGGAGTATCCAGCTGCTTTGACGACGGTACAAGGGGCAGGGGCCACAAGACCAGTGGCTGACAGTGGCAGGACCAACAGCAGCAAATGAAATGATGACAGAAGCCATAGTAAAAACTGTAACTCTGGCTGCTATCAAGGGCTGGGGCATCAAGAATTCACAGACCCGGAGGTTGTACCAGCAGCCAAGGGTTGCGGAATCCCAACTTCCTAGACACACAAAAGAACTGGAACAGTTGTCACCACGGGGCTGAGGGTTCCAGTCCCAGAGGCCTGCATAGCAGGTGGCCCTCCCACCTCAGCTCGGGCCTGTCTGTTGCCACCGCTTGCTGCTATCAGATTGTGGGGGGTGCTGACCAAACGGCAGCAGTGAGAGCGCCTCCCCCACCCACCCACCTCTGCGTCTCACTGAGTTCAGGGTCCAGCCCAGCTGCTATGCTTGTGGAGCAAGAGCATTCATTAGTCACTGAGCCAGCTCCCAGCCCCATGTTTTTCCTTAAAAATACAACGGTTGACCCCACACACCATTCCACCTGGGGACCACATAGCAACCTGCAACTGGGATGCAGGGTAGGAAAGCTCAGAGCCAGTCTGTCCGCCAGCCAGTCAACCCACCAACTGTGCCCCCTGGGGACTCTTTTGTGTCCTGTAATTGTGACCCCAGGTGGGAACCCCAGAGTCATTCTACCTGCCCACCAATCATTCTACCTATGGTGCTGCATAAGGACTGCATGGCATTCTGGGCTCTTGACCCGATGAAGATACCCCAGAGCCATCCTGCCACCCCACCCATCAGGTGGATCCCCAGAGACCATGTGCCACACTGTTCCCCTAACCACAGGTAGGAACCCAAAGCCTGGCTTCCATCCCAGTCACCTCCACCTAGGGACTATGTGGCTTTTTGAACCCTGTCCTCATGGAGGCCTGGCCACTCCCACAGTGACCCGTCCCTGCCACCCTGAGTCCACCTGTGAAACTTCACAGACTTCTGAAGACCAGCAGCAAGAGTCTCCTAGTTCTACAGGAGCTTTGCCCCTGTTGTATCCAGAGTCCCCCGAAGACCACCAAGAGACCGAATCCGATGCAAAAGCAGAGTCTTTGTATTGTTACAAGTTAACTCAGTACTCTCTGTCCATCTGAGGCAGCAGCAGAGCAGGAGAGACCCTGAGTAGCAATGGGGCAGGGTTTTTAAAGCAAGGAGGGCTTGGGGTCTACAGACTACATAGGAACAGACTCAGGATTAGTTTATTCGAGTGGCAATCATGTTAGTAACTTTTAATTGGCTAGGGTCGGTTGGGGGTTGTAGTTTTCCATTTTTATCCAAAGTCCCAGGCTTTGTCCTTGAGTTGCCATGGAGGCTGGCTGGTCTAGCATGTACTGCCTGTGGGGGCTATGGGACAGACAGACCAAGCCCCAGAGCTTGAAGATAAAGGCCCTTTGCTTTTACATGCGGGATTCAGTCTCTATGGTGGACTTTTGGGGGTCCCCAAGATCTAGGCATAACAAGAATACGTGCAGAAAGGGAGCTACTGCAAGGACTACATCTTTTGTTCATGTCCCTCCCAGAAACTGCTTGCTCAAGTCTCAGGAAACTAAAATCGAGGCTTGATCTCTGGGAGAAGACTGTGCAGCCTGTTATGGCGTCTACTTGGTTTTTTCACTCGTGGGTTCAGAAGTTGCTCCCATCCCTTGCTGACTGAGGATCCCTACTCATACCCTATTGGCACATCAACCCAGAGCACAATTCAGCTGCTCCCCAACATGACAAGTTAGGGTCACAGTAACCAAGGTCCAAACACCCACTCAACAAAAGTGAGATCGGACAGAAGCACAACATGAACAACCAAGTGTCTCCTCCGGACCCAATAGGAGGAAACAAGTCTCAAGAGCAAGCCGAAGAGTCAGAGACACACCTGCTCCCAGTTAGGAGTCCCCCAAACACCAAACTAACAGTCATAACACAGATGTAGAAGACCTGGTGCAGACCCCTGCGGGCCCTGTGCTTGCCTCTTCGGTCTCTGTGAGCCCATATGAGCCCTGCTTAGATGATTCAGTAGGCCATGTTTTCCTGGTATCCTCCATCCCCTCTGACTCCTGAAATCTTTCCTCCCCTTCTTCTGCACAATCCCCTGAGCTCCAAGGGGAGGGACCCGATGGAGGCGTCCAGTTTAGATTCTCTCTCTTCATAATGTCTGACTGTGGGTCCCTGCATCTGCTTCCGTCTGCTGCTCAAGGAAGCCTCTCTGATGATGACTAGATAATGCACCAATCTGTGAGTACAGCAGAATATCACCAGGAATCATTTCATTGATTTTTCTTTCTTTAGATAGGTCATGTTTGGTTCTACCCTAGGTCTCTAGGCTGTGCAGTCTTCAGTGCCTAGCCATTCAAAAAACGTTGGGCATGGGCTCCCTCTCGTGGAGTGGGCCTCAAGTTAAATCAGACATTGGTTGGCTGCTCCCACAAGTTCTGTGCCACCATTGCCCCAACACATCTTGCAGACAGGACAGATTGTAGGTCAGAGATTTTGTGGCTGGGTTGGTGTCCACATTTCTCTTTAGGTAGCCTGCAAATACCTTCCTGCACCAAAGAGACTAGAAGCTAGGGGTGAAGGCTCCAGGCAGGCACCAGTTTGACCTCTCCATATTCAATGAGCTGTGTGGATGTTGTGCTAGGCAACGCGGCCTCCCTGCTGTCAGTTTGTGGAGAGCATTCCTCTGTCACAAATCAGCCTGGGTTATTGGGGGAGCTCCATGGAGTCCTTTCAGCCAACAATTCAACTGAAATGCAACCCAGTCCTGCCACTGGAAGACTTACATGGCTACAAGAGTTGTCCAGTTCAGACTCCATATCCCCCATTACTAGAAGTCTTCACTAGGGTCACCCTCACGGATTCCAGGAAGTTTCCACTGCACTAGGTTCCCCCAAGTGCCTCTCAATTCCAGCTGTCTCTCCCTGCACTCTGTCCTTCCATCCCATCTCCTCCTCTGCCTAATCCCACTCATCCCCACACCACCTGCAAAAATCTATTCTAGTTTCCCTTCTCAGGGCTAGAGCCATGTGTCCCTCTTACAGCCTTCCTCTTTACCTAACCTCTCTGGGCCTACAGATTGTAGCTTGATTTTCATTTCCTTAATGACCAATGTGCATTTATCTTTTTCTTTTTCTGGGTTTGCTTTGTTTTTCGAGACAGGATTTCTCTGTGTAATTTTAGTGCCTGTCCTGGAACTCGCTCTGTAGACCAGGCTGGCCTTGAACTCACCGGGATCCACTTGCCTCTGCCTCCAGAATGCTGGGATTAAAGGCATGGGCCACCACTGCCTGGTACTTCTTATAGCTTTATAGGCACCTCCTTCTTTAGGTTAGGAGATTTTCTTCTATGATTTTGTTAAAAATATTTTCTGGGGCTTTGAGCTGGGATTCTTCTCCTTCTTCTATTCCTATTATTCTTAGGTTTGGTCTTTTCATAGTGTCCCGGATTTCCTGGATGTTTTGTTTCAGGAATATTTTAGATTTAACATTTTCTTCTATTGTATCTTCAATGCCTGAGGTTTTCTCTTCCATTTCTTATATTCTGTTGGTGAAGCTTGCCTCTGTAGTTCCTGTTTGAGTACACTTTTCATTTCCAGAGTTCCCTCAGTTTGTGTATTCTTTATTGCTTCTATTTTCATTTTCAGGTCTTGAACAGTTTTATTCATTTCCTTCAACTGTTTGTTTTTTCTTGACTTTCTTGAAGGGATTTATTCATTTCCTCCAACTGTTTGTTTTCCTGAATTTCTGTAAGGGACTTATTCATTTCCTCTTTAAGAACATTTATCATCTTCATAAAGTTGGTTTTGGTGTCTTCTTCTTGTGCTTTGGCTGTGTTGGAATGTTCAGAGTCAGCTGTGGTGGGGTTGCTGGGCTCCATTGGAGACATAGTGCCCTGGCTGTTATTGACTGTTTATTATTGATTGTGTTCTTATGCTGGTGGACAGGAGGGAACGGAGGCTTCGGCGGGTGTTCTGGGGTTCTGGTGTTAGACCCCAAAATCTTGGGTCTCGAGTGGGCGCCCCAAGAACCCAGACTCCGGTCCAGTTGATGCAATAGCAAGAGGTGTTTATTGATGTGGCTGTACAGTCGGGCGAACTCTGCTCCAAAGAGCAAGAGTCGCATCGCACTACAGTCACATAGGCACTTTTAAAGGAAAAACCCACAAAAGCCATAAGATTACAATTCCCATACAATTTCGTTTCGATTGATTTATGTCTAGAGGCTAATTTCATAAAATCATGGTCTGATCACAGAGTGATCACAGAGGGGGTACAGTCACGTCCGCATCAAGGGGGGTATCAGGGTGGGAGTGGAGCTTACACAAGGGTCACAGTGGTCCTTCCTGGAACACTTGCAATTATCCCAGTCACAGTTGAGCACATCTCTTAACGGAAATCTCTTTACATTGTTACATTGTTGCAGGGGTGGTTGAATAATGGCTGAGTCAGGTTGCCCTGGGAACTAGCTTTCTTTTTAGTACCTCGTTCTCCTGGGGCTTGAGGGGTGTAAGCCTGAAGGGTTAGGGTCTTTCACTGGTGAAGCACTAGGGGTGAGCCTGAGGGACTGGACCTGCTGGGGGGAAATGAGAGGAACATTTTATTTGTTATTATTATTTTATTTTGTGTGTATAGACGTTTTGTCTGATCCTCATGGAGGTCATAAAAGGGTATCAGATTCCCTGGAACTAGGGTTATAGATGCCTGTGAACAATCATGTGGGTGTTGGAAATCAATCCAGGTCCTCTACAAGAGCAGTCAGTGCTCTTAACCAGTGAGCCATCTCCCCAGCCCCCTGTATACTACAGCATTTTAAATCAGGACTCTGGCATCTGTGAATTTGGGTTGGTTGGGAGTAGGGGAACTGTCTGGACTCAGTGTCTCTTATCAAGGGCAGCGGAATAGCTTTTCTGAAGAAAATGCTCCAAAATGGAAGGAGAGTTCTTTATTCCTTTTCCACCAGGAGGAAAACTTTTTACAGTTTTGTATTTATCCCCAGAGAGGCTATTCCTAGGGAGAAAGGCAGTCGGTAGTACCAAATGCTACAAAAACAAAACAAGAAAACAAAAAACCTGAGAAAGTTTTAGCACCAAAAACTGATGGGGAAAGAGGGACTGCTCAGTGGTTAGGAGCCCTGGCTGCTCTTCCAGAGGACCTGGGGTAGGTTCTCGGCACCCACGTGTTAGCTTATAACTGTCCTTAACTCCATTTCCAGGAGATCGAATACCCTCTTCTAGCCTCCACAAGTGCCAGACATGCAGGCAGGCAACTCACATACATCCAGACAAAGCACCCATACACATAAAATAAAAATACATAATTTACAGAACAATCCGGATCCTCCACCAGGCATCAGAGTTCACCTCGGTAATCCTAGAGCTAGGGAGGCTGAAGCAGGAAGAGAGGTGCCACAGTCATCCTCAGCTACATCGTGAGTTCAAAACCACCCTAGGCTCCAGAGTGAGAGCCTGTCCCAAAAAGAGGGTGGGGAGAGAGAAAGCGGGGAGGAGGAGAATGGCTGATTATTGATCTTGATTTGACTGCAAAACCACCTGGATTCGAAAAGCACCCTCTGGGTGGGGCTGTGAGGGTGTTTGTAATCCAACAAGTGCACCCATCAACGGATTCCAAATCCGGACCAGAGTGCTGGCTCCTAGTGGGGCTGTGGGACATTGTTGGAAGCCAGTTACTGGAGGGAGCATGTCCTTGGGGGCTAGCTCTGGTGTTGGTCCCCTCCTGCACTGTTCTCTGCCTCCTGTCCATCATGGCATCTTAACCCTCTCCGCCTACGATGGGAGGAAGCCGCTGAGAGTAGGAGCAAAATGAGCTCTTCTGTTGGGTGTCTCCTCACAGCAATGAAGAATCTGACATAGCTGAGCTCAGTAAAGGAAGTCCAGAAGGAGCCAGGCGCGGCAGCGGGGCACGCCTTCAATCCCAGCACCGGAGTGACAGAGATGAGAGGATCTCTGTAAGTTTAAGGCAAACCTGCTGGTCTACAATAGTGAGTTCCAGGAGAGCCAGGGCTATATAATGAGACCCTGTCTCAAAGGGGTTTAAAAAAAAAAGGACTTAATTTTTCCATATGAGAGATAATATGTGATACTGTCTTTCTGAGTCTGGTTTGTTGGCTTAACACAATGCCTTCCTATTCCATCCAATTTTTTTAAAGTTTTATTTATTCATTATGTATACAGAAGAGGACGCTAGCTCTCATTACAGATGGTTGTGAGCCACCATGTGGTTGCTGGGAATTGAACTCAGGACCTCTGGAAGAGCAGTCAGTGCTCTTAACCTCTGAGCCATTTCTCCAGCCCTGTTCCATCCATATTTGCTGCTAGCAGCAAAAATGATCTTCTTGGCTGAATACTACTCCACACAGAGTATAAAACATCTAAGCTGATTCCTGCTGCTGGGTGCGTGTGGGCATCTGTTGTGTGATATTTTGATCGCATTCTGACAATAAAGTCTGCTTTGAGTCAGAAGACAGTACTAGTCACTAGCTGACCAAAATTAACCATAGAGGTTTGGAGGACTGAGGACAGATAGGAGACAGGAAGTAGTAAGGCAGGGCTGAGAGAGGATCTGAGCCTTTTGGGATGGAGGAATGGAAGAGATAAGAAGTCACTAGTGGATTCAGTCCAGTCAGGTCCAGTCCCCTCCTCCCAGGCTGAGCAAAGTGTCCCTGCATAAGCCCCAGGTTCCAAACAGCCAGCTCATGCACTAAGGACAGGTCCCGGTCCCACTGCCTGGTTGCCTCCGTTGAGCTGAATCCCCAGGGGAGTCCTTGCCCTGGAGGAGATGGGAATTGGGGGTGGGCTGGGGGGGGTGCAGGAGGAGGGAGGACAGGGGAATCCGTGGCTGATATGTAATATTAAATCAAATCAAAATAAATAAATAAATAAATAAATAAGAGGCCACTGGTGGCTTCTCTGCAGTTTCTCTGATCATTCAGGTTCTTACCCCAATATCTGACTCCTGATTTTTTATTGATAAAGGATAATTAGATAAATGCCTCAGGCATCTCTTTTGCATGTTGACTTCAGTACATAGACTCTGCACAGAATGATGGACTTTAGGTGTATTCAGCAGTGAGGCACTGCCTAACCCATGTGAGGCCGTGAGTTAGGAGGGGAGAAAGCACCTGGAGATGTGACATTGAAGACTGATAGGGTTCAGGTTGGTAGTGCGGGAAGCGGTCTTTCAGAATGAGTAGCCTCTGGGAATTATGGTGTTAGGCTCTTGAATGCTCAAGTGGGAAATGCAGAAAAGAGTCAGGGTTTCAGGTTGAGGTCAGGGCTCGGCCAAGACAGGGTCAGGAACCAGTCTTGAGAAGGTGTTCTGGCCCAGTTCAGAATGGCATGAGGGATGACAAGATGGCACAGGGGTTAAAGGCGATGCCAGCAAGCTTGAGTTCAATCCCTGGGACCCACGTGGTAAAAGGAAAAACAAAACAAGAAACCACAAAATGGCCAGAAGTGTATGGTGGAGCATGTGCAAGCCTGTATTCAGTCCTGGTGTGTGTGTGTGTGTGTGTGTGTGTGTGTGTGTGTGTGTGTGTGTGTGAAGCTAGCTAATGATTCTGCAAATAAATAAGTCAAATCTACACCCTAATATTTTCTCCTGTGAGAGGAGGCCAGTATTTATTGATTTATTCAGCAACTGGTTAGTCATTTGCAATAGATTTCTCTAACCCTGTAACCCTACTTGCACAAGTACAATGGGGCAAACACTTCTTGCAAGAGGAAATCAGTCTTGGCCGGCACTGAAATAGGATCAGATGTCGATAAATGTGAACACGTTCAACATCAGGCCAGAGATGACCGACGGACCCCGTGGGAGAGAGTAACAAATTATACAGAGGATGAACTGTCCAAATCAAACAGCCTCGAACCGAAATTAACCACAGTGCCACTGGAACTGTACAGGATTCTTCTAACTGGCCTTTGGCTGAGTGTGTTTAGGAACGATGAGTGACGGCCAGATATGCTGGTACACACCTGTAATTCTAGCATTTGGAAGACTGAGGTAGGAGGACCTCAAGCTGGGGGCTAGCCTGGGATACATCGTAAGACTGAAGGGGGAGAAGCACCCATGCGGGAAACACAGCACGTTTTTTTGAACAGTGCCTCTTAGAAGCTCCAACAGGAGAGTCATGGTGCTGAACTACATACAGGTCTAAGAGAAAAATCTATGTCTGCTGGAAAAACCAGTTTCTTATCTGGAAGGTCATTTCTGGCTGTGACTGGACCCAAGTTAATCAACATCCTGGACCACAAAACTTCAAAAGCATCATGACTTGACCTGAACATCCTGTCCCAGGTACAGTCTGTGCCACAAAGCCCTGACATTGTGGACATGCAGCAGACTTCATCCCCCAGGGGAAAGATGTTAAGGGATCAGATTCTATCAACGTGGAGGACTCAGGTGAATGCTTAGCGTGTGTCTCAGACTCCTTCAGCACCTGCTCCTCCTCCTTCTTCTAACACCCCATTTACAGCTCATGGGAGCGGCCTGTGACTCCTTCCAGAAGAAGGAAAATGCAAACTGGGTTTCTGAGTGGTCCATCACGGTGAGCAGACATCAGGCACATGTGGATGACGGTTGCATTAGGCTCCTACTCAGAGGAAGCAGGAATGAGAGACGTAGGACATCCTTCTAGTAGGCAGAACTTCAGAGTCCAAGCATGGCCTTCTGTCCACTTTGGTGTGGGTCTATGCTGAGCTGCATGGCTGAGTGTTGTGTTGGGTGTTCAGTTCACTCAGGTCCATGGAAGAATCAGTGTCACTCTAGGATGAATTCTAGCCTTTCGAAGCCGCAGGGGAGTCAGCCTCTGGCGAACTGACTAACTGTAGCTTTGCAAGAGGTTATTTTTTTTTTTTTCCGGTATACAATTTACACCTTAGCAAGTCAGTTTCGGAAGACCAAAGCCACTTATCTGAGGCTCCCCAAAGAGACAAATGCCAAAGCAGTTCCCAGTCACAGGACATCTCAGTTTTCTGAATCCTCCCACAACCAAGTTTTGCATAGGCTTTGAACCTTTAGGAGACTCTCAGATAAGATTTACACACTTCAAACAGAATGTGCCAGACACAAGAGGTAGCAGTCACGAAAGGCAGATCAAAGCCGGTGCTAACATTCCAGGAATCCAAATAGCTGCAGAGCTCTGCAGGAACTCTCCTTCAGCTAAGGACTTGAAAAGAATAAAAATATAACTGGGAATGGAGAGGCATTTGGATGGCCGTCTGGAGATGGATACAGAGTGAGAGCCAGAGTGTGCCACGCACATGCCAGTGAGAGTCTGTTTGCTGAGGAGGAGGCTCTCGGGGTGGGGTGGACAGTGTTGTCAGCAGCTTCCCAGATCTGTGGGAAAGGCGCACCACCAGGAAAGGGGCCACGCTACTCACACCGCACTGATGCCCAGGAAGGGCTGCTTTGCTGGGAGAGCCTTAAAGAGGTTTCCGTGGGTTGTGAAAAAGAAAGCAGAGCAAGATTGTCTCTCAAGGCTACAGTCTGGCTGCTACAGAGTGGGGCTGAGGACTAGAAACTGTGTTTCTTAGCCTTCCCAAAATGATTCCCTCTGCCCCCGTGAGCTTCAAGAGCCTCTTTGGAAATGGTGGGACTTTTTTTTTTCTACCTCGACTGACTTGGATTTGAAGTCTTGCCTTGTAGGCCAGAGGCTATGTGATTGTTTGGGGGGCTCTGACGGGGGTAGGGGGTGAGGCAGTGGAAACAAGTGATACCAATTCCCAAGACACACCTCTGAGGTCCTTGTGTTAGCATCCTTCGGTTGCTATAACAAAATGTCACAGACTGGGTGGCTTAAAAAAACAAAATGTTCTCACTTTCCCAGGGACTGGAAGTCTCAGACTGCCTGCTGCACTCTGTCTTGGTGTGCATGTGGCCCACCCAGTGCCCTGGCACACTTGTGGAGGGCAACTCACAGGAGTCTGTTCTCTCCTTCCACCACGTGGGGCCCAGGGATTGAACTCAGGTCTTCAGGCTTGGGTGACAAGTGCCTTTACCCACTGAGTCATTTTGCTTCCCCTACTCTTTCTGTTTCCCTCTTAACCATGAAATTGACCCCCAAAGTCTTCTGTGTGCTAGGCAAGCACTCTGTCAATGAGCCACACTTCCAGCCCTTCATGAGTAGATTTCAGGCAACTGTTCTACTTCCAGACTATACCTCCAGCTCTTAATAAATAAGTAAATAAATAGAAAGAAAGAAAGAAAGAAAGAAAGAAAGAAAGAAAGAAAGAAAGAAAGAAAATCAAACAAACAAAAAAACCATTTTACTTTGAGACAGGGCCTCATTAAGATTCCCTGGCTAGTCTCAAATTTAAAATCTGCCTGCATCAGCTTCCCAAATAGCTGAGATTACAGGCCTGTGCCACTGGGTTCTGATCAAAAGGTAATCTTGTCTTGACTATTTTTACTCAAATATATTGGAGCTGAGAAAAACAGAAAGAATTTGTGCATAACATATCAGGAAGACACTTGGATCTTACATTCATTTATCTCTATAGATGCACACAGCACAAATAACCCATGGAGGCCCCAGTGATTTACAGAAACATGTTTCAAAGTATCCTTGAGGCCATGCATGATTTTGCATCCTACAACAGAAAATGCTAACATGTGGGGTGTCCAAGAAGTGTGCCAACTGCTCCTTTTTCTTTCCTTCTGGGATGTGTGTATGTGAGTGTGTGTGTGTGTGTGTGTGTGTGTGTGTGTGTGTGTGTGTGTGTGTGATATGTGTGAGATGTGTGTATGATATATGCACACTCATGTGGGAGGACATGCACCTGTGTGAACATGTACAGAGGCCAGAGGATGACATCAGTTTCCATTGAGACATGTCTCTCACCTCATTGAACCTGGCCAAAAAGTCCTAGCCATCCTCCTGCCTCTGCCTATCACAACACTGGGGTTACAGGTGCCTGCCACCACTCCCAGCTTTTTACATGGGTTCTAGGGATTAAAATCAAGTCATTGAACTTGCTCAGAAATCACTCTTACCACCACCCCCAGCCATCTCCCCAGCCCAGATCACTTCCTGCTTACATTTTAATTCCAATAGTATGTACCAAGATTCTCCTGTGGATCAGATACTGAGGAACCAAGGCTAATAGACATTATTTACTGGTCTCCAACGATATATTTGACAAGCTGTTTGTTTGTTTGTTTGTTTTGAGACAGGGTCTTTCTGTGTAACTAGCTGGCCCGGTACTTGTGCAGCCAAGGCTAGCCTCAAACTCACAGCAATCCTCCTGCCTCAGTCTTCTGAGTGCTGAGAATACAGACATGCATGACCACACTTAGAAACAGCTGGTACTGTCACAGAATCAACTAACCTGGGCTCATAGGGGCTCACAGAGACTGAACTACCAACTAGGGAACCTGCCTGGGACTGACCTAGGCCCTCTGCATATGTGTTACAGTTGTGTGGCTTGGTCTTCTTGTGGGACTCCTAACAGTGGGAGCAGGGGCTGTCTCTGACTCTGTTGCCTTCTTCTCCTACAGGGTTACCTCATCCAATCTTAACAGAAGAGCAGGTGCCTAGTCTCACTGCAACTTGGTATACCAGGGCTGGTTGAGAGTTATTGCAGACCTGCACTTTTCTGAAGAGAAACAGGACGGAGAGTGGATGGGAATGGGGGTGAGGGGAAGGAACTGGGAGGAGAGGAGGGAGGGGAAACTGTGGTTGGGATGTAAAAACAAACAAATAATACAAAAAGAAAGAAGGAAGGACAGAGAGAGAAAGCTGGTACTGAAAAAGCATTTAAAGATGACTCTGGGTTCTGTCCTTCATTATTTTTTGTTTTCTGAGTGTTTCTCCAGTAGCATCTACAACCTGACATTAACCTGGGAATTGGGGATCTGAACTCTGGTCCTGACACTTGCAAAACAAACACTTTAACCTCTGAGTAATCTCCCATTTCTCTCCCCTGATATGGTTTGTGTTTTAAGATAGTCTCTCACTGAGACCTGGGGCTTGCTGATTAGGTTAGGCTGTGTCTAAAGGACTCCAGAGTCCTTGTGTTTCTGCCTCCCCAATGCTGGGATCGAACTCAAAGTCCTCATTCATGTAAATGCCCAGTGATGTCCTGACAGAACTTTCTCCCTTCTTTATCATATGCAATCAGTCCTTCAACCTAAATGCAGGTCACTGTGCCAAGTGCATAACTTTCATTTTCCAGAGAACCCTGGGCACTTGGCAGGTAAAGAGATTCTAAATGGATCATTCAAGTGACTTGGGGACCATCTGAGCAGAAAAAAACGGTGTTAAAAGCCAGCCTTCCCGCTCATGGCCACCATTTCCTGGCTTTGTGAAGCAAGCTTTCACTTCTCTTTTTCTTTCATATCTTTTTAAAATCATGTGTATTCTTGTGTCTGTGTGGGTATGAATAGGTGTGTGTACATATCCTTAGAGGTCAAAGAGGAAACTGGATAGCCCCTCCAGAACTAGTTACAGGCAGTTGTGAAGTGTCCAACATGGATGCAGCAAGCCCTCTTAATGCTGAGCCATCTCCCCATCCTCTTTTTCTTTTCTTTTCTCTTCTTGTCTTGTTGAGACACAACTCTGCCTAGTTAGCCTAGGCTGGCCTTGAACTTGAGGTCCTTCAGCTTCAGCCCCCAGAGTGATGAGATTACATGGTGTACCACCAGGTCCAGTTCAGCTGGAGCTGAAGATCAAACCCAGGGCTTTGTTCACCCTAAAAAAGCCCTTGTCCACCCATCCAAAGGCCCCAGAGTGTTTTTAATTAGCCAAGAATTCAATGACTAAGAGATAAAGACTGTTGTTGAAAACCAATAAAATCAGGGATGGGGCTGTAGCTCAGCAGTAGAGTGCTTTGACAAGCATGTGCGAGGCTTTAGGTCCAACCTCTAGCACTCAGTAGTAGTAGTAGTGGTAGTAGTAGTAGTAGTAATAATAATAATAATTAATATTAATAATAATAGAATAATAATAAAATGGAAAGGAAAACCATGGCTTGGGCAATTCTGAAGATGAATGGAATGGGAGATCCTTGTCACTCTACTGACCTTGTGCATACAGAGGCCTCATACAGGGCCCTGCTTAGAATTAGGGAGGGAGAGACAGTCATACCCCAGGAAGATTAGACATGTGACAGGTGCCAAGGTTGGAGCTGGAGGAAACCCAGAGGGAAAGTACTTCCTTCTCATGTCAGTAAGGAAGTCTGGGAAGGTGTTATGTGGCATCGTTATCTCTAAGGAAGAAATGTTCATATGATGCTTTCTAGAATCATACCGGTCTCCATGGAGAAATCGCCACTCAAGTGCTCAGGAATCTGGCTGAAAACTCTGAGCAAATATCTGGTGCAAGTTCTGACATGATCTGGCCTCTTCATAATGGATGAGCCCCTCTGCCCGTAGAGAAGGAAAAATTAAGCAAGTGATTCAGCCAGGACCCAGAACTGATTCTAGATTGAACACAATAACTGGCCTCCAAAGCCTCGAGCAGGCCCCTTCCCCCCACTCAGGTCAGCTTCAGGACCCCTCTAAGACAAAGAACTGGTAGTTTTTCGGTCTTTGCATCTGCTGGACAGGCCTGTCCTCCAAGTCAAATTGCCACTGTCTTCATGAGTCCAGCTGTGCCCACTTGCAAAAGACCACCACAGCTGGGCTTGTTGACTGTTGATCACTCCCTGCCAGGTGCCACCTGTAGCAAGAGGTCTTGTATAATATTAGAGGGACCAGCCTTAATATTATACTTCCCAGGGGCTCAGGAAAGAGAACTACGAACAGCGAGGACTATTTTCAGGAAATAAAATCTCAGCACACCGAGCTCTTAGTCCAATCATTTATTCTTCCAAATCTTCTTCTCCATCTTTCTGTGCCCTGGGAGTCCCGTTATATATACACTTATAAGCAGTAATCCCTTGGCATTGCAAAGCCAGGACTCCAGGGTCAAACGGAGGGGTGATAAGAATCACAAAGAGGGGCAGTAATTGTTAATTATCATTTGCAACCCAAGAGGGAAGTGACTAATGGGGAAATGAATTAACTAAAGGCTAAATTCAGGTAATATCTAAGAAGAGGGATCTTATGTGCTCAACTATAATCTTAAACGTGATTGGTAGAAAATGTTAAGAATCAGTAAGTTGCTGGATCAATTGGAGAAAATAAAACTGTCTTCTTTTTCCTGTAGCTCCTATCTGTCCAAGCTATCTGCAGTTTTTCTGCAGGGTGGAGGAAAGTGTGCTTGGTTGCTAGGCAACCTGTGTACAGCTAGATGCCTCTGGTGATAGTTAAAGGGAGATCTGGAACCAGAGGTAAGATTTGGGAAAGGAGGAAGTTAAGCTTAACTGGCACATCCGCCAGGCCTTCTCAAACAGGTAGTCTGGATGCTTAAGTCTGTTCTTAGAGAGTACAGAGGTATCTCTGATAAGGTACTTTCCTCTGTCTGGGTATGGACCCGGCCGGATGCTGCCAATGATGACAATTACAGGGAGGTTGAACTGTGGCTGTGCATAGCTGTCAGTGCAGAAGGTTATCTAAATATTCCTAGAAGTGGTTAGGTAAGGAGTTAGAGGTCTATAAAGTTAGTAAGGCTGTAAGAAAAGAAGGGTCCGAGCTAAACTGTATGAAGCTATTACTTAAGGTCCACCAGATCTAGGCAGTGTCTCTGTGTGGAATTTACCTTAATTCAGGAGACTTATTATGTGGTGGTCTGGACTGTTATTACTGTTAGTCCTTGAATGTGGTTAAGGGAGATACCTGATTCCAGTGCTGAAAGGGGAGAAACGGATGGGCTGGGGGGAAAGAAGCCTTTCCTGAGGCTGTTCTCCAAATACCTTGAATGTGTATGTCCAGAGTGATCAGTCCACACTGTTAGCAATTCTTTGGGGAAAGTCAATTGGGAAAACTATGAAGGCACACATGATTTTCATAACAGAAGACAGCAGATATATAACAGGCCAAGTAACACCAAAAGCTCCTTGGAATTTGGCTTCCTCTGAAGGAATTCCTTGATCCCTTCAGGTAGTGACTTTGCCATAACCAGCTACATTCTTATGATATATTCCTGTGGCCCGTAGCAAGGAGGGGGAAGAGGAGAGTGTCATGGGACCTTCACCTGAGTATCCGGCCCAGTCTCCCAACAGGTGTATGCAATTCTTCCCTAATTACATGCGGCCTCAGAGACAGTCCGGAAGTACATAGACTGGGAAAGACTAGGGAGGAGGCTCCATCTATGTGGCCTTGAGGGGTCAGCCACCTCCCAGTGTGGCCTCTTTAAAGCCACCTAGGCTTCTGTCCGTGACCTCCATTGCTCTGTCAATGAGCCTAATAAAGTCACTGGTTCCCGAGGGTAAACTTGGTGAAACTGTACCTTGGATTGTGATTGGGACCTTTGCAGGAGAGGTAGATGTTATGTCTCTGGGGGAATGAATTTTAGCAGCAGAATCTAATGGAAAAGAGAAAGAAGGGGGATGGGACCATGGTTCAGTTGATAAAGTGCTTTGCCTAGTACCCATGAAGCCCAGGGTTATAGGCCCAGCACTGCTTAAACTGAGTGTTGCAAGTGAATGCACATTAACTCCCAAATCATGTCAATATTTATGGATGCCATTTTTCTAATAATGATAGTAATAACAATGGGTTTCTAGCATACCACTTTTTAAGTCCTTTTGAGACAAGGACATCTTGCACTGTCAAGAAATATGCAACTTTATTATTTATGTGCAAAAGTGTTTTGCCTTCAGGCATGCATGTATATCACATGCATATCCAGTGCCAAAAGAGTCTGAAGAGCTTGTCAGATGCCCTGGGACTGGAGTGAGAGGTGATTGTGAGCCGCCATGTGGGTGCTGGTACTGAATCTGGGGTTTCTGTAAGAGCAGCCAGTTCGATGGTAAAGCATTGAACCACTGTCTCTCCAGCCCCTCAAGAAATAGGGTACTCCTCCATAGATATCACCTTGTTCAGGAAGTGATCACACTGGTTCTTGTATTATTCTGTGAGGTAAAGAACAAAAGGAATAGCTCTGATGGTGGAGGAATAGACAGAAAAGCAATGTAAAAGGACAAAAAAGGCAAGGGAGATACAGATCACCAGTCAGGGACAGAAGCAAGGGCAAGAAGGGCTGAGGTACACTTCGCAATATCCTCACAGACATTTGAGTCATTGCCCCACCTGGCTAGAAGGTAGCCGAGATGAAGAAATAGGATTCCTGTAGTATTTGGGAACATGGTAGGGGCCGCGCAGGTGGCTCAAGGGGGAAGAACCATAGGGTCACTGGAGTTCAGGATAACTCCAGTTCTTATTGTGGAAGGAGCTGGGTCTGAGGGAGGGAAGGTGGGGCCTGGAGTCCTGGGTATAAGGGAGGAGGCTGGGTCTGGAGTCCTGGGTATCAGGGAGGAGGCTGGAGCCTGGAGTCCTGAGTCTGAGGAAGGAGGGCTGGGGGCCTAGAGCTGTGGGTCTGAAGAAGGGCTAAGCCTGGACTCCTAAGTCTGAGGGAAGGGGTTTGGGGTCTGAATCCCTAGGACTGTGGAAAGGAGGGCTGGGTCCTAGACTCCTGGCTCTGAGGAGGGTGTTAGGGTCTGGACCCTTGGGTTAATGGTAAGAAGACTGAGACCAGGACCTTTGAGCCTAAGGGAGGAGGGTCTGGGAGCTGGACCCCTGGTTCTAAGAGATGAAGTCTGGGTCTGTACTCTTCAGTCCAGGGGAAGGAACTATCTAAACAGCCTAGCCTTTCATGTAGTAGACTCAGGGCAGGGCGCCGGCCTGGTGTGTATTGCAAGGCAGCACTCCCCATTTCCTGGGCTGCCTTGGGTAATCCTGGGTATAAAAGGGTTGCATTTCCTGCCCAAAGAGCACTGGAAGCGTTTCTAGCCACAGACCTGAGTCATGAACCTTATGCCAGTGCTGACCCTCCTGGGAGTCACCACTCTGTTACCCTGTATGTGAGAAATCTCACCTGGAAGGGGACGTCTGTCCCAGGAAGTGGCCCAAGGTAACCATCTGATGATATGGAGCTGATCTTCTCATCCCAGGTATACCAGCTCTGAGCTGTCAAAGGGCCTTAATAGAGGCTGTGCGGAATGCCTCGGAGCTGCCCCTTGAGTGGAAAACCGGTGAGAAAACCTGTGAGGTCGGTGAGGGTTGCCAAGACCTGGTGATGCTCCTGGAGAATGGTAAGAAACTCCCTGAAGAGACCCGGCACCCTGCATCCCTGGGAGGAGCTCTTCCTCAGCTGCAGGTGCAATCCATCCATGCCCAGTCTTTTCTTTCCTAACATCTCACCTTACCTTGGCATGTCCAAACTCACTCCAGGACCCTGCGATCCCAACCCCCACCTCCACCCGCCTGCCCTTCTCCACCCAGGACCCCGAATAAACTTGCTGATCATCAAGGACTGCGTTAAGGCTGAGGACCAGGAGCCCCGGGTTACCTGGCTCAGGACCGGTCCCGGGCTCTCTATCGTCTCCTACACCCGCGTGTGTCACCATAGGGACTTCTGCAATGATGTGTCCAGCACTGAGGTTCTTGGGGACCTACCCACACCCACAGGTGACACAGGGAGGAAGAATGACAGGAGGGGAGGGATTTGCATAAGGAAGGAGAAGGGATTTGGGAGAGAAATCAGTATACAGACACTCACTAGACAAGGACGTTTGGCCAGCTCACTGGCTCCATCTCAGCCTTGATTGTACCCCTGTCCTTTTTCCTCTTCCAATTTATTCATCCTCCTTGTCTTCCCACCCTCTACTCCCTCCATCCTGCCTCAGAGCACTCCTGCCAGCATTTGACAACAGGGTTGGAGCCATGAGTCAGCCATATTTTCTAATGTTGAACCACCAGCCTTCAACTCTGGCGCTCGATCCTACCCCTGTTCTGCTGGCATAGCCCTTTTTTCCATGTGGCTGGGATTGATTCACTGGTGGCTCTCATACATGGATTCTGTGTTTCCTTTCCCTAAGGGGCACTGGCCTCCAACTTTGTTGATTGGTTGGTTTGTTGTATGAGGATGTGGGTGTACCAGTGTGTTCATGTGTGTGCAGGTGTGTGTGTACATGAGCACGTGCATGTGGGGGATGGTGCATATGCGTGTGGATATGTGTAGAAGCCAGAGTCCCACATGGGGTGCGGTTCCTCAGAAACCATCCAGTTAGTGTCTTTGAGACCAGGTCTCTCATTGGAACCTAGGCTAGCTCACAGATTAGGCTAGGCTAGCTGACCAGCAATCCCCAGGGGTCCACTTGCTCCACCTCTTCAGTTTCAGGGGCTTCAGTGGGCGAGTATACCTAGTTTTATACATGGGTGCTGGGAACTGAACAAAGGTCCTTGTGTTCCCAAGGCATGTCTCCTCAGCTCTGGCTTGGGACTTTACGCTGCCTTTGTTGCTGCTGCATGGCATTTGGGGCTGTGGCATGCTGGAAGATTTGCTGAATAACTGTTGTTTTTTTTTCTTTACTGCTTAGCAGAAGTTGTGGGTGAAAGCATTGGTTCATTCTGGGGCACCCCCCTCTCCTTGGTCTAATCTGTATCTACATCCTGTCTCAAAAGCCATCCCTTCCCGAGGCCCTGTGCCTCCTGACCTCAGCCCCAGGGTCTTTGCTGATCTCCCCACACCCTCTGTCCTTGACCCCCCAACTAGACCATAGCCTGAATTCCCTGCAGCTGGACCTGTATGAGGGGAATTGCAGGAGGAGATGTTGGGGAACACAGTGGGGAGGAGGCATCTGAATCAAACCCAGGGCTTTCCCACTGCCCCTCACTATGTCTGTCACCTGCAGTCCCAGGGTCCCTGCGCTGCCCACTCTGCCTTTCTAAAGATGGCTGTAAGAATGCACCTGAGCAGGTCTGCCCCACAGGCAGCTCACACTGCTACAGTGGAGTCCTCAGGCTCAGGGGAGGTAAGCCTGGACACGGGGACCCTGGGAGAGTGGGCTAGGCATTGATATTCAAGTGTCTGGAGAACAAGGATAAACAGGTTGGGCATTGAACCCACAAGAAAGTAGGACCTCCTGGAGCTGGGTTTGCCTGAGACTTGGACAGCAGCTCTGTGTCAGCTCTCTGTCCCCTCCCCTATTCCTATAGTCCTTTCCTTTTCCTAGAGAGCATCACCACCAATCTGAGGGTGCAGGGCTGCATGCCCCAGCCAGCCTGCAACCTGCTCAATGGCACCAAGGCCATCGGGCCCTTGGATATGAGTGAAAACTGTGGTCTCCAGTTGGGTGAGTAGGAAAACGAGGCCCAGCCTCAGGACAAGATGATCCTTGGAAAGCGTGGAACACCCTAAAGCCACCAACCAAGGGTGGCCATTCCTAAGAAATCCAGATGCTTCCCACTCACTTCAGGACTGAGAGGGCTCTTCCAGAGGGTGGCTGGAGGGTTAGGGTGTGTGTGCCTGCAGGAGATGTGCAGCTGTGGGAGAGGAGAACTGGGGTGTGGTCACTGTCAGAACTAAAGGACAAAGACACAACCACAGACATCTCAGCTAATGTTGAACTAAATGTGGGTGTTCTGAGTGAAACAGAGGGGTGAGGAGAAAGATTGCTACGAGGGGAATTCCTCTGTGGTGTTTTGCAACAATCAAATCAGGACCATGTGCTTTAAGGGCCAGCCTTAAAGACCTCCTCTCAGGGTCCAAAGGATTCACCACAATAAGCTTGGGAAAGACCAATGGCGAAGAAATAAATCTGCTCACCCTGTGATCCTTCTGTGCATGTCTCTTTATTCTTCTGCTCTTCTCCTAATTTTCTTGGCCTAATTGTCTATAATTTCTCAGCTCTAGTTCTCTGTTCTCATCTCCCTGTTTCTTCTCCTCTAGCCTAATAATTCTCCTTTCACAGGAGGCTTGAAGCAATAGAAAAAGTTACAAGAGTTACCTCTCTCTCATTAGTCAAAAGCACATTCCTAGGGGAAGCAGTAAGGGCAGAGCCATTTACCATGGCAACACAAGCTTCCAAGGTTACAGGAGTAAGACTGACCAGACCCCGAGGGAGTGGGGCACAGTGCCCAGTGACAAACTTTGAGACACAGGTCTATTGTCAGCAGACTTGGCCAGTGAAGACTTGGCACGCTTTTCTTAGGGTGCTTTGTGTTAGTAATCTTGGTAGGCACCTGTGACTCTGAAGTTACAGATGGAAGCAACAGTGTTCCGAGTCAGTGGCCTACAAGCCTTGCCTGGCCGGGTACCCCATCTGAGAATCATTCCTCTGGTGGGTTGACATCTGAATTATCAATTGCTGTAAACTGTAATTGCCTCGTGGCCTGCAATAGCTTGTGATAATGGATCCTGACACTGGAGGAAGTGGCGAGTTCCTTCTTTGCATGGCCTTGGAAAACACTAGGTCTTCTGGAGGTTTTTATTTCAGTGAGTGTGTCTCGATGCACGTGTGGTGTGTTCATGTGTGAGCAGATGTGTGTGTGTGTGCGTGTGTGTGTGTGTGCGTGCGTGTGTGTGCACATGTGTATGGAGGTCAGAGGACAACCTTAGCCATCACCCTTAGGAAGAACATCTACCTCCTTTGAGTGGAGGTCTCTCAAGGGTCTGGAGTTTGCCAATTAGACCAGACTTGTTGGTCAGTGAGTCCCAAGAATCCATCTGCCTCTACTTCCCAAGAACTAGGATTACAGGTGTGTGCGTACATCCAGCTTTTTTAAAAGATTTTTTAATGTGTGTTTATGTGTATAGGTTCCCAAAGAGGCAAGAAAAGGGTATCCCAGGAGCTGGTGTTAAAGGTGGTCACTATCTGTCTGATGTGGGTGCTGGGATCTGAACTCAGGTCCTCTGCAAGAGGAGTCACCTCTCGGGCCCCAACACACACCCAGCTTTTCCATGAATGTTTGGGATTCCAGACTCAGGCCTTCACGACTGCATAGTCAACACTATACCAACTGAAGCACATCTCCCCAGCTCGGTGTTGATCTTTTTATCCAAGTAGATGGAAAAGCCTGAAGACGTAGGCTGGATGTCACTGACACCAAGGATTCCTGCCTCGAGTACCACAAGAGTGGTGCATAAAGGGGGCCAACCTGTTAGTGTTTATGATTCATGTCCCACCAGGAAGGGGTTTCCCGGGGCATGGAGCTGGGGAAGCCCCTGAGGTGGATTTGATCTCCCTGTCCAGGGCCACAAGCTCTGGACTGCAACAGTGGGACTTTAGACACTGTACGGAACATATCGGATCTGCACCTGAGCTGGACCACTGGCTGGAAAACCTGTGAGGCCGGCCAGGGATGCCAGGAAACGTTGATGCTGATACAGAATGGTAAGAAGAGGCCCCGCCCTTCTCACTAGCCCCTCCCACTGCATGCCATTCCCATTGCATCCTGGGAATGACTCCAAGCACTGGAATCTAGGACTCCTTCATGATCAGATGAACCCCTCCTGTTCCTGGTCCCCTCCTCACCAGCATCTAAACCACCTTCACTAGGACAGTAAAGGTCTGTGCTCACAACAGCCTTCCTCTTTTTCCAGGACAAGAATTTCACATGGTTCTCACTAAAGGATGTACTAGTGATTCAAACAGAGAGGCTCGAATCACCAGGCATAGGACAGGCCCCGGAATCTCCATAATCACCTACGTCCATGTGTGCCGCCACGAGGACTTCTGTAATGACCTGTCTACAACTAGAAATCTTTGGACCCCACCCTCTGGTACAGGTATCTGAGTAGGCAGATCCCCAGAGAAGGGAAGGGGTTGTCTGGAGGAAAGACAGGGCTGTGGGGTAGAAATAAGTACACAGGGGTTATTCACTTTATTGTAATTTTTTAATATATTTGGTGGTACTGGGGATGGAATCCAGGGCCTTGTACAAACTAGACAGGTGCTCTACCACTGAGCCATACCCCCAGCTCCTCACTGAGGGATTCTAGGCAGGTGCTCTACCACTGAGCCACACCCCCAGCCCCTCACTGGGGGAATCTAGGTAGATGCTCTACCACTGAGCCAAACCCCCAGCCCCTCACTGGGGGATTCTAGGCAGGGGCTCTACCACTGAGCCACACCCCCAGTCCCTCACTGGGGGAATCTAGGCAGGGGCTCTACCACTGAGCCATGCCCCAGCCCCTCACTGGGGGACTCTAGGCAGGTGCTCTACCACTGAGCCACACCCCCAGTCCCTCACTGGGGGACTCTAGGCAGAGGCTGTACCACTGAGCCACACCCCCAGCCCCTCACTGGGGGATTCTAGGCAGGGGCTCTACCACTGAGCCACACCCCAGCCCCTCACTGGGGGATTCTAGGCAGGGGCTCTACCACTGAGCCACACCCCAGCCCCTCACTGGGGCATTCTAGGCAGGGGTTCTACCACTGAGTGACATCCCAACCCTTGGGGCTGTTTTAGAATCAACTCTACTGGCTGGCAGCCTGTTAGCTCCCTCCACCTTGGCCTTGAATACTTGCATACTCTCCAGGTTCCTACTGTGTGTCTCTTCTGCAGTTCCTTCCTGTGTCCCCACACTGGCCTTGTCTATGTGCGCCTCATTAACTCCCCTATAGGTTTTTTGGTGCTGAACCACCAACCTCAGAGAGGCCTTGCTGCCACCTTGCTCCTTCTGCTTCCTCTAAGGCTGATTTGGAACCCTGATGCCACAGTTTGTGTATTTCGCACTTCCTCTTCCTGTTGAATATGAGCCTAGAACATTCTCTTCTTGTTGCCTGGCATCAAAAATAGCTTCAGATGGTGCTTTGCCTTTCTGTAGTCTGAAATAGTTTGAGAACAGGGCAGTCTTCTTTCCCTTGGTTATTTGACAAACCTTGGGAGCACCTGGGGTGGGGTGGGGAGAGGCGGCTCAGCAGCTAAGAGACCTGTTGCTCTCAAAGGACCCAAGTTCAGTTCCCAGCACTCACCTTGGATGGCTCACAACAGCCTGTAACAAGTCTAGTTCCAAAGACCCTGAAGCCTGGGCACTTACACACACATATACAAACCCTCCCCTCACCCTCCACCTATACACACATACACATGAATAAAAATAATAAAGATAAATCCTTTTTAAAAAAGAAGTCTGGCGTAAAGTCAGTGGTCCCTTTGGGGTACTCCCTTCTTCCCTATCTAAGTTCATGTCTCTTGTCCAGCCTGGAAACTCCCTGCAGACCCCACCTAGGAAAACAGCACCCCTGGTGTTCCTGGCCAGAGGGCCTCCCCTCCACTCTCTACACCTTTGCTCCCTTACTAGGCCACAGCCCAAATTCCCTGCATCTGCCCTATCCAGAGAGACTGAGGCATGCTGGGGGAATGAGCTGAGGGTCCTCTGAACCAAATCCCGAAACCTCCCACTGTCCCTCACTGCATCTGCTGCTTCCAGTGCCAGGGACGCTGCGCTGCCCACACTGCCTTTCAACCCGTGGTTGTGAGAACGCTCCTGAGCAGGTCTGCCCCGCAGGCAGCTCACACTGCTACAGTGGAGTCCTCAGGCTCAGGGGAGGTAAGCCTGGACACGGGGACCCTGGGAGAGTGGGCTAGGCATTGATATCCGAGTGTCTGGAGAACAAGGGTAAACTGGGACAGGGCAAAAGACCCAGAGCGGAGCAGGGCTGGCCTCCTGGAGCTGGGCTTGCCTCTGAGGCTTGCATGATCCTTATGTCTCTGTTTCTGTCTCTCCCCATCTCCTCCTTTCCTAGAGGGCATTGCCACCAGCCTGAAGGTACAGGGCTGCATGCCACAAGCAGGCTGCAACCTGTTTGATGGTACCAAGGCAATTGGACCTATAGATGTGCTTGAGAACTGCGGCCCCCAGTCAGGTGAGTTTCTCATAGAAGTAGGCAAATCGCCTGCAGTGCAGCCCGGGACAAGATGGTCCTTGTGGGGTGTGGGACACTCAAAGCCATCCAGCATGGCTAGCCAGCCTGGAGTATCACTCACTCAGATGTGTGCAAGCAGGGGGGGGGGTATTCTCCAGGGAGGCTGTCCATGTAAAGGAGAGAGGGGGTATGGCCCAGGAGAGAAAAGTGTCGAGGGAGCTTTGAATAATTCTGGAACAAGTGAGCTTACATGGCCTGTCCAGGCTCAATGGGAAAGTGCCTGGTGCACAGCCACCTGCTTGGTTGTCCCCATTCTACACACCCAGACCTGGTGTTATGCTGGGTTTCGCGGTTCATTTTGACTGCCTCCATTCTCTCCATCACCTTCTCCCATCCTCATCTATGATACCCAGCAGCCTCGCTCCATTGGAAAGAAAATCAGAGAGTGAATCAAGGGGGTTTGGGTATGGCAGAGAATGCAAGAGTCAAGTGGGGGCTCCAGGAGTGTCCCTACTAGTGCATTCACACGCAGCCACAGTGGCATTCACTTGGCAGATGAGGGTGTCGGTGGAGCTTCTCAAAAGGGTCGCAAGGGAAAGAGAAGCTATAGTAGAGATGGAAAATAGATTTAGAGTCTTATCTTCTTTAAGCGTGTGGTCTTGTCTGTCCCTGCCTCAGTCTCCTAACAGGCCTGTGTCGTCTTAACCCTCAGAGCTTCAAGGAGAGAGTGTAGAGGGACCTGGGGAGATGGCCCAGCAGAGAAAGTACTTGCCACATGGCATGAAGTCCAGAGTTTGAAACCCCAGCACCATGTAAAACTGAGCATAGCAGCACATATCCAAAACCCTAGACCTGGGGTTGGGAGGGGGAGGGGAAAAACATGAATTCCCCGAGTCCCCTGGCTGGCCAATCAGTGACATCCAGGTTCAATGAGAGTCAGAGTGGGAGATACCCATCATCAAGCTCTGGCCTCCACATGCTCGTGACACACCAGGCACACACACATGCATGTTCATAACCAAGTACACACACGCACGCTCACACACACACACTCTCACACACACACACGCTCACACATCCGTACACACACATGCATGCACACACAAATAAAAACTTTAGACATTTGAGTGGGTTCCTCAAATGTTCCGTTTGCATTTTACTTGTTTTTTTTTTTTTTTTTTTTTAGTACATTTACTTATTTATGTGCGTGTGTTCATGTGCACACACAGGGCCATGCTGTGCGAGTGGAGGTAAGAGAAAAACTTCATTTTACAGGGCTCTCAGGAGACATAACAATGTAGCTTTTGCGTTTTCTCCAGGATTCTCGGCAGACAGGAGTGGTCCTTTCTACAACACTGCACTCTGAAGACGCTGGAGAAATACTTCCATCTCGAGAAGTAAAATTGCAGTTAGAACTATTTTCTTGTCCAGCATCTAGACCCTTTTCTGGCAAGACAATAGAGAGTCATTGTAGGGAAAGAAGACCCCGTAGGAACCCTGGCTCACCTGGAAGCACGGTCTGCTCTGACCCTGTCTCCATGTCCTCATCTGCCTGTGTCTCTCTAACTTTAGGCCTTCAAGAGGGGACTGAGTTCAACCAACATTAATCTTCATGTTGGCTGGTTTTCCCACAGCTAGATCCGGGGACTTGAGGGCATGGGCTGGATGTCACAGGCACCAAGACTTCCTGCCTTGAAGAGCATGAGAGAAGATTCTGGAAGGGTCCACTTGTTGCTGCCTGTGAGTGAAGTCCCACCAAGCAGGATCAGTTCAATACTGAGAGGGATTTGCTCTCTCTCTCTCTCTCTCTCTCTCTCTCTCTCTCTCTCTCTCTCTCTCCTCTTTCTAGCTGCAGAGGCTCTGAAATGCCAGCATGGGACATTGGAGATCACAAGGGATGTATCACAGCTGCCGCTCCAATGGACAGCTGGCCAGACAACCTGTGATGTTGGTGAAGGCTGCCAAGACACGCTGATGATGATAGAGAACGGTGAGAAAGGCCCTCTGGGTACAGACACGCCCCCTTTCCTGGCCCCGCCCCCTTAGCTCTGTTGGGCAACTGCCCTGTCCTCTGCCTCAACCTGCCCATTTATATCTGTCCAGGGGAGAAGGTGAATTTGGTTCTCACCAAGGGCTGCACAACTGCTGAGGACCAAGAGGCCAAAGTCACAGAGCACAGGACTGGCCCGGGGCTGTCTGTCACCTCCTACACCCGAGTGTGCCGCCTAGGAGACCTCTGCAATGGCCTGTCTACCACAGCCCCTCTTTGGGCTCCACCCCCTGTGACAAGTGAGGGCATCAGGGGGAAGCTGGGTGCTGGGGAGAAAGGCAGGGTGCCAGCTGCTGAAGTGCGTTTTGAGGGAAGACATTCGTTTACAGACTCTCCCTTGCTGGACAGCACCCAGCCAGCTCACTTCCTCCACTCTGCCTGCTCCTGCTTTCTCCACAGCCCACAGTTCCCAGTCCCTCCTCTTCAGGGCCCTTCCCTCCTCTTCAGGGCCCTTCTCTCTCCCACCTTCTGCATTCCCTCATCTGCACTTCCCTGAGACCCACAACTCCAAACTCCCCTGCCTGACCTCTTCTAGCAACCCTGAACGAAGTGGATTTCCTTTTTTTTTTTTTTTTTAAAGATCTTATTTTTAGGTGTGTGTGTGTGTGTGTGTGTGTGTGTGTGTGTGTGTGTGTGTGTCCAGAAGAGGACATTGGGTCCCCTGGAGATGGAGTTATAGGTTGTTGTAAGCCTCCCAACATGGGTGCTAGGAGCCACACTTGAGTCCTCTGCAAGGGTGTTATCCTTTTTTTTTTTTAAATTTATTTTACATCCTGGCCAAAGTTTCCCCTCCTTCATCTACTCCCAGCCCCTCTCCCCCACCCCTCAATCCACTCCTCCTCCATTTCTGCTCAGGAAAGGCAGGCCTCCCATGGACATCAACACAGCATGCCACATCAAATGGTGGTGAGACTAAGCACCTCCCCATGTATTAAGTATGGAGAGCAGGGTCCCAAAAGCCAGCAAAAGAGTCAGAGACAGCCCCTGCTGGCACTGGTGTTATCCATTCTTAACTGCTGAGCTATCTCTCCAGCCCCAGATCATTTTGTCTTTCTCTTTTCTTTTATTTAAATTATGAGTGGGGGTTGCCCACGTGCACCAGTGAGTCTGTGGAGTACAACCCACGTGAATCTGTTCTGCCCTCCAACATGTGGGTCCCAGGGATTGAACTCAGGCTGTCTGGCTTGGTGGCAGGTTCTTCTCCTGCTGAGCCATCTCACTGACCCTCTGGGTGGGTTTCCTGCCAAACTCCCAGCCTCACACTCCAGTCCTGAGCAGCCCTGCTTTTCTTGTGTATTTGCCCGCTTTCCATGTGGCTGGCTTTGGTTCACTCGTATTTCATTTGGGACTTTCCCATTTCTTCTTCCTACTGGACACTGGGTTGGGGCTTTCCATAATCCTTGTCAGGTGGTAAACTGGCAGGCTTCATGTTTCTGTGTTCTGGAATATTTTGTTATGAGGGGGTTTTTCTTAACTATTTAGTAAAAGTTGTGAGTAAAGCCACTGGCTGCTTCTGCGCCCCTCCCCCTTACTCAGTGAAGTCTGTGGCTAGCCCCAAAGGTCCCCACACGCTGCTCTTCCTACACCTAGTCCCAGGGTCTCTGCAGGCTTCCCCTGTCCTCCTAATCACAGCCCCAGTTCCTGTAGTCAGGCCTGCATGAGAGGAGCCCAGGAGGGCTTGCTAGGGAAAGTGAGGCACGTTGGGGAACTAAGAAGGGATATCTGATCCAAACCCAGAGCTTCCCACTGCCCCTCACTACGTCCCTTGCCTCCCAGTCCCAGGAACCACACGCTGCCCACTCTGCTTTTCTACCCATGGCTGTGAGAATCCACCCAAGCAGGTCTGCCCTGCAGGCAGCACACACTGCTACAGTGGAGTCCTCAGCCTCAGGGGAGGTAAGCCTGGACACGGGGACCCTGCGGGACTGAACATAGTGGGCTGGGAGTGGGGATCTGGGTGTCTGGGGAGGAAAGGTAAACTGAGTGAAGGAAAGAGCGTCAAGGAGTGTGAAACCAACCTCCCAGAGCTGGGCTTGCCTCCAAGGCTCGCATGACCTACGTGCGTGAGGTCTCTCTCTCCCCTCTCCTCCTGTCCTAGGGGAGATCATCTCCAGTCTGAGGGTGCAGGGCTGCATGTCCCAGCCAGGCTGCAATCTGCTCAATGGCACCCAGACAATTGGACCCATGTATGTACGTGAGGACTGCAGTCCTCAGAAAGGTGAGAAGCATATGGGAAAAAGTAAGTCACACCTTACACCGTGACCTCAAGGCAAGATGATCCTTATGGGGTGTGGGACACCAAAAATTATCAACTGAGACAGCCACCCTGACATTTAAATGAGCATCATCCTTTCAGCCATGCACACAGGAAGTAATTCTCCACGGTTAGAGGAGGTTGGGAGGTAGAAGGCCGGAGAGAGGTGTCCTGTTGAAAGAGGGAGGGAGTGTGGCCCAAGGCACGGAGACAACGAGCCCATTGGGGAGAGCTTTAAATAAGTTTGAGAAAACTGAACTTGGGTGGCCTGTCCATGTGTGAGGTGAGATGTAAGGAGGACAGTTGGGGTGCACAGTGGTCACCTTGCTACTGTCAGCATCCTGACACCTGGCCAGGTTCATTTGGAACACAAGTGTTTATTTCTGATTACATTTCCATGTACCCTGACCTCTGGTCACCCATTTATCCCACTTCACTTAGATGACCCCCCATTCTCTGCACCTCCTTTCATCCCCATTCATGAGGGTGTAGAACTCCAGTGGCCTTGCTCCATGGGAAAGAAAATCTTAAGAATGGGTGGGTATAGTTGGAATTTTCTTTGGGCCTCCACCCAGCTCCCAAATAAAGACATAGTGACTTATTATTAATTATGGATGCTCAGCCTTAGCTTAGGCTTGTCCCACTAGCTCTTTTAACTTAAACTGTTTCTATTCATCTATGTTTTGCCTCAGGGCTTTTTACCTTTCTTTTTCCTGTATGTGCTACTTTCCTGCTTCCTCCCTGTCTTTCTGGCCCCTGGCGTCTCTTTTCTTTCTCCCCACCTTTCCCTGACCCCAGCCTAAATTCCTCCTCCTACTTATTCTTCCTGCCTGGAAGTCCCACCTATACCTCCTCCCTTACTATTGGCCATTCAGCTTTTTATTAGATCAATCAGATGCCTTAGACAGGCAAGGTAAGATAGCAACACATCTTTACATAGTTAAACAGAGATTCCACAACATAAACAAATGCAGCACACCTTCACCTAATTAAACAAATATTCCTCAGCATGAACAAATGCAAACATCTTTACATAGTAAACAAATATTTCACAGCATAAACTAATGCAGCACATCTAAGGGGCCTCCTGGGCTGTGCGGGGGAGATACCTCCGCTTGGTCATTCTGAGCTGAGGCAGTACTGAATATGGGACCCACAACTGGCAGAGATTAACGATGGTGTCTTTCCTGGTAGAAACGGTTTGTCAGTGACTGCGGAGAGCGTAGACGGATTTTTATTTTGGGGCCACCAGCTCACAGAAAATGGCATGGAGACTTATTATTAATTATGAAAGCTTGGCCTTAGGTTAGGCTTGTCTCTAGCTCTTATAACTTAAATTTACCCATAACTTTTAATCTATATTCTTCCGCACACTTGTTACCTCGTCTCTCCATTGTGTCCATCCTGGTTGTCTGTAGCTGGAGTTTTCTCCAGTCCTGCCTGGCCCACGATCGGGACAAATCTCTCTCACCCGCCAGTCCCGCAGCTGCTCAGACCCAACTGAGTAAACACACAGAGACTTATATTGCTTACAAACTGTATGGCCGTGGTAGGCTTCTTGTTATCTAGTTCTTTTATCTTAAATTAACTCATATCTATTAGTCTATAAGTTGCCACATGGCTCGTGGCTTACCGGTCCTTGCATCTCGCTTGTCATGGCGGCGGCTGGCAGCGTCTCTCTGACTCAGCTTTCCACTTCCCAGCATTCTCCTCTTTCCTTGTCCCACCTATACTTTCTGCCTGGCTACTGGCCAATCAGTGTTTTATTTATCAACCAATCAGAACAACACATTTAACATCCCACAGCAGTTGTCCCCCATCTGGATGGGGACTCCATCTCTCTTCTTCCCAGAGTCCTCTCTGTCCGGGAGTCCCACCTATACCTCCTGCCTAGCTATTGGCCATTTAACGTTTTATTAAACCAATCACAGTGACACATCTGCACACAATGTAAGGGAGTTCCACACCAGGAGAGGGCTCTGTGAGTAAGAGTATTTGCTGTGTGACCATGAGGACGTGAGTTCAAGTCCATATCATTCCCCTACAAAGGTGGGCATGGCCACACACACACACACACACACACACACACACACACACGTGCACACATGCACACACATGCACACACGTACACACACACACATACACACACACACAGAGCAAGCAAAATCCCATACACATAAGAGTAACTTTTTTAAAAAGAGAAAACACATTTCACATACACTATGTATACCACACAATGCACACAATAGCCTCACAGATGCACCACACTGTGCTTCATAATCCTGTCTCATGCATTGTGGATCCTGTGTTCCTCGTATACATGGAAACCCCAGAAACCTCATGTGCCCGGGCCCCCATAGAACCCATAGTGCATTATACACACAGCTCATGCTACAGGCCACACACAAATTAAATACTGACAATACAGAACACCCACCTCACACAACACACATACAAAGCTACACCACAAATCACACATCTGCACACACCACATGTTCACACCTCACATCCCAAATAGCATACAGAGAAACCCCATGCAAGCTGCATAAAACACAGCCATTATCCTGCAGGTAGTGAGCTTTTGGCATTGGAACCAAGCCTTGGAGGAGCATCGCCATCCCAGGCTGGGTTCAGCTGGGCAGTTTAGCAAACATTTACTGGGGATCAGCAAAAGCCAGTGGCAGATGCTAGAAGCACAGGATGTGTCGGGTAGGGAGGTCTGGGGGAACAGAACAGCTCGTGCAAAGGTTCAGGAGTGAGAGAGCATTAGGTGTGAGCTGTGTGATTGCCCACGGCAGACCGTTTTGAAGATGAACCAAAGAGTGAGATCATGGAAGCCACTGCCCAGCTGTTAAGAACCTCGAGTCTACATCGGAGAGAAGAGAAGTCCCAAACACCGTTTAAATGTCAAAACTGCAGTTCCCTGAGCCTCTTAGACCAGGCTGAGGAGGGTGGAGGGAATGCTCTGTGACACTGGAGACAGGAGCCTGTGAAGTACCTAGAGGTGGGCCATGTGCCTGTCATATTCCATGTCTGTACTGACACACCATTGGCCACCAGAACCCTGCTTGGTCCGTAGGGAGGCAGTGCTTGATTAACAGTGACACTCTACTGCCTCTGCCTTCCTCCCCTTGCTGTCCCCAGAGCACATCCTCTGTCTTCCATTAGTCCCTGACACTGTCATCCCCCTAGCCTTAAGGGCTGTTTCTGTGGCATAGTGACCAGGCAGAGAGGAGGAGGATGCGACCATGAAATAGGAAGGATAGGTCACATGGGGGCCCGGGGGCCATTTTAAGACAGCAGATTTTATTCTGGGAGAGATGGGGACCTAACAGAAGTTTCTGCCTTCTCAGGGCTTCTCAGGGTTTCTCAGAGGCCTGACATGATTGCCTTATACTTTAAGAGGATTCCAGTTATTGGTGGTAAACAGGTAGAGGAGAAGTGAAGGGGGGCTCGGAGAGACCCACGACAGTCAGGCAGCAGCCCTGGGATCTTGCAGCTGGATCTTGCAGCACATTCGAGGTGGTGACAGTGCTAGGGTTCTGCAATACTGTGCAGCCTAAGCCACAGGGTTTCCTGGAGAAGGCAACATGGGCTGGAGAGAAAACGTGGATGAGAATCCGGTGGCTATGCTCCTGTGCTACAGGGGAAAGAGGCCACCTTTGAGCAAATGGGGAGGCTGTGGAGGGGTGGAGCAGGGAGAGTCCACATCTGGTTTGCAGGAGCAGAGCAGCTGGAGCTGCACATTTGTCACCTGGGAAATGAGGAAATGGCCAGCACCCCACTGTCAGCCATCAAGAAGGCTGGGGTGCTAGTGGACACACAGTCCCAGCTCTCAGAATTTCTTCATCACAGGGTACTCGACATTATGTGATGATCATGTCAGGTCCTTAGGGAAGGCCAACTTCAAGGTCCTCAACTAGACTGCTGTGTTCAACCCTGACCCTAAGGGGACAGAAAGCCTGAATTCTGAGTCCAGCTCTGCCACCCTAATGCCTGGTGACATTGGGCAAAGTCCTCAGCACTTGCTGCTCTGCTTCCCTGCCTTGAGATGCTGCCACTTGCTGTGGGTTGTGGGTGGGGAAATGAGACAGTCCAGTGGGCAGTGAAGATAGGGCTGCTCTGCAATCCCTGTGCTCCAGAGGCAGAGGCTAGAGGGGCTGCCAGCTGGAGGCCAGCCTGGACCACACAGCAGAGCTCTCTCTCTCTCTCTCTCTCTCTCTCTCTCTCTCTCTCTCTCTCTCTCTCTCTCTCTCTCTCTCTCCTCTCTCTCTCACACACACACACACACACACACACACACACACACACACGGGGACACAGTGGGCTCATCTGTGGAGAGCCACTTCTGTACCCTAGCACCCAGCAGACCCAGTGCTCACTAGAGGTGGATCCAGGGATTTGTTTGTAATCTAGGGCTTCTCAGTCCAAAGAAATGTCTTAGGCTGGGGAGATGGCACTGATGGTAAAGGTCTGCAATTGCTGCAGAGGAGCCCTGGGCTTACTGATTAGTGGGTCAAGTCAAATGAAGTGAGCTCTATTTCAGCAAGAGACCCCTGTAGACACAGGGGATGAAATCTGATTAAGGAAAACACCAGGCATTGACCCCTGAGCACACACATATGCACACACACACTTGGGCAAGCACCAGCACAAATACACACAAGGAAAGAGATGGCTCCAGGCCTCCCTCCTCATTATTCTAATGTGTAACCTGGCTTCCTTTGGGTTGCCTGCTCATTAATAATGACACAGATATTTCTTATTAATTTTGAAAGCTCTACCTTAGCTTCGGCTTATCCCACAAACTCTTATAACTAAAATTAACTCATTTATGTTCATCTACATTTAGCCTTGTGCCATTTTACATTTCTTTCATTCCATATGTCTGACTCCCTCCAAGTCTCCTTGGTGTCTGGTGTTCACTAGATTCATCTCCTCCATCCTTTCTCTCTGCCCAGAGGTTCTGCCTATACCTCCAGCCTAGCTAATGGCCGTTCAGCTTTTTATTAAACCAATCTCAGTAATACATTTGCACACAGTGTTCAAATATCCCATGGCACTAACGAGGACATGAAACAGATGGGGAGTAGAGAATGGCTGAAGGGGAGCCATCTGTGGAAGAGCAAGCCTTTCTCAGGAGGCCCTGAGAAGAGCAGGTGTTCAGGGAGGAACAGGGTGAACAGAGCTGCAGACTTGGAAATCTTGATTCTGAGTCCCTTCTTAATCCAGACAGGGAGGTCACAGCCAGAGCACTGGGAGTATGACTCAGAGTGTGACGGCCTCCCTTACCCGAACACTGCAGGGACAGACATGGTGCCTCCCTGACTCTCACAAACCCTGGTGGTTTTTTCCTCTTCATAGCTACTCTGACCTGTTACAAGGGGATCATGAGGAAATCTGGCAGTGGCTTTGCTGAGACAGCTGTGGAGTGGTCTGCACCATCGACCCTGGTGTGTGAACCTGAGGAGTTATGTCAGGAGACTCTCCTGCTTGTGGACGTAGGTGTGTCATGAGATGGACGGCCTCACTCCCGTACAGCCAGCACAGCCCTGCCCTGGATTGTGTGCCCTGCAGTTCCTGCCCAGCTCCTCTCTCTGTGCCTTGTCTTGCTGGGCAGTGGTGTAAGGTAGCCCCAAGCCCAGAAATGAGAACGGTGCTGTAAAAACCCAAGGGACCCTGATGACCTCCATCATTTGAAGGAGGATTATTGGGCTGGGTGTGGCTCATTTGGTACAGTGCCTGCTTAGCATGCATAAAGCCCTGAGTTTGATTCCTGGTACCAGGTAAACTGGGCATGCCTGTAATCCCAGGGCTGGGAGGGAAGAGACAGGTAAATTGAAATTCAATGCCATCCACACCTATACAGTTAATTCAAGACCTGGCTGGGCTATCCGAGACTCTCAGAGAGAGAACAAGAGAGTGAGGCAAAGAGCTAGAGAAACAGAGAGAGGAAGGGAGGGAGGGATGGTGGAGGGGGGAGGGGAGAAGAGGGACGGGGTGGGGGCGTGGTGGGGAGTCTAACACCTGTTTGGGGATCAGCCTTTTGCAGCTTTACAGGGAAGTGGGAAAGGAGAGAAGCAGACCACAGGGAGCCAGCTGTGGGTGTGAAGGGCAGAGTGTGCAGACAAATCCAGCAGGGTAGAGGAGATGGTGAGCAGAGTGAGGCTGCAGCCTGTAGGAGGGGCTCAGGGCAGACTGTGGAGACTGTTCAACAGGATGTGCAGGGGCAGGGCAGAAGGAGCCAGGCTTGTGCTGCAGGCTTTGGCGGACACCGGACATGCTGGGTCCCATTGTCACTGGGCATTGTGCTCTCCCTGTGACTGGGAACATCAGGGGACCCAAGAAGTGGGCTCCCAGGCCTGGCCATCCTCCCCATCCAAGCCTGGCTTTTTTCATTCTCTTATACCAGCAGGACCAAAAACACTCCTAATAGGGAGCAAAGGCTGCATCAGGCCTGGGGCAGAGGACGGTGCCGGTGTCTCCATACACTCCCGGCCCCCTGGAATACTGGTGGCTTCCTATTCACGCTTCTGTTCCTCCAACCTGTGCAACGAAGCCAGCAGCAGCAGCGTCCTGCTGAGGCCCCTCCCTCGTCCAAGTATGGGATCCGGGGACATGGAAGGACCCAGACATTTGGGAGTTAAGCTGGTGGCTGTAGCTGAGAGTGTGCAGTGCATCCCAGCCCTTCTCTCTGTCCTCAGCTGTCCTTCCCCCTGGAGACCTGCAGTGTCCGGTGTGTGTGGAGTTATTTGGATCCTGCTTCAATGACACCAACTTTGTGACCTGCCCTCAGGGTACCACTCGCTGTTATAATGGTGACATTGTGCTCCAGGGAGGTGAGTGCTGAAGGCTAGCCTGCAGGATTGGAAGAGGCAGGGCCAGGGCTCCAGGGTTGAGGATGGAGGGTTGTTCCCTAACTCCTAGGTCTGAGGGAGAAGAGATGAGGCTGCCTCAGATGGAAGAGGGATGGGCCGGGACCACTGGGTCTAAGAAAGGAGGTTTGTGGCCAAGACTCATCTGAAGGAAGAGTTGAGGCCTGGAATCCGTGATCTGAGGGAGGATTACAGGAGTCTGGACTCATTAGGATGAGGGAAGAGGGCTGGGACCCAAAACCTGAGGTCTGAGGGAGGAGGGCTGGGTCTGGACTCTGGGTCTGAGGGAGGAGGGCTGGCCTGGATCCCTGGGTCTGAAGGAGGAGGGCTGGGCCTGGTTCCCTGGGTCTGAGGGAGGAGGGCTGGGCCTGGACTCATGAGGCTGAGGGTTGGGCCTTTAGCCTGTCAGGGAGTAGAGCTGGGCCCTGGAGTCCTGGATGGAGGAAGGAAGGTGGGGTTAGATTCATGGTCTGGGGAAAAAGGATGGGGCTGGGATTCCTGGGTCTGAGTTTCCCAGCACTGCTGGATTGTATAGCCTGTAACTGCCCTTCACCCTCCAGGTGGCCTGTCTTCCACAATAAGCATTCAGGGATGCATGTCCTCACCTGGTAAAACTTTACTGGGGGACTCCAAAACAATTGGGATCTTCTCGGCAAAGGAACTCTCTGAGGACAAAAATGATGAAAAGCCTCTGGATGGAGGTGCCTCAGCCCCTTCCCTCACCTGGGTGTTAGGGCTGGGGCTCTCCTTAGCCTTTTGTCTGGAGGGCTTGGTCCTCTCTGATGAACCCATTTTCCTGTGGTTCCTAATCCCTATTGGTCGCCCACACCCATCCCTCCTCTGACATCATAAACTATGACCTTACACTTGGAAGTGTCAGCCTGTGCTGTCCTGGTGCCATCAACCCTCACCACACATCTCTGCCTCCTGATATTTCTACATGGGAGGCGCTGAATTCACCCTTGTTGGTGGCTATCCATGTATCGGCCATACCTGTGGAATAATAAAGTTGCTGTTGTTTCTCCGAATACTGGGTTTCTCTATGTGAGGAAATAATAGCACCCAGATGATCCGTTGAGAGACCCGCCGCCAAGGCCTGGCCTCCCTGTGTCCCCCCCACACCCCCATGTCTTCTTCCTAACCTGTGGCAGCACAGAGCCCTCAGGATGCTGGGGCCTAAAGCGCTGGGCCTCACTGGGACCTGGGAAGGGCAGGACCACAGCCAAGGGCTGGCCCCTCACCTTAGGAGCCAGGCAAGAGGCTGTGGGTGGCACGAAGGGCAGGTAATTGACTCGGAGGCTTGATACAGTTTCTCAGGCCATTACACCAGGTGAGTGTTGCCATCGTAGCCTTGAAAGGGTGAGGATCAGAGGACACACACACACCATACATACACACCACATCCACACAACGTATACACACACACACACACACACACACACACACACACACACACAGAGTCAGTCAGTCAGACAAAGACAGGCATTATAGACATTTTCATTCCAGGCTGAAATTCGCATTGCCCAACGGTGGTTCTGTAAGAGAGTGGAGAGTCCATATTCCAGTTTCATGGTCCTCCTGGGACCCTGCATGGGCTGAATAAGGCAGTTCCCACAGAACTGACGTCTACGCCCCTGGGAAGTGGAAAGACGAATGAATCTAGGGACACAGAAGCAGCCAGGCCAGTCCACAGGGCCCCTCAGTCACTGCCTTGACAAAAGGCAGTTTAGGGAGGGAAGGTTCCTAACGCCTCCTGGTTTGCTGGGATGTAGGTCCATCGCTGCAGGGAAGGCACGGTGGCAGAGGAAAGCATGCAGCTAGCACTCCTCACATGTGGAAGGACCAGGGGAAGAGACTGCAGGCATGCCCCCACACGCAACTTTCACACGGGTTTTGGAGATCCATGTGCTCTACTTGCAAGTCCTAGACAGGCTGGGGCAGCAGCCAAGCCCATCACCTTAATTCTCCTTAACGGCACTTAACCTGGCTCTCCAAAAGCAGTCCACACGGACACTGGCTCTTAGGACCACAGGTGACAGGAGATGGGGTTCACAGAAGGAGACCCCCACCAGCATCCCAACACCAGCACTTCTGCATCCTTCTTCTTGGCCCATGCTGGCTTTCTAGAAGTGCCCAAAGAAACAAGGTTGCCATGGTGATGGGATAGCACAGCCCCTGGAGCTCTCAGTACGTTTCTGCTGGCTTTTTGCCACCCACCAAACTCGATTCTGGAGCCCACTTCTTCAGCTGCTTCTTTCCCCCACGTTATCAAACATCCATCTGTGCTCACCTATTCAGCAAGTGTCCACTCCCTGCTACACCCTTTTGGGGTGCCCACCATGTGTGCAATTCTACTTACAAAGACAAAGGGATGGATTGAAAATTATTACGTTCCAGCCTTAATGATTTCCTTCCCAGGGGCCCAGAAGAGAAGCTACAAACAGCGGGAATAATCTGCAAGAAATAAATCTAAGTACACCGAACTCTTTCGTCCGTCTTCTTTATTTCTCTGGGATAAAATTCTGTCTACACAGCTTCAATTCTGTTCTCATGCCTAGCTCCTTCCTTGCCTGATCCCTATCTACATTTATCTGCTGTCCCCTCTAAGTTCTACCTTAATTCTCTCATCTTAGTTCTGCCCCATCTTGGTCTTTCTCATCTCATTCTTATCCATCTGGCTCTTCTCATCTTCTATCTCATTCTTCTAGTTCTCCAGTCAAAATCCTCCCTCAGTCTCTGAGGTTTACAGTTATATACCCATGCAATAGCAGTGCTCCAGCTAAAGCAATCTCACCAGGCTTGATTTCTTACAGGGTCATAAAGGCAGGCAGTGACCATCAGGCTTTCTTTTTCAACCCAAAAGGGGAGTGGTAGAGGAAGTCAACTAAGAGTTAAGATCAGTTAGTATATCAAAAAAAAAAAAAAAAAAAAGGAATTTATGTGCTCAAACTACATTCCTAGAGGTGGTTAGGTAAATGTTAGGAGTCTATAATGTTAGTATAAATACCACTAAAGCTGTGTAAGAAAGGAGGGCCTGAGCTTAACTGACCTTAATTCAGGAGATCATTTGGCCTTGGATGCTTGACAGATATTTCAGATAAAATACACCGTTAGGAGTTCTTGGAAGCATATATAGCTACAAGAAAATCATTGTACATACAAAAACCAAAATATCACCAAGCCTTCTTAGGCCATGGCTTGACCTTCAGAAAAGTCCTTGACCTTTCCAAGTAGTAGCTTCTGGGATAGTAGCTGGATTCCATTACATTTTCCTGTGCTTGCGACAGGGATGTCTCCCCCTGTGCTTTGGGACATTTCTCAATGACTAGTCTCTAAGTCCGCTTGGGGACACCCTGGATTGAAATTCTTGTCACTATAGCACTTACCCATTCAGCTCCCTCATGGCTCATTTCAGTGCCTTCCTGGAACTTCCTCACCTCGCCGGTAGGAGCTGCCTACTAAATTCCACAGCTTCTCCACATGCTCCTGGGACTGTGACCGTTTCCTGGCCTCCTTCCCCTCAGAGCTACCTGTCTGTCTCTTCTCAAGCCCTCCTGGGCCTTCGTCTTGCCAGTTGCCTTGCCTCCCTAGGAGCTACCTGCTAAGTCCCTCAGTTTCTCTATGTCCTCATGCCTTCTGAGACATTAGGACCCTCCCTCAGGTGCAGTTTCTGCTAGTTCCTCCTTGTCCCTTAGGGCACACTGTTCTCTTTTTCTTAGCTGCCTAACCCTCCCCATGGTAGTGTTCTTGTCTCGACCCTTCCCCTTTTCTTCTCTGACTCAATTCCTTTTTCAGACTCAGAGATTTTCTTACAAAGTCTTGCTCGCTGTCTTACTGAAAACAGCTTGGCCTCAGTAGAGCTCAATGGCCAAAGATAGCACACTCAAATTCCAAATTCTCATAGATTGTAACAGCTTCTGCCAGCAAAAGCCAATGATCCCAAAGTCTCTTATCTCTAAGGTTCTACAACTTTCCACTCAAATCTTTTATCTCTATGATTTCTCTGTGTTCTGCTCTCAAGAAATCTGTAAAGACTATTGTGTAAACAGTGCTTATCTCAGGATTTGTAAATTCATTGCATGTAGTTATTGTTAGTTATTTTGCGGCACTCTTACCCTGGGAGGAAATGTCACAAAACATGACAGAATCCACTAATAAGAGTTTTATTAAGATGAAAGGGACAGAGAGTGCCCAGGCCTGTGGAAGACACATGTGTAGAGAAGAAGAAGGAGCCGGGAATATGGCGCCGGCTTATAAAGGTTGGATGTGCACAGGCTGATGTAACTACTCCACGCATGTGCGTAGATCACATGGCTACGTTGCGCGCTTACGTAACCATGCAATGTCATGGATCCTTGTCACGCAAGATGCCTTGACTGGGAAATGGCTATCTTGACCTGAAACTGGCTAGGCGGAAGTGTCCTGGTCCACCGGGCATATGCAAACATGCCCAACCGTGGAGGCGTGTTGTGAACCCATTATCCCTTTTAAAAAAAGAGAAAAAAATTGTGGTTGAGTGGGTATGGGGCGACGTTTCTCCCAAAGATTGCTTCCGGCTGAATAGTGGGCATCGGCTGGCTCTTGGGGGAAATGGGGAGGGTAACTTGTGAAGTCCTGGGGTGATGGTGGGGAGGTCCTGGAATGACGTTCTGCCATCCCCTTGTTGTGCAGCTGTCCATCTGTGCTGTGGCTGGGAACCTTCTGTTTGACAAGATACTGTTGACATAGAAAAAGCACCTGGATATTTTTGATGGTCCTTTTTGCCTCTGGCTCTGTGTGGCCCTAGTTGGGAAAGGAAGGGATGATACTTTATTCCTCTGGAATTGGTGACAAGGCAGTGGATCCTGATGTCCTCTGGAGCTTGAGAGTGAGAGGCCCTGTTTGTTTCACTGTATATGAAGAGAGATTTTTCTGGGATGGAGATGAGATAAAAGGTTTTAGATGAGACAGGTGGACCCAGTGAGGAAAGCCCTCAAGTTTAGCAGCTGTAGGAGTCACAAGAATTACCTTGAAGGGTCCCTGACACTTAGGGGAAAGGGGTGAAAGGCGCTGGCCTGGAGGGAAGAGAAGAACCTGAACAAGTATTTTACATTTTCAGCTATGGGACATTGGGAGGTTTCTGGTCTCTCAACTGGCTTCAACAGGTGTCTCTCCTTCATTTGATATGGGCCCCCAAATCAGAACTGCATCTGCCTCGTTAGTGCGCATTGAGGCTGGCATTTCTGATAGCAACTTTCCTCGGGGCTTGTGTTTGTCTTAGCCAATCAGTGAAAACCAAAAACATTTACAACAGCTTTTCCATAGCTCCTTCAGAGAGATTTTCTCCCACTGATTTTATTTCTCATTTTGCTTGTTCCTTCTCCCCCAGATGCAGAGCTTCAGGTATCTGTCTGTGGCCCTGTACCTCTGCTAGCTGCCTTTGGAGGTAGGGGCTTTTTTTCTCCCCCAAATCTGCCTCAAATTCTAGCAGCTTTCACAGGTCATGCATTTTCTGGGGAGGATTGTGTCCCATCTCTGTTTCTTCAGTCTTTCTCCCAGACAGTTCCCAGTTTGGTCTCAAGTTATCCCCTCTAGCCCAGAAACATTTCCCAACGCCAGTGACAGCTTTTTTGCTTCTGAAGGTAGGGGCTTTAGTCCGTTTCTGTTTTTCAGGGTCTGAGGTTTGTGTTCATAAATCAAGCTTCTGCTTTTCTAATAGGGGAGGTTTTGCTATTTCTAAACTCCCATTAGGATGGTTTTTTTTTTTTTTTTGCCTCATCAGGCCTTCACCTGGCCCTGTCCCCCAGTGGGTTGTTTTTGCTTGTCTGGGTGCTCAAGGACAGAGTTTATACCAGAGGCAATCACCCCTCAGGGCTACACTCTCTCATCTCAGGGAGTCAGTTGAAACAAAGCTTTTCTCAAAGAGGTGCTTTCTCTGATAGAAAAGAAAGCTTTACTCCTGGATAGTTCTGTTCTGCCCTGGCTGGGCTCTTTCCCCAGACAGTGTTCTGACTCAGCAGCACAACTGCTTCAGACACAGTTCAGCTTTACTGTTTTCCCAGAAAGGTCCTTATTGGATAGGAAAGGTTTTTTCAGATTTCTTTATGCAGCTGTGGACCTATCAACCCGGGACTTGTAGGAAAGTGGTCAACTGTGCCGTTCCCGCTGGCTTTAGCTTTGTTTGTTCATTAGCAATCTTCCCCTGGGTCCTGCACCTTCCTGCCTCAGCTCTGTGCTCCAGGAAGTTTACAACTGTAGGAACCCTAGTATCCCCGAAATGCACTCCAACTCAGAGATGCTGGCCAGTCGCTTCTGGGTTTTTTGTCAGAAGCGAGGATACAATGCTAACAGTTTGCATTGCTTCAGGGGATCCTCACATTAGGACGATTAGGAGCACCTTTTCATTCTGAAACGCTCACTCAGAAACAAAACCCTTGATGCCTCAGCTCGGTTGTAACTGAAAAGCTTGGCTTTTTTGCCTCTCAGGTAAAGTTTCCTGCCCTTTTGGGCTCTCTGTAGCTCTTTACCCACACTCTCCCAAGTGTTTCCCTCAGGGTACTCTGACCCACTGTCTTTTACTGGCTTGAAGAGACAGAGCTTAGAAGAGGTTTTTAGGAACTTGTCCCTGCCTCCTGTATTTCAGGGAGGATTTTTCAAGCTTGAAAGAGAACTTGGAGAGGTTTTGCTGTCTTAAGAGGTTTGTTGTTTTCCCTTTGAGTTAATCACAGGTGGTCCCCATACTAATATCTTCAGGCGATTCTAATTTTTGTCCTTCTGAGAGAGAAGGAAGCTTTTGTTTTTAAGTTCTTTAAGAGAGCTTTTGAGAAAGATTAAAGCTTTAGAGATTTTCCCCCCAAATTTTCCAAGAAAACCTTTTTAGTTTAAGAGAAAGATTTTTTCCCCCAAGAGAGAAGACCAACTTTTCCCAAAACTTTAAACTTTGACTTCTTACACCCCCATTTTTGCCTCAGGGAGAAAACACTTTCTCCTGCTGCTTGGACTTAGCATTTCAGCTGTCCCTAGGCTAAAAGCTTCCATAGGAAACTTTCTCTTCCCCATAAGCTCAAAGAAGAGCTTTTTTTACTACCCGTAAAGCCCAAAGAAAGATTTTTTCCCCCAGTTTGTATTCAAAGCCCCAAAAGATAGAAAATTGAAGAGTTTTTCTGTCTAGTTGCCTTATTTTTTTTCTACACGATCTTACATTTCTAAGTTTTTCCAATACTATATTACTACCCTATACCTTATACTTATTTTTCACAGATAGAAATTGAGAGATAGAAGACAGAAAATTTTGACAGAAGAGAATTTTGTGCTGCATCATTGGACATCCTTCCAGTCTGTTTTCCTTTTGTCTGGAGGATAAAACCCCTGCCCCTCAAATTTTCCATAACACTGGCATGCCTTTTCACTGGCAGGGCTGACTCAGCACTTTCACCAAAAACTCTGCAACAAAACTATTATTTTCCTTTATCTTTAGTCCCTATTACTTTGTCTTTAGTCCCCCCTTTTTTAGTCCCCCCTTTTCTTTCTTTAGTCCCTGTTCATGGCGCCATTCTGTGGGGCGTTTACCCACCAACCCCACAGTTCCCCAGAGTTTTCTTGAGTGTGAGCAGCAGGAAATATTAAATAGAAGGATGTATTCCGGAGAATATTGCGGAGATGAACAGATAGAATGTAAAGGATAGCCTCGAGAGGGCCTGGAACCTATTCCAACGGGCCCCGACTGTCTCTGCCCCAGGGTATTTATAGAGACACCAAGGGGTGGAGCAAAAGACCTCGTCCCCCAGCACAGCCAAGTGCAGACCATTTCCAACACCTGCACTCAGGCCCGTGGTCCTAATCATCTTCTATGTAGACATGCTGGGTAAAGCCACGAGGAACCCGAAAACGGGCTCCCACAGTTGTCCTTCCTTGAAGCTGAGCTTCTGGCAGGAGGCAGCACCTCCCAGGGTCACTTCAGCTGAGGGCAAGGTCTGTGTCCCTGACTCTGCTCCACCTCTTCCCTCTCAACGTGGGCCTTCCATTCCTCTCCCCCTTTCTCTCTTTATGGTCCAGTCCTCTAGAACATTCTTTGAGTAGAAAGGCTAATCAGGAGCCCTTGGCCTGAGAGAACAAAGGTCACCCAAGAACTGACCTCTGCCATGTCCTGTCCCTGTCACTGTCAGCACCAGAGGGAGACCCTGTGCTTCCTAAACCCAATGGTGGATTTCCTCCTGTGACACAGAAACACACTGAGCCCATCTGCCCTTTGTTCTCACTGCTCTGGGAAGGGGGGATTTACTCCCAGCAGGAAGGTGACGGAGATGTCTGTGAGGGCTGGAAAGGAACCAGCTGAATGATGACTGGGGAGGGGATGGAACCACTGTCACTGGTGTCACCAATCAAGTGTCTGATCCAGGAATTAGAAGTTTCATGTCCTGGGTGTGCAGGAAGGGCTGACCTGTGTGTCCTAAAGAGAGGATGTGGATTTCATCATCCTATGAACAGTCTCAGGGAGTCTAACTAACTTCCTGTGTGGGTTAAGCTGTGGCTGTGGTCTGCCCATGTCCTCTTGACCTTTCTGGGATGTCATCTGTCTAGGTAATTCCTCTGTGACCACCCTGTCTTTCCCTCTGAGTGACACCAGAAGGGAAGGGACTGTCAGGAGGTAAAGTAGCATCCTCAGAGACATGGGAAGAAGATGGAATGTTAGAGTAGGCTTGTGGGAGGAACCTCTAGGTGTTGGGACTGGTTGGAATCAGGTGTCTCAGTTACCTTTCTATTGCTGTGAGAAACACCATGACCAAAGTAACTTGAGGAGAAGGGGGTTTCTTTTGTCATACAGTATACAGTCCTATGATGGGAAGTCATAACAGAAACTGAAACAGAGGGTATGGAGAACTGCTACTTACTGGCTTGTTCCCAAGGCTCGTTCAACTTTCTTTTTTTATCCAATTCAAGACCACCTGCTCAGGGGTGGCATTCCTCACAGTGGACTTAACCCTTCCACATCAATTTTAAATCAAGAAAATATTCCACAGACTTATCTACAAGCTGTGGGGTTTCTGCAAATGCCATGGCCCACAGAGTAATGATCAATGTGAGGCAAGAAGAAAATCCTGTTCAGTAGGACTCAGGAGCCTGTGATGGTTCAGACTTCAAGAGTCTGATTCCAGTCAGATTGTTTGAGACTGTTTAAATACAGTACAATTTGGATAAAAAAGTTTCCGTGTGTACAAGGAGACATGATTACATAGAAACTTTTCTCAAAGCACATGTCAGTTCTTCTGTGGAACTGAAATTGGGCTCTGTAGATAGGTGACATGTGTTATCTTAAGGACCTAGGAGAGTTTCTGGTGTGGTCTCTGTCATACAGAGAGCACAGAGGTCACTTAGGTTATTAACCATCTCCAGTCCTGTATGTGAGTATCTTGGGAAACCCCTGGCCATGTAGATAGCACAGAGGTCATCTAGACTGTAAACCATTTCTGGTCCTGCTTGTTGGAGGTTGTGAGAGCCAGATATGGCCTGGCCCTTCAGATCATGCAGAGATCACCTGGGCTATGGGACACCTCCATTCCCAGCCTTCTGGGCAGAAAGCAGGTTATAACTACCCAGCAAGATTAAGTTTCCTGGTTTTCCTAGTGCTTCTCAATTTTCTCAATTGAGGTTCACTCTTCCCAAATGACCCTGGCTTTTGTCAAGAAGACAAAAACATAACAAGCACACCAGGTTTTGAGATTGTGTGTCTGAGGGAAATATTCTTCTGTGTGTCCCAATGTCTCCATCTGGCCTTCACTATGAGATCTGCAGCTCATCTGTGAGGTGTTACAAGGAGGCTCCAGATGCTGTGTGGGCCTTTATAGCTGTCTGCAAGTTGCCCTGGGAACCAATGAATATCTATCTAGCTTTCACTAGAAATTGGTATGGCAGTGGAGATGTCACTGTGATTTTAATATGTATTTGCACAATGGTTAATGATACTGAACTTTTTATTTATGTGTTTTTATCCACTATTTCTTTATCTTCTTTGGAGGTGTGTCTGTTTGAAACCTTTGCCCACATTATTTTATTTTTTGCTGTCTTTTTTTTACAACCTTTTATTCTTTTCTCATACATTACACCTCAAGCTCAGTTTCTCCTCCCTACATGCCTCCCCATCCTTCTCCATATCTCCCTTCCCCCTCAGATCAACTGCATCTTTGTTTCCCTTCTAAAAAGAAAGGAGGGAGCTAGAGAGATGGCTCAGCAGTTAAGAGCACTGGCTGTTCTTCCAGAAGATCTGAGTTCAACTCCTGGGACTCACCTTGGTTCACAACATTCTGTAATGAGATCTGGCGCCCTCTTCTGGCCGGTGTACGTAATCTAAAAAAATAGGAGGAGGAAGGAAAAAAGGAGCAGGCCTCCCAGGAACATTGAGCGAACATGACCTAACAAGATACGAAAGACTGGACACGAACCCTCATATCATGGAGGAAAAGTGCCCCATCCACAAGGGACAGAGTCAGACACCCCCATGTCCACTGTTGGAAGTCCCACTACAACACAAGCTGCACAACCGTAACATATGCAGAGGACCCAGCTCAGACCCACACATGGTCCACTTTTGTCTCTTCGGTCTCTGGAGCCTCTATGAGCCCTGCTTAGTTGTGGGCCCCGTTCTCATGGTGTCCTGGACCGTTCTGGCTCCTACATCCTTCCTCCCCCTCTGGCTCTGCCTAGTGTTTGGCTGTGGGTCTCTGCATTTGCCCATTTTAAAACTGGATTTTGTTTTCTTTTTCTTGATGAGTTGTATTTTGCTTTGGTGTTCTTCTCTTTCTTCTATCCTCTAACCCTGACACTAGGTGTTTTTGTCCTATCCCCAAACTCCCATGTCCGGTTCATACTTTTGGTTAAATTTATTAACATTTCCTAATGATCCAATTTCTCTACTTGGTCTTCCATCCCCAGCTCTCCATTTTCTACTTGGCCCATTATGTTGGTGAGGCTTTCCAAGGAATTTTGTTTTGTTCCATTTCATTTTGTTTGGAGACAGGGTCTCACTATGTAGCCCTGGCTGTCCTGGAACTTACTATGTAGACCAGGCTGGTCTCCAGCTCACAGATATCCTCCTGCCTCTGCCTGACAACTTTTGGGATCAAAAGTGTGCACCATCATGCCTGACTCCACTGAGCTTTTTAAACAGTTTATTGAGTTTTCCATTTCCAGCATCATTTCTGTTTAGGTTTTCTTAAACTCTACTTTTATGTCTTGTATTGACTTTGTTATTTCACTCTTCTTTTAGTCTTTGACTGTTTTGAGAGTTCTTCCAAGTCATTTTCAAAACGGGCTGTTACTGTGAGGTTTGTATCTTTCTTCTTTTTTTTAAAATTTATTTTATAATTTAATTTAATTTTACATATCAGCCACAGATTCCCCTGTCCTCCCTCCTCCAGCTCCCCCCCCTCCCCTCAGCCCACCCCTCATTCCCATCTCCTCCAGGGCAAGGACTCCGCTGGGGATTCAGCTCAGCCTGGTAGATTCAATCCAGGCAGGTCTAGTCCCCTCCTCCCTTCGCCCAGGCTGAGCAAAGTGTCCCTGCATAGGCCCCAGGTTCCAAACAGCCAGCTCATGCACTAAGGACAGGTCCCAGTCCCATTTCCTGGGTACCTCTCCAACCATTCAAGTTAATCAACTATCTCACTTATCCAGAGGGCCTGATCCACTTGTGGGCTTCTTAACTATTGGTTCATAGTTCATGGGTTTCCACTAGTTTGGCTATTTGTCCCTGTGCTTTTTCCAATCTTGGTCTCAACAATTCTCGCTCATACAATCCCTCATCTTTCTTGCCAATTGGACTCCTGGAGCTCCACCTGGGGCGTGGCTGTGGATCTCTGCAATCGCTTCCATCAGTCATTGGATGAGTGTTCTATCATGACAGTTAGGGTGTTTTGGCCATCTGATCACCAGAGTAGATCAGTTTAGGCTGTCTCTCGACCATTTTTTGTTTTTGTTTTTGTTTTTGTTTTTGTTTTTTGGGTAGAGATGTGTTATTTTGGTTATTTGTGTTGTTTTCATTTTGAAGTTGGGATTTGTACATCTGGAGTTGGTTATTGGCTGAGTTCATTTTTTTTTCTGTTTTGTTTAAGGCCCTCTTCTTTTTGGCAGAGGTGTTTACAGTGTACAAGAGGGAGCTGATTCACAGCAGGTTACAATGTCGGTTTTCTCTGTCTGGTATTGGGACTACAACCTCTATCCCAGGTTTTCTGGTTGTCAGCTACAATCTAAGGTCTGCATCACCTTGGCTGAGAAAGTTGGAAAAAGTTTCTCTGGCAGTGTGACCTGGTCCCGGGTCTCAGGCTGGGTAGGAAAACTAGAGAGACCCAGTTAGACAGCTGACAGGGCACCGGTGAGTCCCAAAGAATAAAGTCACCTGGATCTCCCAGCCAGTATGGTGGTTGGAGAGTTCCTCGTGGGGAGCAGGCTGAGAACTGGTGAGTCTCAAAGGGAGAAAAGGGGCCAGGAGGAGGTAGCAGCTCCTAGCAAACAGCTGTGGGGCAGTTCAGCACAGCAAAAAGGAAGGGTCCTGGGAAGTGGAGGACAGGTCTTCTCCCTGAGTCTCCTCCATTGTGATTTATCATATTGGTTTATTATTAGTGTGTGTGTGTGTGTGTGTGTGTATGTGTGTGTGTGTGTGTGTGTGTGTGTGTGTGTGTGTGTGTGTTTGACCCAGGCTTTCTCAGTGAACTTGGAGGTAGGTGAGAATCACCTGACAGTTGTCATGTACACTTTTGATTCACACTTCCCTGGTGGATAAGAACACGGCTTTTCATGTATTTACTCCCCATTTGCACTTCTTTTCTGGACTCTGCTCTGTACCTTTATCTATTTATTACCCAGATGATTTGAGGCTCTCTTGCTATCTGATTCACTTTTTGAACTTTTTCTATAGACTCCGTGTTAATTCCTTGTCAGAAGTGTATCTGGCAAGCTTCCCGACCATTCTGGCTGACTCTTCACTCTGTTGTTTCCTTTGCTGTGCAGCAACTGCTCAGTTTCATGCAATCCCATCTCCTAATTCTTTTTTTTTTTTTTTGGTTTCTCAAAACAGGGTTTCTCTGTGTAGCCCTGACATTCCTGGAACTCACTCTGTAGAACAGGCTGGCCTGAATTCACTGAGATCCTCCAGCCTCTGCCTCCTCAGTGTTGGAATTAAAGGCATGTGCCACCACTGTCTGGCTTCATCTGCCTATTCTTGTTGTGATTTCTGAGGCAGTTGAATCCATTCCAGAAAGTCCTTGCTGCTGCAGGTTGTTGAAGTTTCTTCCTTCAGCAGTTTTCAAGTTTCAGGTTCACAAGGATTTTTGTGCAAATGACAAATAGGGACCTAGTTCTGTTCTTCTATTCAGTTTCCCCATGAACATTGGTCAAAGAGGCTGTCTTTACTCAGCTGTATTTTTTTGGCAATGTATTTTTGGTCACAGATCGGCTGTGGCTGCTCAGTTTATCTCTAGGTCCTGTGTTCTGTTGTACTGGTTTGAATGTCTATGTCTTGCCAGTAACCATACCGTGTTGTTAGGTTTGCTCTTAGGGATATTTGACATGGAGCATGGTGATTCCTCCAACATTCCTCTTTCTGCTCAGGGTTGCTTTGTCCATTGGGGTCTCGTTTGCTTCTGTGAGAATGTAGTGTTTTCTATTTCTCTTCACAGATACGTTTTTGGAATTTTGATCCCCATTTTGAATTGATGTTTAGATCACCTTTGGTAACACAGATATTTTCACACTTTAGTTCTACCAACTCATGAGCATGGAACTTCTTTCCATTCTATCTGGTGTTTTTATTAGTTCCTTTCTTCAGTGTTGTAAAGTTTTGAAATTTAACTTATTTTTAGTATGTATATGTGTGTATGATGTGTGCTTGTGTGCATAAGTGCACACATGTCTTTCTGCATGCCATGGTGCAAATATGGAGGTCAGAGGATAATTTGGGAAGTCAGTCTCTTCTTTCAGGCCAGGTGGCCAAGCTTGTGTGGCAGGGCTTTGACTCTCCATGCCACCTCTCCAGCTGCACTTTTATGTTTTGAATTAGAAGTTTCTCACATTGTTGCTTAGGTTTCTTATTTTTTATTTATTAGTTTTCAATTACTTTTACATGTTTTGTTTATTTATTAAGCTATTATATGTGGGATTGTTGCCCTGATATCTTCAAAGTGTGTCCAATTTTGTTTTTCTCTTTCAAGATTATTTTGAATACTCTGTTTTGTCTTTTTAAAACTGTACTTCTGCAGTTCTTAACGGAGGCCATGTCTCCAAGACCAGGAGCATTTTTTTTTTTTTGGTTTTTCGAGACAGGGTTTCTCTGTGTAGCTTTGTGCCTTTCCTGGAACTCACTTGGTAGCCCAGGCTGGCCTCGAACTCACAGAGATCCGCTTGCCTCTGCCTCCCAAGTGCTGGGATTAAAGGCGTGCACCACCACCGCCCGGCTGACCAGGAGCATTTTAGAGGCTATGCTATCTTTGGTCTTTTGTGAAGGGGTCCTGGGGTGTCCAGACTGCCTTCCCTTAAGGAATCCAGGTCCTTGAAGCACCTGTTCCATGGGAAGGGGATGTGGGTTCCAGGCTGAAGCCAGCATGTGCTTTGGCAGTTTCACATATTGGTCCTTCTGCATCCTTGCCATATGTTTCTCCCTGCAGCTGCATCTCTACAGGCCTTGGGCTATGTGAAGAGATGCTCTGGCAGATTTATGACCTCTGTTGGGCAGCAGGACTGGGCAGAGTGAGTACACTGGGACATGCTGGGCCTGGAGCCCTGATGCAGGAAACATACTTCAGGAAGGATGGCCTATGTGGGTATCTTCTGCTGTGGACTGGAGGAAGCTGTCGGTCCTGGTGTTCCACATGCTCTCTCAGCTCTCCAGCTGAGAATTTGGCCCTGAGTTGGTGCTGTCCCTGCAGAAGGCTGAGGTAGACAAGGATGGCCATAGGTGGGTCTCACCTACCCCAGATAGATGTGGACAAACTGGGGAGAAAATGACTCAGTCTGTCTCTGTCTTGCCCTTGGCAGTGGTATAGGTTGCAGAAAAGCTGTAACAAAAGCCAGGCGTTGCTGTGATGTTCTGTATATTAAATGTGTTGCTCTGATTGGTTAGTAAATAAAACACTGATTGGCCAGTAGCCAAGCAGGAAGTATAGGCAGGACAAGGAGACAAGAATTCAGGAAAGTGGAAGGCTGAGGCAGAGAGAAGCTGCCAGCCGACGCCATGACAAGGGAGATGTAAGGTACTGGTAACCCATGAGCCACGTGGCAACTTATAGATTAATAGAAATGGGTTAATTTAAGATATAATAACAGTTATCAAGAAGCCTGCCACAGCCATACAGTTTGTAAGCAATATAAGTCTCTGTGTGTTTACTTTATAAGTGGGCTACGGGACTGTGGGGCTTGATGGGAGCTGGAGCGAAACTCTCCAGTTATGAATGGTGCCCATCGGCTCAAGTTTCCACCTTAAACCTGAGATATCTAATAAGCAATTCTAAACAGAGCCGAAAACAGGTTCCTGCTTCAAGTCTTATAGGGCAGCTAGATGCCTCAACATGCGGGTTTGAGCTACTATGGCAGGTTCCTGGCGTGCACATTTGACCAGCAGTATGGCGGGAATGAGGCATCTGCAAGTGGCACATTATGCTGCATAGTGGATTTAGCCTTTGCTAGTACAAAAAAAAGTACACAAAAAAGAGGTTTCTGGGCTATACAATGCTTTGATAAAAGCATAGACCCACTGTTTCTAAGAGTTGATGGTAAACTGTACCACCGCCATGCTGGGAAGCTGAGGTGGCAGAGCCACCAGCCACAGCAGCCATTTCAGTCTTAGAAATGCTGCAGTTTAAAGCAATAGGTTCACAATAAGACAGATTCAGATGGAACAAGACTTTAAATGCTTTACAATGTGTGTAAAAAAATACGTAGGCTTGAAAGAGAGAGAAAAAGGAATATATGCAGTAATATAAACAAATAGATAGTTTTTAAAAATAAAGTCTTTAAAGAAACAGTAAAGGTAGTATAAAATAAGCACATAAAGATGGATATTACACATAGAATCTGGATTGTGTTGTCTTTGGGATTTTTAACTACAGAAAAACATTTGATTGTAAAAGCTGTTGAATTAAGCCAATCTGTATATTTTAAAGATACCTTGACTTCAAAATTTGGATGTAAAGATATATTGCTTTGGAAAGGAGGCTCTGCTTCTGTTTCCACAGAAAGCAAGAGGCTATGGATTTGTTCCAGATTAAGATACATCAGGTTTGACCAGCCAAGACTCCCTGAAAGTTCTCTGATGACACCATGGCCCAGATGATCCAACATCCAGAATGGTTTCAAGGCAACTGGCTCAGACGATACACCCTCACGGACTACTCCATAATCCTAAAATTTTCCTTGTGTCCCCATAAGATACAGCATCCTCCTCCAGCAGGAAGTAGTAAGAGAAGCTACGCCCAAATTCCCAAATATCCCAAGCTGGCTTTGGAGATGGAATCGGCTCGCTTCTTCTCTAAACCCAAGCATATTACCAAAAGAAAAGGTTAAGAGATTCTTGTGTCCCAAATCAGAAGAGCCCTCTGGTGTGGGACAGAGAAAAACCAATATTTTTATTTAAAGCAGGTTGATTATAAATGCAATCTCTTTCTAAAGAAGAAAGGGGGATAGTATAGATAATGATAGGATGAAAGGGTAGATTATTAAACCTACTTTTAAAGAGCAATTTGTTTAAAATGTTTTACATTGCTATGGATTTTTGTTTATTGATACAATTTTAAAGTTAATTTTGTTATACTGTATGTGTATTTTTACTCTTGTTTAAGGTATTATGTTTATACAACTCATGTAAATTGTAATGGACAATTAGTCTTCTATGATTGTCAAACTTATAGTCATGTTAAGTTTTCTAGGTATACACAGATATATTTCAGATAGATAGGTAATCCTCAAATGCTTCAAAGACCTATAGAATATGGCATTTAAAATATTTTAAAAAATTTAGACTTTCTGGACAATGAGACATGTCTGCTCCTGGCAGCACCAATTTACTTAAGAGAGGAGGATGGACATCGAGGACACTCTATATGGAGTTTATCTTCTTCTTGGCAAAAATAGCCAAGAAACTGTTCTTGCCTGGACAGCTTGAAAAAATGTATCGACTGGACTTGCAGGACCCATAGGAAGGTGACCACTGAACTTTGCTTGGCAAAATGGTCCTTCAGGTTCCTGCTTTGCAGAGGAAACTGCCAGACATTCTACAGGACACAGAGAGAAATGACTGATGCCCCAACTTTACAAAGGAACATTAGGTGACTGTCCAGGTTGCTAGCTGTCTCTGTCTACCCTGTAAGACTCCCGAAAGTTGCTTGCATCCTTCTCCTGTTTCTCAGTTAATAGTATATCCTTCTGAGGTCTTTGATGTAGTTGAATACTAGAGATAGTTATAATTTTCCTTAGATATAATAAAGATAAGTTAGATATGAAACCTTAGACTCACAAATATAATATAGATAGGATATCTTCTTTAATTTTGCCAAATAGACTAGTTATTATAAATAGACTAGATATTATAACTCTAATTCTTGCTTGATAATTGTTTTGTTTACTGTAATTTTACTATGTGAAAGTTAAAACCTTCCTTTTTGAAAAAAAAGAAAAGGGGAAGTGCTGTGGGATGATCTGTATGTTAAATGTGTTGCTCTGATTGGTTAATAAATAAAACACTGATTGGCCAGTAGCAAGGAAGAAAGTATAGGTGGGACAAAGCAGAGAGGAGAGTTCAGGGAAGTGGAAGGCTGAGGCAGAGAGAAGCTGCCAACCGACGCCATGACAAGGGAGATGTAAGGTACCGGTAACTCACGAGCCATGTGGCAACTTATAGATTAATAGAAATGGGTTAATTTAAGATATAAGAACAGTTATCAAGAAGCCTGCCATGGCTATACAGTTTGTAAGCAATATAAGGCTCTGTGTATTTACTTTATAAGTGGGCTATGGGACTATGGGGCTTGGCGGGAGCTGGAGAGAAACTCTCCAGCTACAAGGAGTCATGTGTGTGGAGCTGAGCATCAGTCACTGCAGCTGGATGCTGGACAGTTTTCTCCTCCCCAGAGCTCTGGGCACTAACAGTGTCACTCCCTCCATGTGGCAGTTCTCACAGAGACATAATGCCAAACAACTCTAAGGTGCAGACAGTCCCACAAGAGTGACCATGCCAAAGTATCCACAGGGACAGTTTTCCTGAAGAACCAGCTCTCAGCAAGACAGAGAGACAGGAGAGGAGGTGTAGTGTTGTCGAAAGTGTACACACTACCAACAGACTGTATCTGAGGGGGTCAAAGCTTAATTCTTCATTTCCTTTTTCTCTTTCTGCTGCTTCTTTTGTTCTTTCTCTGTTATTTTCTTCTTCCCTGCTGTTTCCCTTCTTCTTCCCTGCTGTTTCCTTAACTCACTGCTGTTTCCCTTCTTCTTCCCTGATGTTTCCTTCTTCTTCCCTGCTGTTTCCCTTCTTCTTCCCTGCTGTTTCCCTTCTTCTTCCCTGCTGTTTCCCTTCTTCTTCCCTGCTGTTTCCCTTCTTCTTCCCTGCTGTTTCCTTCTTCTTCCCTGCTGTTTCCCTTCTTCTTCCCTGCTGTTTCCTTCTTCTTCCCTGCTGTTTTCTTCTTCTTCTTCCCTGCTGTTTCCTTCTTCTTCCCTGCTGTTTCCTTCTTCTTCCCTGCTGTTTCCCTTTTATGTTCCTTATTTTTCTCTCATCTCTTTTATACCTCCTAAGACAAAAATTTCTACAGAAGAAAAGATTACCTCATAATCACAAGTTATATATTTTCCAAAAACAAATTAAAGTCTTTAAACAGAGAGAAATCACAATATGATAACAAGTTACATTTTTTCCTTAAAGCTCACAAGCAGTTAAACATTTTTCTTATGTTAATTTCCCCTCCATAACATCTCTACCCCAGAGCAATGACTATAATTGGTTAACAAAGTTTTAAGGAAGCCATGCATATTTCAGCCTGTTTCTTTTGTATTGGCAGGAAGCTGCTTGCGATTTCAGTGTAGCAGATACCTACAAACTTCATTCCTGTGTTCAGCTGTCTATCTTTGTTTACATACAATGGGGACATTTAATTTATTTTCACAACTTTGCTTTTTCAAGCTACATCCCAGGGCCTGTGATTAATTCTGTAAGCTACATGACCGAGGAACTCAGGCCTAATCTTGGGTGTAGGGACATAATTGCTTTCTTTAATCATCAGCCTGTTTTCCAACAGGCAGGATCCATGGGTCTATAATGCATGAGACTTCCTTGTTTTCAGTTTCTATCCTCTACAAATCACACATCTAACCAAGGGGAAGGTGACTTCTAGCCTATTTTTGTCTTTTTTTTGTCTGTTATTGGATCAATTGGCAGAATTACCCAAACTATTTCCCTAATCATCTTCACTACCTGTCTTAGTCACCTGTATCTTTCAGGCTGGCTCAGAACGTTCAGTCAAATCATTGATCTAACTAAGCATTATTGCTCTTATAAAAATCATCTTCATTATGATCTGAAAGGAAAATGCCCAGTGAGGAGTGGGATTTTCCCAAGAAACAATCACACTATTGTTGGAGAATATGATTTTAAGGTGTGTTACTTTTGTTTATGTCGCATTTGTTTAACTCTGTGAAGCTGTGTTACATTGACTTGTCTAAAACACCTGATAGTATAATAAAGAGCTGAGCAGCCAATAGCAAGGCAGGAGAAAGGATAGGTGGAGCTGGCAGGAGCGAAGATTAATAGAAGGAGAAAAAAGAGCAGGAGAGGAGAAAAAGGGGCAGAGGATGCTAGGGGACAGCCCCCTCTCTACAGAGCCAACCATGGAGTGAGAGTGAAAGAAGGATTACAGAAGTAAGAAAAGGAAAAGGCCCAGAGGCTTTTAAAAGGAAGAAGGGATAATTTAAAGTTAAGAAAAGTTTACTGGCAGCAATTTAAGGCAAATCTGGGCATTCATAATTCAGAATAAGCCTCTCTGTGTGATTTATTTGGGAGCTGGGTGGCAGCTGGTCCCCAGAAGAGTGAAAACAAAATTATGATGTTCCTATGTGGGGCTAGAGTAAAAGAAAATCCAACAACACACTATACTAGATACAGTGGGATCCTTTCACACAGTATTCACACCACGTCACATGCAGCAGGAACACAGCAGCAGCAAGCAGGAGGAAGCACAGAAGCAGCAGGAGGCATTCTGGAGACTATTCCACTCCCCAGGTGCCTCTCCAGCCTTTAGCTTTGCTATTTGGTTAATCAAACTCCATAAGCTCCTTTGCTGAGTGCAGCTCCTAATGACCACCAACAACATTTGAACCCCACTATGACCCTTCCTGTCTCCTGTAGGTCCTCCCTTCACATCATGCTGCTTCTCCCCATTTCTTCCCATTACCTGACTGCTTTGCTCCTTCTGGCAGGAAGCATCCACTGGAGCAGCAATTCTCAACCTCTGGGTCTCAACCCCTTTGAGAGGGGTTATGAACTACCCATTGACAGGGGTTGCATATCAGATATCCTGCATATCAGATACTTACATTATGATTCATAACAGTAGCAAAATTACAGTTATTAAAATAATTCTATGGTTGGGGGGGGTCACCGCAGTATGAGGAACTGTATTAAAAGGTTGCGGCATTAGGAAGGTTGAGAACCACTGGTCTAGAGGGCAGACATGCTCCTTTTTTGAGATCATGTGACCCTGTCACCCCTAGGACAAGTGTGGCTGCTTTTACAGCCCCAATCTCAGTTCACAGACAGGACTGGAATTGAAATTCCTGGTACAGTCTCTGGCCTACTCGGGCCTCAAGTGGAAGATGTGATGGCATGACCTGGTGATGGGGAAACAAGGCAGGACCCAGATCACTTGAAGGGGCAATGGTCTAGGCACAATGGCTAGACACTCAGAGCCCAGTTCTTCTGTCCATAATTGTGAAGCTGTGCCCCCAAGGGCTCAGTCACTTCAGATCTATGTACATGGGTCTTGAAGGGGATGCTGTGGAACATTCTAAATAGTATCTTAAACAGTGGGAGCAAGGTCTTCCCAAGGACTTGAAGTAGCACTCTCACCTGGAAGATCAGAAGGGTGTGACAGCCACAATGGGACAGATGCTACCTGCTCCTGAGGGAGCAGATGGCTTCTGGGTTTCAGGGTCACCCTAGAAATGGGGTGTAGTTTTGCACACTTCCCCTCAGCACACCCTATTCTCAGTTGTCTATGAGAAGCTGGGTCTCCCACCACCCCCTTGAGGGCTGAGGAGTGGGATCTTCCCAGAGTCAGACAGTAGAGAATGCAGGTGAGTTTTGGCAGGTGGAGCTGAGGAACAACTGTAGGTCCTGGTGGTGGAGCAGCTGGCTGATGGTCACCAGGAGGTGATGCACAATTGCTGGTTACTGTAGAGTAAGTCTATTGGCAGAGTGGTTTCTCTGAGAATACAGCCTTGTGCTACAACTTTATGGAGCCCTTCTTGCTGAATGCTTCTGGCTAGGGCTCCCTGGCTTTATTCTGAGCTTCCAGACACAATATCCCCCAACAACTGAGGCCTCTTCATAAGTCACTTGTCCCCATCACACTGTGTGCTCTTGTTGTCAACTATCTTTTCTAGAACATTCAGGTCTTCATAATGGCTTTCCTCTTGCCCCTGTCCCTAGCAAGGTGACTGTCTGGCTGGAGGCCAATGTGAGACAAGCTGTTAGGTCCTGAGTCCTTGTGGTAGTTTGAATATAATTTTTTCCTATAAGCTTATCGGGAGTGGTACTATCAGAACATGGGGCTTTGTTGTAGTAGGTATGTCCTTGTTGAAGAAAGTATGTCACTGTGGGGGTGTACTTTGAGGTATCCTATGCTCAAGCCATGCCCAGTGTCTCAGACCACTTCCTGTTGCCTGTGGATCAAAATGTAACAGCACCTTCTCTAGTACCATGTCTGTCTGCACAACACCATGCTCCCTACCATGATGATAATAGACTAAAGGTCTGAAATTGTAAGCCACCACCTCAATGAAATGTTTTTCTTTATAAGAGTTGCTGTGGTCATGGTGTCTCTTAACAGCAACAGAAACCCTAACTTAGACAGAAGATGGTACCAGGGACTGGAATATTGTGATAGGCTGGACCATGTTTTTATTTGGAGTAGTACAGAGTATGGGAGTTTGGATTAGGAAAGCAGTGCAATGCTTTAAGTATTGCTTAATGGCCAAAAAAAAAAAAAAAAAAAGAATTTCAGTGTAAATAATTTTCTGTTACTTATGTCATTCTTAAAAGTTGTGTATTTATTTTCCATGGAGTCAAAAAAATCACATTCAACATAGTGACATATGTATTTTAATGTACTTGTCAATCTTGGTTTACAATTGTTAATTTTTCTGGTAGAAATACATAATAGCACACTTACTTGCTATCCAATAAATTATAAGAATCTGTCATGCAAACACATTGGATGGCCTATTAAAATTATACTTGTTTTCACACATGAAATCTTAAAAATAAAATAATAGCCGGGCGGTGGTGGCGCACGCCTTTAATCCCAGCACTCGGGAGGCAGAGCCAGGCGGATCTCTGTGAGTTCGAGGCCAGCCTGGGCTACCAAGTGAGCTCCAGGAAAGGCGCAAAGCTACACAGAGAAACCCTGTCTCGAAAAACCAAAAAAAAAAAAAAAAAAAAAAAAAAAAAAAAAAAAATAAAAACATAAAAAATAAAATAAAGTAATAAAAACTCGTAATACTCTCATTACTGTTTTACTTTGTAAAAATTTCTTATTTACTTTTTGTAAAGTACAGATTATTTCCTATTGAGGATTAGCAAATATTTGTAACTCTGAAGATCGATCAAGTGTGTGTTGTTTGTTAGGCCCCAGGAAATTAGCATGCAGAAAAAGGGGAAGGTCTCACACTAAAACTGCTTTTAATAAAGTTTACAGTTTAAATTTTGATATTATTATAATCTATTTCCTTACCTGTTTGATGGTACTAAAAAACAAGGAGAAGCACTATTAGGACTATTGGCTAGTGCAGCTAATCTTTTTAACATTGGGTAACAAACAAACAGCTAACTTTTCCTTTAGGGTTATAATATGAAAGTGATATTGGTACTGAACTTCAGAAGACAATATAAAAAAGACCACCCCAACATGGATGATGACTCAAGGAAACTGAGTCATTTGCACTCTATGTGACTCCTATTTGCACTCCTCATGTGACTCATAGGCAGCTCAGCTGATTTCAGATTCTCTTGTCCCCAGCTATTGTTAGCCTGTGTGTAACCTTGGGAATGGGCTTATGAATTTTTTAAGCTTCAGAAACTTCCTGAAACTTGTGAATTTCATCTGCTTCCTGAATCTCCTCCCCCACCCCCCAAAAGAGAATGTTTTAATTCAGGGGAAGTCACCATACAGCAGCTGATACACCCATAGAATCTCCAATGTATACTCTTCTTTATTGAATCTCTCTCTCTTCCATGACAATTCTAGGTTACAGTAAGCTGACAATATTAACTGTTGCTGTTACTTGTATAGAATTTTGTTTCCGAAACAGGGAAATGGATTTTTACAGAAATAATAGAACAGTGAGAACTTGTTGGATTAGACAGACATACTCTTAAACTTCAAATCTAGAAGTAAAATATAATGGATAAAATCCTGCATTTTAAATTTGCAGAATAAACTCTGGGTCCTATCATGCATTTGATGATTACTATTAAAGAGGTTAATTATTGTGGATATCATATAAAATTCACTTCATTTGTGACTAGCTTGCTTAATTTTTTTATTAATTGATATACCTACGTGTATTCTATTCATCTGCTTTCCCTGACTCCACTCATCTAATATCCTGTTAACCTTTCTACCTTTCCATTCTATGTTGGCTCATGAACTCTGTGGTTAATCTAAATGTGAAGAACAATTTACCTTCTACTGAGTGAGGGCTGCCTAGAAGAGATTATTATTGCTCTACAAGATGTCATTCTCTAGAAGGTGAGCTTGGACCTCTCAAATGACAATTGGCTTTTGAGAATTCCAAAAAAATGAAGGAAAAATAATGGATGCTTTCCAAGATCTATGTATGCACCTACAGACAGTCTATCAGAGCAGGCTACCAGAGAAACAAGATGGTGAACTGAGGCACAAAATTAGCAGGCTTCAATCACATGTTAAATTCTATTGAAATTTCCATCTAAACAAATAACAAAGTAAAGTTGACTGAATTGGCATCTGTTTAGTAAGGTCATATTATTGATTATTGTTTCAAAATTGATATTCTTCACTCTAAACAAATATTTCTGCTATAACAAAAAAAAGAGTTGCAGTGGTCATGGTGTCTCTTCACAGCAACAGAAACCCTAACTAAGACAGAAGATGGTACCAGGGACTGGAGTATTATGATAGGCTGGACTGTGTTTTTATTTGGAGTAATGTAGAGTATGGAAGTTTGGATTAGGAAAGCAGTGGAATGCTTTAAGTACTGCTTAATGGGACAGACTAGTAGGAACATGGAAGACATTGGTGTTGAGTTATTTGAACTGTGGGTGCCTGGTCAAGAGATTTCAGAGGAGAAGAATATTAATATGTGGCCTAGAGATTGTTCTTGTGATATTTTGGTGAAGAATATGGCTGTTTTTTGTCCTTGTCCCAAAAGTCTGCCTAAGGCTAAAGTGAAGTGTTTTGGATTAATTCCATTGGCATAGGAAATCTCAAAACAGCCTAGTATAGACTCTGTTGTGTTTTTATGACTGGCCACTCTTATACAGATTTATAATGAAAAAGAGGAAGCTGAGCAAAGAAAAAATACAAAATGTACAATTTGAGGAGAAAGAGCACCAGAAGTGGAATGGAACTAATTCTTTTATTCAGAGATAAACATATTAAGAAATGGAATACAGGGAGTGGTGGCCTCAGGGCAAGATCCTACCAAGCTAAGTTTCCAACAGGTAAAAAGAAATTAAAGAAAAGCTTAAATTAGGGTGTGGTGGTACATGTCTTTAATCCCAACACTGGGAAGGCATAGGCAGGGGGATCTCTGAGTTTGAAACCAGCCTGGTCTACAGAGCAAATTTCAGTACAGCCATGATTAGGCAGTTAAAGAAACCAACAAAAACAGAAAATTGGTGGAGATGTAATAAAACAAGGGGGTCACATTTCAGAACCAACAAGCAGCAGAACATGGCTGCTTTGGACACCTGGTTCTGGATTAAGGATGGAAGAAATAGGCTATGGAATATGCCTCCTTGACTAAGGAGAACCACTGAGGCTAGGCATGTGTCAGGAGTGTCCCTAAATGGAGGACCAGAGAGGCCATTGTGTGAAGCTGTGAGGGAGAAGCTTGGATTGCCTTGGAGACCCCAAGATGTTGGAGATGCCAGAGACTTGGGATACCTGCTGAGAAGAGCTGCTAACAGGAAGTGGAACCAGCCCAAGAGAGTAATGTGTTGTGGTCAACATAGCTGAAAGAAGTTGTAGATCTGAAGAGCAGTTGGAAGAAAGAACTGGAGATGCAGAGTTTGGAGTTTCCCCAGATTACTTTCAGTCTCACTTTGGTCCAGAATCTCCTCATTATGATCCCTTCCCTACACTTTGGAAGAGTAATGTATATATTGTGCCATTATATGTTGGAAGCATATGTTTTTTAATTTTTATTTTATAGGAGATTATAGTTAAGAGATTGCATGAATCTCAGAAGAAACTTCGCATTTTTAAACATTGTTGATCTGTGATAGACTATGGAGATTTTTGAATTTGGACTAAATATATTTTCCATTATAATATTGTTACAAGCTTATGGGGGCCAGGAAGTGGGATGTGGTGGTTTGAATGTAACCTACTAACAGGGAGTGGCACTGTTAGGAGGTGTGGTTTTGTTGGAGTAGATATGGCCTTGTTGGAGAAAGTATGTCACTGTAGGAGCAGTCTTTGAGGTCTCCTATGCTCAAGCCATACCCAGTGTCTCAGTTTACTTCCTGTTGCCTCTGGATCAAAATTGTAGAAATCTTAGCTCCTTCTCTAGCACCATGTCTGGCTGCATGCTACCATGTTCCACCGTGATGATAATGGACTGAATCTCTAAGCCATAAGCCCTCTCATTAAATGTTTTCCTTTGTAAGAGTTTCTGTGTTCATGCTGTCTTTTCACAGCAATAGAAATCCTAAGACAGTCCTAAGAGGTAGCAGCACTGGGACAGGACATGCTGTGGCTGCAGATCATCCCAGGGAATGCCTGAACTTGCTCAGTGAGAAGGTGGTGGCTTGTGTTGTGAGAACCTGAATTATAATGGGAAATATAAGGTTGTTTTCTCTTATTTTAGATTTGCTTTTATTCTCCATGTCTCTCAGGCTGTGTCATTGTCTCTGTCTCTTTCTCTGTCTCTCTATGTATGTGAGTATGCCATATGTGTGTGAGGTTCCTATTGAAGCCAGAAGAGGGCATCATTGCCCCTGGATATGAAGCTGCAGGCAGCTGTGAACCTCCTGATGTGTGTACTGGGAACTGAACTCAGGTCTTCCAGAAGAGCAGCAAGTGCTCTTAGCTTCTGAGAGTTTTTAAATTTTGTTTTGGAAGGTTTTTGTTTGCAGGTTCTCTTTCCATGTCACTATCAGTCTCATTCTCACCCACCTGTGACACAAACCTCATATTCTACACCATTATGAGGTGGACGGTTGGGCCACCACCAGCCTGTCTTTATCCAGGGACTCTCATTTGTATCCCTGTTGTGGCAATGTGTTGAGAATAGTTACCTTCTCCAGGGAGTCAGGACTCCACTCCTGCTTTCTCACTGCAGGTTCATCTCCTCTGCTAATCCCAGGCCCCTCTCAGCCCTTACAGAACTCTGAGCTGGCCATCTCAGCACCATCCTGTTAACAAGTGTTTGCTCCTTGAGCTGGTGAAAGTGTGCATATCTCCCAGGAGAAGCAAAGGTGTGCATGCATGCATGTGCATGTGTGTGTACCTGGACACATGTACAGTCTCAGGTATGAGAAATTAAGAACCATTCAACAAATATTTAATTGTAAAAATTTGAAGGCTAGGGTGTAACTCTGTAGGCAGAGCTTACTTAGTGTGCACAAAGCTCTGGATTTGATCCCCAGGACTTTGATCGAAAATATACACACAGGTGGATGAGAAGCCCAAAGTCATCCTTGGTTGTGTACTGAGTTTGAAGCTAGCCTGGGCTATGTGAGACATACTCACCAAAAATTTTTAAAAAGTCAGGAAATAAAATGTAAGAGTAAATAGTGGTCTTTGGATGGGTGTTTGACACACTTTTGTTTACTTTCTCCTGAATTGCTTGTCCTTGTCCATACACCTCCACCTGCCAAAAGTGGAGCATGTCTCCCCATGCCACATCTAACTGGGCATGACCATGAAGCTTGGTCACAGTGGCCAAGGGGGCTTAATACAACCTCACTTTTCCAATCTTACATTTCAAGTGTACCCTATGATTGGCCCCTCTGACTTTTGTGCATTCATGGTACCTACTGTATGTCACAAACCTCAACTGACTTTACTTAGCGGTCACTGCTCTGTGTTTGTGTACACTCCCTGCCTGTCCCTCTATGCCTGTGTATGTGGGTGGTGCTGGTGGTGGTGGTGATGGTAGTGCTGGTAGTGCTGGTGGTGGTTGGTGGTTTGCTGGCATGTATGTCTGTACATTATGTATATATCTGGTACCCCCTGGGTAGAGAAGATGGTATAAGATCCCTTGAGACTACAGTTACAAAAGGTTTTTAGCTGTGTGGTTGATGGGGATCTGAGTCCTCTGGAAGAGCAGCCAAATGCTTAGATCCACTGAACAACCTCTCCAGCTCCTATCCCTGGCATCTCTTGAGTATGCTCGAATGTATGAAGTCAGGTGGGGACAGGCTTCTAGTCTTCCTGGTCAACTAGTTCCTTTCCTGATGCATTCTTTTCAGTCACTACTCTCCTGTCACAGTAGTGGGGCAGAGGTGTACAAGGAGACAGATGCAATTAGAACAGAGGGCCCCACAGAGCTAAGTGTTGACAAGAGCAGGAAGTGTGAGCAAGAGAGGAATCTGGAGTATGTGATAGGACACTGGACATTCCCCAGTAGGAGAAGGAGCTAGTGTCGGGGAGCTAAGGAGACAGTAGTGTGTGTGAGGAAGACCTGAGAACAGAGTGGGCAAATGTCCGGGAGTGCTTCATGTGCTTACTGAAGTCTTGGCCACTTAGCTTTGTGGGACTAGAGAACAAGTCACAGCTGAGAGGTGAAATGGAATCCCAAACAGACATGCGTGGGAGATTGTATCTCTCCACCATGCAACTGCATCTGTGACAAACCAAGACAGTTCCTGTTTGCAGGACCTTGGATTTCATGGCCTGCCATGTGTATAGCAAAAATCCCATGTTGGGAAATAGGTACAGAGTGGCTGGCACTGGACTCCTAGAACTGTACACAAGTCAATCTACATTGTCATCCTTCTGAGGGCAGAGATCGCATGCCAGGACCTGCACACATAGTCACCCAACTGTCAGAGGGCTTTTCCCAGTGGAGGTCATCCCCTACCACAGCCCGTTTTTCTCTGCCACAGCCAGTTTTCTGATCACTACTAAGCTGGCTCCCTGGCTACAGCGGACTTCATAAGTGCTCTTGCTCTGTGGTCTAAAGGGTGTAATCCCTCACCAGCAATCCCTTCCTGCTAGCCACTGGCTACCCAATTCATTATCTGCCTTTCTCTCTGCTGACTCTGAAGGCTAGGGCTGCAGGGTTGTGTCCTTTGGGGCATCTCCTCCACTACCCCCGCCCCCAGTGAGAGGCAGGAGACTGGGAACACATGAGCAGCAGCTAATGGGACACTGTTTTATTTTTTAATTTCAGAAGACCGTTGCTGGTGGAGATGGGAAGACTGAAGTTAGGGATCTGTGTTGCTGGACATTGTTTTCCAGGAAATAATGTGAAGGCCATCCATCTGAAAAGTATGATCATACAGTCAGTCTCAAGACAGAAAGATACAGAGACAGAGACACAGACAGACAGACAGACAGACAGACAGAACATGGGTGCATCTCAGAGGACAACTTGCAGGAGGGTTCTCCTCTTTCACCTCAGGTTTTGGGGACTGAACTCGGGTGTCAGATTTGTAAACTGCACTTTAGACACTAAACCATCTCAACTTCCCTAAACCTAGTTTGTGTGTGTGTTGGTGTGAACCAGCTCTCATGTAGCCCAGGGAGTCCCCATGTTCTCCAGGGACCAAGTGCTGTGACTGCAGGTGTGCTCCACTGTGATTCTGTGGATCAAACCTGCGCCAGGGACAGTCAGGCAAGTGCTCTAGCAATAGGACAACATTTCCAGCCTTTAAATTCTCTAAGTGACCATCTCAATTGCTAAGAAGAATATAAGTTACTATATGGCTGGAGCCTTCCGGCAAAGAGCAGAGACACACAATAGTCCCCTCCTTTAGAGTCAACCCACATGATCTCTTTGTCCTGCACAGAACAACATCTCATGAGGGCCCCCTGTGCCAGAGACTTTAGAAGACATCACCCGGCCTACTTTAACATGTAGCCTGTGGTCCCTGGCCATTGTCCACTGTCGCTTCTTGAAGGCCTTTCATCTGCAGTGGCCCTTTGGCCAATGTCCACCCTCACTGTTGAGCATGCCTCCCAACATTCTCTAAGAAACCTGCCAGTCTTCTACACAACAGGATGTCTCTGGTCTGAATCCATCTGCCAGACTACAAGAGAGGAGGATGCTGGGCAGAGGAGGGGTCAGAGTGAGATCCCAGAGCCTGCACTTCTGACTGGTTGGAATGGAGTCTTTCCTTTGAAGACCAGAGCAGGTTCAGATGAGGAGAGACAAGGGAGAGGGGTATGTCCCTTCCTCCTTTGGGTCTGTGCTGGGAACTACACAGGGATTAGCTCACCCACACCTGCAACCTCTTTTGTAGTGGGCACAATGCAGGTGAGCAGCCTAAAGGGTGGAGAGGTGCAGCTCCTCATCTGCTGCATGAGGAACTAAGGACACACAGTTGTGGCTCTGAGTGTCCCCATCTCTCCAGAGACATCTGAGAGGAATCAGGTAGTGAAAGTGGCAGTGCTTACCTCATTAGGATAGTTGTCACGTGACCTGGAGAAGCAAGAGAAGAGTCACCAGATCATGGAAGTACAAAGCTCATCTAAGACTTGTGATTTGTAGCCGAAGGAGGCGGCCTGAGGTAGTAGTAGATGTGGGGTGGGGGTTGAAGGGGGTGATGCCCAAGTCCAGTTAGAGGATTTGCATCCTCCAGAGTCTGTTTCACAGACCTAGCGTATTAGGACCAGAGGAGAGGTAACAAGGACAGAGACCTGGATTATTCAGTTCAGGAGTTCTCCAAGTTCACAAAGCCTTGATTATTCTTTCCTCAGTAGTTATTTGTGACTGACATGTTCCTATGACAAAGAGGAGCACAGTGGTCCTTGGGACCCAGATCACACAGTAGAGAGTCCCCCTAAGGGATAATGAATGCCCACAACCTTCACACACAGCAGGGAAGGCATTAGGTTCAGGAACTTGCTCTTGGATATGTGGTTCCCCCATGCCAGCCTAGCCTAGGTGAACTGAGTCTCCCTTCAGTACTGACTTGGTCTTCTGTAGCTGGAAAGAGGATGAGGACCTACTGCACCTGAGGGTTGGTGTTGTGCAATATTTGTTTAACAATGTAAAGATGTGTTGTGTTTGTATAACTATGTAAACATGTGTTGCTGTTTTACCTTGACTGCCCAAGGCAACAGACTTGTCTAAGAAAAAGCTGAATATCTAATAGTGAGGGTGGATATATAGGTGGGACATCTAGGCAGGGAGAATAAGTAGGAGGAGGTATTTAAGCTCAAAAAAGAAAGAAAAAAAGAAGCCAGGGAGATATCTGGGGTCAGAGAGACAGATGGGGAGGAAGCAGGAAAGTAGGACATACAGAATGAAAGAAAGGTAAAAAGGCCTGAGGTAAAACATAGATGAATAGAAACAGTTTAAATTAAGGCAAAGGAGCTAGTTGGACAAGCCTAAGCTACGGCTGAGCATTCATAATTAATAATAAGTCTCCATGTCTTTATTTGGGAGCTACTTGGTAGCCTCAAGAAAATGCCAGCCAGAGGCTGAGGAAAGAAGATCTGCTCTGTAAGTCAGACAGGAGACAGTGGCTGGCATCCAGGATGTTGTGGAAGGACTGGCAGGTGGTGGGACCATTGATTCCTGAAGGTCAGTGCCTTTACTTACTGTGGGTGGACAGGTCCAGTTGTCCTCACTGAGTATGTTTTTACTTCTTGCCCTAAAGAAGTGGGAGACACTGTCACTGTTGTTTGGTTCCTCAGTTGGGAAGGACCCTGGGAGCCAATGTTTCCTGGGAGCTGCTTGGTGTCCTTGCTGTGCATTCACACCATGGCTGCCACTGCCTTTCTTGGTGCTGCCTCCTTTTCCAATCTAACCAGCCCCCTCCAACCCTTTGATCCTTTTACTCCATCATATTTGCTGTTTTCTAATTGGTTCTGGGGGTGGTAGTTTGGTTGAGAATTTACTTTTACCTTCTTTTCCTTTTGAGGTTTCACATTTGAGGATGCTTTTGAGGTTTCATTGAGGTTGATTGGCTCATTGAGGTTGCTTGGCTCATTGTCCACCTGTTTAATGTCGTTCTCAATTTGTGGCTCCCTGGTGAAAGATGAAGACAATTTATCTCCAAACTTCACAGGGAAAGGAGTGACCATGACCAACAGACAGTGGGGTACAGGGCATAGGAAGGCAGTGATATGAGGAACACAGCAGACACACAGCAAAGAGAAGAAGATGGAGTCCAGACACAAAGTGAAGGAAACCGCTTCCCTTTCCCAAGCATGGAGGGAATGGAAGAGTAAGTGGAAGGGTGGAAGACACTTCACCTGCCACGACGGCTGCGCCACAGGAAAAACAGTACAAATATTACTGCAATCAGCCCCATCACACACTGGGCAACAATGCCAATAATACTCCGTAATGAAAGTCGATGTTCACCTGTCATGGACAGAGAAGAGAAGAAGAATCACCATAAATTCATCCTCACTGAGCAAGTGGACAAGAACTCTCTCATTGTGTCTGACATCTGTTTGTTCCTTTGGGGAGTGCACTTCCTGTGAGAAGGTAGATTAGGAGAGGTGAGGCAATAAGCAGGGTATTCTCTCCTAGTACTCCCGTAAGTACTGTGTTTCTAGGCTGGTCATGTGTCTTCCTTCAAGTCCTTGCCTGTGGCGGGTGGGGAGAGAGTGTGCTTTAGGCTGCAGTCTAATTCATATCCACTCTGGCAGTCCTTGGAAGGCTCAGAAGATGGGAGAAAGTCACATAGCAATTTTTACATTAACATTACAGTTGTTTTTAATGATCACATCTTCTTCTCATTGTCCTAATTGTTGTAGATGTAAATATTCACCTCACTGATTCCTGTGGCCAGGAGTTAACTGAAAGCATATTGAGGCTCCATACCCAGAGAGTGCTGCCCCTTGGCCCCATCCATGGGACACAGCTGGTCCCTGTGAACCCCCACCCAACTCTGTCCCAGTTGCTGGCCAGCAGGCAGGGCTGCTGCGGGAAGGCCCTCCCTCACTAAGACCCCCTACCGGACCCTGCAATCTACACACCCTGCCCCATACCCATCATCCTGAGACCCCAGCCACTTCCCAAGGCATGGAAACCAAGCCGGCAGCCCTCATTGGACAAAGAGCTCTTATTGGAACAAGAGTAACCTCCTGAGACAGGGAATCTGCCAGCCCTCATTAGACCAAGAGTGGCTTTCTGAGACATAGAATCTGCCACCTCTCATTCGACCAAGAGAGGCTTCCTGAAACACAGAATCTGTAAGCTCTGACTGGAGCAAGAGCCCTGATAAGACCAAGAGTGGCTCTATGAGTCACAGAATCAACAAGCTTAGGTTCACCCAAGAGCAGCTCCATGAGAAACAGAATCTGCCTTCTCCAATTAGACCAAAAACTAAGATTGGACCTAAAGGGCCCCCCTGAGACACAGACACAACAAGCACAGAGTAGAACAATAGCAACTCACTTAGACACAGCAATCTCTTATGCCTATTAGAGGAGGAGATGGGCAGATGTCAAGGGAAAAATACATAGAACAACATAAAGAGCAATACAGCATCACCAGAACCTAGCCCTCCTCCAACAGCAAGACCTGAACATCACAATGTAGAAGAAGCAGAAGAAAGCAAGCTTGAGAACAGCATCATGAAGATGCTAGAGGCCTTTCAAGAAAAAATGGAAAATAAAATTGAGGAAAAGACAAAAAAAATTGGAAGAAATCTATAAAGAACTAGAGGAAAAGACAAATAAAAAAAGTGGGAGAAAGCAGTAAATCCCTTAAAGAAAACCATGAAAAAGCAATTAAAGATGTGAGGGAAACACTTCAAGACCTGAAAAGGGAAATAGAAACAATGAAGAAGACACAAATAGTGAGAATGCTGGAAATAGAAAATCTGAGTAAACAAACAGGAAACACAAATGCAAGCATAACCAACAGAATAAAAGCGTTGGAAGAGAGAATCTCTGGTGCAGAGGGTACAATAGAGGAAAGAGTTTCATCAGTCAAAGAAAATACCAGGCCAAAAAAAGTCATAACACAAAATGTCCAAGATCTGGGATACAATGAAAAGGCAAAATCTAAGAATAATAGGGATAGAAGAAGGAAAAGAATACCAACTCAAAGGCACAGAAAATATGTTCAACAAGATAATAGAAGAAAACTTTCCCAACTTAAAGAAGGAAATACCTATGAAGATAGAAGAAGCCTATAGAAGACCAAACAGACTAGACCCCCCAAATGTCCCCTTGCCACATAATAATTAAACAACTAAATCTACAGAATAAAGAAAGAATATTAAGAGCAGTAAAAGAAAAAGGCTAAGTGACTTATAAAGGCAAACCCATCAGAATAACACCCAATTTCTCAATGGAGACTTTGAAAGCCAGAAGGACCTGGACAGACATAATGAAGACACTAAGGGAAAATGGATGCCATCCTAGAATAATATACCTAGCAAAACTTTCAATCACCATAGACAGAGTGAACAAGACATTCTGAAACAAAACCAGATTAAAACAATACCTATCCACAAATCCAGCCCTACAAAAGCACTAGAAGGAAATTCCAACCTAAGGAATCAGATACACCCATGAAAATACAAGCAATAGATAACCCCCAGCAGCAAAGCCCAAAGAAGAGAAATACACACTCACTACCACCAAAAGGTAACAGGAACTAACAATCACAGGTCATTAATATCCCTTTTTATCAATGGACTTAATTCACCTATAAAAAGATACAGACTAACAGAATGAATACAAAAACAGGACCCATCTCTCTGCTACATACAAGAAACACATCTCAATTTCAAAGATAGACACTACCTCAGAATAAAAGGCTGGGAAAAGTCTTACCAATCAAATGGTTTTAAGAAGCAAGCTGGTGTAGCTATCCTAATATCCCACACAATAGACTTGAAACTAAAATCAATCAAAAAAGATCAAGAAGGACATTATATACACATTACAGGAAAGATACACCATGAGGAAGTTTCAATTCTGAACATTTATGTCCCAAATACAAGGGCATACACATATGTAAAAGAAACATTACTAAAGCTTAAATCATACATAAAACCCCAGACATTAATAGTAGGAGACTTCAACACCCCACTCTCACTACTGGACAGATCTGCCAAATCAAAACTTAACAGAGAAATAAGGGGCTTAACTGATGTTATGAATCAAATGGACTTAATCAATATCTACAGTACATTCCACCCTTACAAAAAAGAATATACTTTCTTCTCAGCACCCCATGGAACCTTCTCTAAAATTGACCACATACTTGGTCACAAAGCAAACCTCAACAGATACAAAATAATTGGAACAACCTACTGTATTCTATCAGACCATCATGGTTTAAAGTTAGATTTCAACAACAACAAAAATTACAGAAAGCCTACAATCTCATGGAAACTGAATAATGCTCACCTGAATCACCAATGGGTCAAGGAAGAAATAAAGAAATTAAAGACTTCCTAGAGATCAATGAAAATGAATATACTGCATACCCAAACTTATGGGACACTACAAAAGCAGTGCTGAGAAGAAAATTCATAGCAGTAATGCCCACATAAAGATGTTGAAGATATCTCACACTAGTGACTTAACAGCACACCTGAAAGCTCTAGAACAAGAAGAAGCAAAGCCACCCAGGAGGAATAGATGCCAGGAAATTATCAAATTGAGAGCTGAAATCAATGAAATAGAAACAAAGAGAACAATACAAAGAATCAATGAAACAAAGAGTTGGTTCTTTAAGAAAATCAACAAGATAGACAAGCCCTTATCCAGACTACCAAAAGGCAGAGAGAGAGCATCCAATCAGAGAATTACAAAGGAAAAGGGAGACATAACAACTGACAATGAGGAAATCCAGAGAATTATCAGGTCATATTTCAAAAACCTGTACTCCAAAAAATTGGAAAATCTAAAAGAAATGTATGATTTTCTGGACAGCTACCACATACCTAAGTTAAATCAAGACCAGATGAACCATTTAAATAAACCAGTAACACCTAACAAAATAGAAACTGTCATTAATAGTCTCCCAATCAAAAAAAGCCCAGGACCAGATAGTTTCAACGCAGAATTAAACCAGATCTTCAAAGAAGAGTTAATACAAACACTCTTTAAATTGTTCCACACAATAGAAACCGAAGGAATGTTACCAAACTCCTTTTATGAGGCTACAGTTACTCTGATCCCCAAGCCAATCAAAGATGCAATAAAGAAAGGGAATTACAGACCAATCTCCATCATGAACATTGAAACAAAAAACTCAATAAAATACTGGCAAACAAACTCCAAGAACACATCAAAACAATTGTCTACATTGATCAAGTAGGCTTCATACCAGAGATGCAAGGATGGTTCAAGAAACGAAAGTCTGTCAAAATATTAAAACCATATAAACAAACTGAAAGAAAAAAACCACATGATCATTTCATTAGATGCTGAAAAGGCCTTTGACAAAATCCAACACCCCTTCACGATAAAGGTCTTGGAGAGATCAGGAATGCAGGGAACATACCTAAACATAGTAAAGGCAATTTATAGCAAGCCAACAGCTAACATCAAAGTAAATGGAGAGAAACTCAAAGCAATTCCACCAAAATTAGGAACAAAACAAGATGGTCCACTCTCCCCATATTTATTCAATATAGTACTTGAAGTTCTAGCTAGAGCAATAAAACAACAAAAGGAGATCAAGGGGATACAAATTGGAAAGGAAGAAGTCAAACTTTCACTATTTGCAGATGACATGATAGTATACATAAGTGACCCCAAAAATTTGACCGAAGAACTCTTACAGCTGATAAACACCTTCAGTAATGTGGTAGGATACAAGATTAACTCAAAAAAATTAGTAGCCTTCTTATATACAAATGACAAATGGGCTAAGAAAGAAATCAGAAACATCACCCTTTACAAAAGCCACAAATAATATAAAATACCTTGGGGTAACTCTACCTAAGCAAACAAAGGACCTGTATGACAAAAACTTTAAGTCCCTAAAGAAAGAAGTTGAAGAAGATGTCAGAAAATGGAAAGACTCCCATGCTCATTGATAGGTAGGATTAACATAATAAAAGTGGCAAACTTACCAAAAGCAGTCTACAGATTCAATGCAATCCTCATCAAAATCCCAACACAATTCTTCACAGACCTGTATAGAACAGTACTCAACTTCATATGGAAAAACTAAAAACCCAGGATAGCCAAAAGAATCCTGCACAATAAAACAACCTCTGGAGGCATCATGATCCCTGACTTCAAGCTCTACTATAGACCTACAGTAAGAAAAACAGCTTGGTACTAGCATAAAAACCGACACATGGACCAATGGAACCGAACTGAAGACCCTGACATTAATCCAGACACTTACAAATAGATGATTTTCAACAAAGAAGCCCAAACTGTACAATGGAAAAAAGAAAGCGTCTTCAAGAAATGGTGCTGGCATAACTGGATGTCAACATGTAGAAGACAGCAAATAGATCCATATCTGTCACCGTGCTCAAAACTTAAGTCCAAGTGGATCAAAGACCTCAACATAAATCCAGTTACTCTAAACCTGATAGAAGAGAAAGTAGGAAGTAAGAGAATTGTAGCTGGACTTTTTTCCAGTCCTGTCTGGCCCACGGTCAGGACAAATCTCTCTCATCTGCCAGCCCCGCAGCTGCTAAGACCCAACCGAGTAAACACACAGAGACTTATATTGCTTACAAACTGTATGGCCGAGACAGGCTTCTTGTTATCTAGTTCTTATATCTTAAATTAACTCATATCTATTAGTCTATAAGTTGCCATGTGGCTGGCAGCTTATTGGTATCTTTACATGACACTTTCCATGGCGGTGGCTGGCAGTGTCTCTCTACTCAGCCTTCCTGTTCCCAGCATTCTCTTCTCTCCTTGTCCCACCTAACTTCCTGCCTGGCTAATGGCCAATCAATGTTTTATTTATTAATCATTCAGAGCAACACATTTAACATACAGAACATCCCACAGCAGAGAAGAAGAGAAAGTCTTGAACGCATTGGCACCAGAGATCACTTCCTAAATATAACACCAGTAGTACAGACACTGAGAGCAACAATTAGTAAATGGGACCTCTTGAAACTGAGAAGCATTTGTAGGGCAAAGGACACAGTCAATAAGACAAAATGACAGCCTACAGAATGGGAACATATCTTGACCAACCCCCACATCTGACAGAGGGCTGATATCCGGAACATATAAAGAACTCAAGAAATTAGACATCAAAATACACAACAGTCCAATTAAAAATGGGCTATAGAGCTAAACAGAGAATTCTCAAGAGAAGAAGCTCAAATGGCTGAAAGACATCCTTAGTCATCAGGGAAATGCAAATCAAAATGACTCTGAAATGCCATCTTACACCTACCTGTCAGAAGGGCTAAGATAAAAAACACTGAAGACAGCTTATGTTGGAGTGGATGTGGAGCAAGGGGAACACTTCTCCACTGTTGGTGGGAGTGCAAATTTGTACAGCCACTTTGGAAATCAGTATGGTACTTTCTCAGAAAATTGGGAATTGATCTCCCTTAAGACTTAGCTATACCACTCTTGAGAATATACCCAAGGAATGCTCAATCATGCCACAAGGACACATGCTCAACTATGTTCATAGCAGCCTTATTTGGAATATCTGGAACCTGCAAACAACCTAGATGCCCCTCAACTGAAGAATGGATAAAGAAAATGTGGTACATATACACAATGGAGTACTACTCAACAGAGAAAAACAATGACAGCATAAAATTTGCAGGCAAATGGATGGAACTAGAAAAAAATCATCCTGAGTGAGGTAACCCAGACTCAGAAAGACAAACATGGTAGGTACTCACTCATAAGTGGATACTAGATAAAAAGCAAAGGATAAGCAGACTGCAACTCACAGCTCCAGGGAGGCTACCTAATAAGGAAGACCCTATGAAAGACACAGGATTGCCCAGCGATGGAGAAATGGATGAGATCTACATGATCAAGCTGGGGTTGAGAGGGGTTAATGGAGGGCAAGGGTTGGGACAAAGAGAGCTTAGGGGAGCAAGAGGACCTAGCTGGATCAGGAACAGAGTGGGAGAACAAGGAAAGAGATACCATGATAAATGAAGCCACCATGGGAATAGGAAGATGCAGAGTGCTAGAGAGGTCCCCAGAAATCCACATAGATGATTCCACTAAGACTACTGGCAATGGTCAAGAGGGTGCCTGAGCTGACCTACACTGGTGATGGAATGGTCGAACACCCTAACTGTTGTGATTGAACCCTCATCCAGGGACAATGGAAGCAGACGCAGAGATCCATGGCCAAGCCCCAGGTGGAGCTCCAGGAGTCCAATCGATGAGGAAGAGGAGGGATCATATGAGCAAGAGATATTGAGACCGTGATTGACAAAGGAAAGAGATGACTAGCCAAACTAGTGGAACCACATGAACTGTGTCCAATAGCCTAGGAACCCCCATGAGACTGGATTAGACCCTATGGATAAGTGAAACAGTTATGTAGCTTGAACTGTTTAGGAGGACCCCAGGCAGTGGGACTGGGACCTGTCCTTAGTGCATGAGCTGGTGTTTTGGAACCTAGTGCCCATGCTGAGACATTTAGCTCAGCCATGGTACAGGGAGGAGGGGAGTGGACCTGCCCCAAATGTAGGTACAACGCTCTGCTGACATCCCAGGGAAGACCTTGCCTTGGGGTTGGTGGGAATGAGGGATGGGTTGGGGCGGGGGAAGGCTGGGAGGTAGGAGAAGGGAGGACAGGGTTATCTGTGGTTGATATGTAAATGAATAGAACATATCTTAATAAAATGAAAAGAAAAAAATAAATATAAAAAATTCATTTCTGCTGGCTCTTTTGAATTTTTGGTGTGACACAGAGTTGTCCTATTGAGTTACAGAATTTGGAAGGCATTCTTGCTGTCCATTTGACCCTCTGTGACCAGATGAGTTTTGATCAGGCTGCTAAGATTGTTCAATGATGAATGAATGATGTTACACAAGTGATGTTGGAAAAAAAATGGGATATCCAGGTAAAAGAATGAAGTTAAGCCTTCACTAACAACGTATACAAATCAGCTCTACATGGATCAAAGATCAGAGCTGAAAGTTATCAGACTTTTAGGAGACAGGATGAAAGCATCTTGAAACTCGATTTCTAATGGTATCTTTGTTATGATGCCAGATGCATCATATGGGCCTTTTGGCTGCTTATATGTCCCTACAGAAGATGCATGTTTGGTACCTGAGGAGGACAGAAGAGGGTGTTGAATTCCTTGGAACTTCAGTTACAGATGTAATAGGCTGCCATGTGGGTGCTGGGAATTGAACCCATGTCCTTTGGAAGAGCTGCCAGGGCTCTTAACTATTGAGCTATCTTTCCAGTCCTATAAACCATATATACACACACACACACATACTACTACACACCAAAAAAACCCCAGTTATTAGAAAAAAAGCATCTTGCGCAGGGATGTCATGCTTCAAATGTCAGCATGAGGATAAGAAACTCAGTATACGGGCCACCAAGATGGCTCAGCTGGGAAGAGTGCCTGCCACTAACTGCCACACAGAAATAAATGCACAAACAAATATGGGCCAGTGAATTGGCTTAGCAGATAAAGAGCTGGTTTACCCACCTGAGTTCAATCCCCTGTCCCTGGAGAACTGGCTCCCACAAATTGTCTCCTGACCTCCGCTCATGAGTTGGGACATGCACACAAAATGAATAAATATACAAATATAGTAAGAAACTCGTTACAGGTCCTTTCTGTCTATGGATTTTATATTTATGGAATGAACCCTTGGAAACAAACTACTTGAAAAAGTATCTCTACAGTGAAAAATGTATTGTTTCCTCCTCTCTTTGTCCTGTACTCAACACAATAGAACTAGTGTTTATGCAGTATTCATATTAGGCATTGGAAATAATCTAAAGAAGATCGGAATGTGTTGAAAGAAGTGTAGAGTAACATGAATATTTTACTAGTTTCTGAGGGTTGACTGTGTGACAGACTCAGACCCTAAACTCTTAATCACTTTGCATTTCTATTTGCTATATTGACATCTACTGTTGTTAATATTGACCGGGTCTCACAATGTAATCTGAGCTGGCCTTGTTATTCTATGTCTCCTGCTTCGTGCTCTCTCTATTTTGAGACAGGGTCTCACTATGTAGCTCTGGCTAACCTGAAACTGCCTACAAAACCAGGGTGATTGGGAACTCATAGAGATCCAACTGTCTCTGCCACTGGTGTGCTGGGGTTAAAGGCATGCAGCACTGTGCTCAGCTTGCTTGGTGTTGTATCATGAGATTAACAGGCATCCATCACCAAGCTGGATGTATTTGTTTCCTGAACAATGTTTTTCTCCTTGTGAGTTTGACCCATTCTGCACTCAGTTGATAAAGAAACTGCCCCTAACCCCAAACACTATGGATTAAGAGGGGAACAGAGATCACTCACGTATTATGTCCAGCTGGATGGGGTCACTCTTCTTGGAACTGATTTGATTGGATACTTCACACTGATAGTCCCCGGAATCCTCAATCCTCACAGAGTCTATTTGGAGGGTGCTGTTGTTGTGGGACAGCTTCATCCTGTCTGTGAGCTCCACACTCTGGCCTTTGAAGAGCCAATGGACAGAAATCCCAGTGTTGTTTGAGAAGCAGTTCAGAAACACAGAGGTCATACCTTTGAATGTGTTGTTGGTGACTTGGATGGAGGGTAGAGTCAGTGGATCTGTGGATAAATAGTGGAGGGACCAGCTGAGAGTCCTTCACCCTCAGAGATCTCAGCCAGTTCACAGGGCCATAGAATGAAGGGGTCCTCTGTAAGATTGCATGTTTGGGTTCAAGATATGGTCTGTAGGTAGAGAGCTGAATCTTACTCCTACCAAGATCACTCACAGTGACCCTGACTCAGGGTATTTGTGTAGATTCCACACTGGGAGCCTCTTCAGCCCAAAAGTCCAGAAATCTCATGGTTGGGAGGAATGTATTTCCCAATGATTTTTGTGGGGATTCTTGCTCCCACTTTCTGTTAACAGTCAGGTCCCTCTTTTATGAAATAACCTCCTGTTTATATTTAATTAAATAATTTGTCATGAGGTTAAGATGGCCCAGCTAATCTTAAAGGTGTTAAAGGCTAGACCTCAGGACTGGAAGAAATCCCTAACTGAAGGGTTTCTGTTTGTAGAAAAAAAATGTATTTCCTGCCCCATGGATATGAATTAAATACTACAGAGAAGAACTGAATAATCACAGTGCTGACCACAGCCTACAAGTCTAATCCTCAGGATTGATATTATTTGAGACAGGGTCTCAGTGTATAGTTCTAGCTTGCTTGGAACTTGCTATGTAGACCAGGCTCTCCTCAAACTCTTACTATCTACATGCCTCTTCCTCCTCAGTGCTAGCATTGAAGATGTGTGACACCACACTCAGCTATTTGGTTTTTGGTTTGTTGTTTTTGTTTTGGTTTTTGAGGCAGGGTTTCTCTGTGTAGCTTTCTGCCTTCTCTGGATCTTGCTCTGTAGACCAGGCTGGCTTTGAACTCAGAGATCCGCCTGCCTCTGCCTCCTGAGTGCTGGGATTAAAGGCATGTGCCACCACCGCCTGGCTGCTATTTGTTTTTTGAAGCTTGAGAAGAGTAAGCAAAAGAGCATCATCAGCTGTCAGTGACATGGTTCACCCTGACTCAGAACAGGGCTCCCAGGAACCTTCTCCACCCACTCTTCCCATCCCATGGAGTCAGAACTGAGACAGGAGCAGACCTGGGAGCAGAGGTCTAGTCCCCATCTGTGGGGAATATTCTCCTCCAATTTAGAGAATAAGAATATGAGCACAGTTGAAAGTCCTGGGTGTTCCTTGTAGGTCATGGAGGTCATAAAATGAAAATGGAGGGGACTGGAAAGCTTGAGTTAGGTACGGAAAGAAATCTTGACCTTGAGGCTCTCCTAATCATGGAAAGTCCCTTACACAAGCTAAGGCTTTTCAAGACTGGGAGAACCTCCTCCTCAAATTGCAAGCTGTGGTGGTATTGTGTTCCCCAAAATATTGTACACTCTAATAAACTTATCCGGGGTCAGAGACAGAACAGCCACTAGATACAAAAGCTAGAAAATGGTGGCACTCACACCTTTAATCCTAGCACTCCAGAGGTAGAAATCCCTCTGGATCTCTGTGAGTTCAAGGCCACATTGAAACAAGCCAGGCATGGTGACACACACCTTTAATCCCAGAAAGCAAGCCTTTAATCCCAGGGAGTGGTGGTTAAAAGCAGAAAGATATATAAGGCATGAGGACCAGAAACTAGAAGCATTTGGCTGGTTAAGCTTTCAGGCTTCTAGCTGCACAGTTCAGCTGAGAGCCATTCGGATATGAGAACACAGAGGCTTCCAGGCTGAGGAAACAAGATCAGCTGAGAAGCTGGCCAGGTGAGGTTAGCTGTGGCTTGTTCTGTCTCTCTGATCTTCCAGTGTTCACCTCAATAACTGGCCTCAGGTTTGATTTAATTAAGAAGACCTTTTAAGATTTCTGCTACAGCAAGCTTCATCCCTATCAGCCAGAAACCAGAGAACCAGGAGGCCAATAGACATAGGGATGGAGCAGGAGGCTTGGGGGAAGACTGAGTTTTGCTAGTTCCCATAGTCCTGGGCTGGAAATTAAATGCTTCTGCCACTTCCCAGAAAGCCAAAAGACTCCACTCCAAACCTGTAACTGATATCTCAGAGATCCCCTTACTAAGGACTGCAATTTTGTTGACTGTGGTCCTATAGACTCCAGGAAAAACATTATAGATGAGGCAGGAATAGGATCCCGAATTATTAGTATTGATATTGGGGATAAAGAGCTCTTGGGAGGATGACTGGAGCTCTCCATTGACAAACCAAGAGTACTGTTGAGGTGGGTTAGCATCTGTGTGGCAGGAGATGTGAGGTTTGTCCTTGAATGAAAATGAATATTTGAGGGGGATATGATCAGGACATCTGGACCATCTGAAGCAAACAGAACAAAGCCACACGTGATGTCAGCAGAGGGAAGGGGAAATCCTGGTCTGTAGAAGGCCATAGTATCTCTTTGAGCTGTGCTTTAACCTTAGTTGAGCAGGTCCTACCCAGAGCTGGGGTGCAGACTAGCAAAAGAGTACTCATTCAGCATGCACAAGCCCTGATCTTTCTCAAGCACAACACACACACCTCCCCATGGACACTCATGTGTGCACTGAGATTGAGTTCGACTTGTCCCCTGTCTCCATCACTCTGAGTCTCTCTAGGCAGAATTCCCTGCAACCCATTCAAGCTCATTGCTGGGCCTGTCCACCTATGCTTGGGCTGGGACAGAATGTCCTGGCAGCCTAGGTATCTGTATGGTAGGTCTGTGTCATGAACCCAAGGGGACTGGGACCGAGCATGGTATAGCTCTAGCCCTCTGTATTTAGGCAGTTGGGACCAGGATGAAACAGAAAATACTTACAGGTAATATTCAGAGAGAATGGGTCACTTGGAGAGGCACTCACTGAGTTCCAGTTTCACATTCATAGGGTCTTGTGTCAGTCCTCAACATTGAGTAAAATGAGAGTCCTGCAGTCATAAGACAGCTTCAGCCTGTCCTCTTTTGAGAGGCTTTGGCCATTTATCCTCCACAGGTGGGTTATATTCTGAGTCTCAGGCTCACACATTAATGCTACTGAGTCTTCACCCTCCATGGGATTGGAATTGTTGGTTGTGATGTTGGGCTTGGGTAGCAGTGCTGTGCTGACCACAGAGAGATGATTGCCTTGTGTGGTACTCTTGTATCTTACAAAGGCCTCTTACAGCCAGACATAGTCTCTTAACTCCCAGCTGACCCAGATACCGAAAGAATCAGGCAGGAAGCAAATTAAAGGCAGAAAGAGTGGCTGAGTGCTCAGAGATAATGGGGCCTCCTGTACTGTGTATGGAAGAAGCAAGGACTTTCTCATGAGAGAACTGAGCTGCAGTGTTTGGTGATGGTCAGACTCAAGACTTGGAATCACAATTATCATTTTGTATCCTGGTCCTCACTCATTGCTGCCTTGAGACACAAGGTTCGGGTCCCTCTAGCTACACTGACCTTGCCTGCTTTGTGTAGACCAGAGCCCTCCAAGCCTTTGCTGTTCAGGGCTGTCCTACAGATAGGTTATGATTAGTCTTCCCATTGAGATTCCCTGAGAAACCTGACAGCCTGTCTGAGATCTCACAGAGCTCAGGATCTGCCTGACATTTAGGTCGTGCTGGGTCACAGGTGGGCTATTCTTGTCAGGTGTTTGATGTTGATTGACATGAATCTGGGAGCCCTATAAGAATCCTGAGTCTATGAAATGATCTAGAAGAGTGAAGGCCACCTAGTAGGTGTCCATGATGGGGACCTGGAGATGTGGTTGTGGACAGGTAGCTTGTGTCACTGATGGCCTATGTGACCCTGACTCAATGACTGTGTTTGCTGTCTCACTTTTTCTATAATAGGACACATGGTAAATGATCATTGCTATGCCTGCAAATTAACCTTAAATGTGAACAGTGATCTGACCTTCCACCAAGCAGTGTGTGTCTATTAGTATTTCCTGCAGGAAATAATCCCTGGACTGCGGTGGGAGAGATGGCTCAGTGGTTAAGAACACTGGCAGCTCTTCTAGAGCTCCTGAGTTCAATTCCCTTACAACCATCTGTAATTAAAATGTGGTGACCCTTTCTGGTGTGCAGGCAGAACACTTTATAATAAATAAATAAATAAATAAATAAATAAATAAATAAATAAATAAATAAATTAAGGCTAATCGGACTGTGGGAAGGAAACACCAAGGAGCTGTTGGTAGAAATATGTAAATTTCACATTGGAAAGAGGTGCAGGTTATAAGCAACTCATAGACAATTGTAGTCAATGGCAGTGTACATTTCAGAGTAGTCAAGATAAATTTCCAATTTCTCACCCTAACAAATGGGAGATAAAAAGTGTAGTGGGTATTACAGAGTTGACTTAATAATTCTGTCTTGTATACAGACATCAAAGATTACACTCTATTTCTTCAGACTAAGTACAGTTGGGAGGCCATTTAAAGCACTATTAACAAGTAATAGACCATGGATCAAAACAGTGGGAATATCATTTTCAAGTGCCAAAAAATGTTACATATTGTACATCTGAACATGGGCCAAAATATATAAAGAACTCTCACAGTTCAACAATAGTAACAATAAAACCACAAGCAGCTCAATCCAAAGAGAAGGAAAAGACCTGACATTCCTTTTAAAGAAAAAGGAACAGATGACCAATAGAGACAGGCTGCTTAGTTTTTGTCTATTTGACAGACTAAATTCACATGGGAAGAGAAAACCTCAGTTGAGCTATCACCTCCATCACAATGGCTGGCAAGTCATTTTCTTAATTACTGTTTGGTGGAGGAGGACCCGGTGCTATCACCTTGCAGATAGCCCCTTTCTTATGGGCTCTGTAAGAAAAGCAGCTGAGCAAGTTGTGGGAGCAAGCCAGGAAGCTTTCCCCATGGTTCTTGCCTGCACTCCCCTCAATGACAGTCCCTGATCAAGACATTTAAGCCAAATAAACCCCTAACTGCCAAGTTGGTTTGGGTTGTGGCATTTCATCACAGTAACTGGAAAGCTATCTAGAACAACACATAAAGAATTGCTATGGCAGCTGGGGGTTGGTGGCACATGCCTTTAATGCCATCACTTGGGAGGCAGAGGCAGGCAGATATCTGGGATTTGAGGCCAGCCTGGTCTACAGAACGAGATACAGGACAGGCACTAAAACTTCACAGAGAAACCCTGTCTCAAAAAAACCAAAAATTAAAAAAAAATAGAAATGCTATGGAGTTATGCGTAGTGGCACATGACTTTAATCCAAGCACTCAGGAGGCAGAAGCAGGTGTATCTGTGAGTTCCATGCCAGACTGGGCTGCAGAGTGAGTTCTAAGACAACCAGGGATATACATAGAAACCGTGTCTTAGAAAACCAAAAATGAAAAAAAAAAAAAAAAGAAAAAAGAAATGCTTATGGGCCAGGCAAGGTGGTGCACACCTTTGATCCCACTACTCTGGGAATTCCAGCCTGGCCAGCTGGGAGTATATAGTGAGACCCTGTCTCAAAAGCAAAAACCAAAAACATGCTTAACACCAGTAGTCATTGTAAAAATGCACATGATTGACAGACCTAAACTGTACATTCTTAAGGATAAGTTATATATAAATTATAAGCTATTAAAGATAGTTATTAGGATACAAGTTAAAACTTGATCATCTTATAAATGATCAAATTCTCTATACAAATGTATGTTTAGAAACAGGCTAAATATGATGAATATTAGCATAACCAATTTCTTACTTCACCTATGACATTTAAAAAATGTTTAAGCCTCCCACTTTAAATTATGCCATGCCTCTTACAGCCAGGAATTAGTCCAAATTATACTTTGAGATCATTTAGATTATATTTCCATTTACCAGGTCTAAAGATAATTTGCCTTGCTATCCAATTTTCAATAAAAGATAGCTCACCAAACAGATTTCAGAATAAGCTTTTACTATTCCTTCATTAAAAGAAATTTACTTTACATTGACTGTTCTCAATAATCAATCACCTATGTCTCCTGACTAATTAAATACATAAATGCTTTTGGATGTAAAGTTTTTATAAGGGTATAAAAGTTTAGATATAGAGACTGTTTAGGAAAGTTAAAAAATAACTTATGATATATGAATTGCCAGTTATTGGGAGAGATAAATATAATATATAAACATCTAGGTATGGTATAAATGATACCCACATCTCAGTAAATAACCTAAAGATACTGAGGATGTATACCTATGTTAGATCTATGGATAAAGTTTTTCTTGAGATCTGAGATCTGAGATATATAGGCTTTAGAAATAGACTTATATATGCATTAGTACATTAGTCTACAGACGTCCCCCAGAAGAGACCTGGGGCTAATAAAAGGCCATAGCTCCTCCACTGTACAAGGTATAATAATTGTCCAAGGAATGATTGATCCTGACTTTACTGGGAAAATTAAGATTATTGTAAACCTCCTACAAAAACAATTCAGATTCTACAGAGCAGTGCCTAAGGGAGCTGCCAGTTTGGATTCTAATGTTATGGTCTTCTGGGTTCAGGAAATTAAATATTCCAGACCAACTAAACCCTTAAAATACAGGGAAAGAAAATAATTGACTTGCTAGACATAAGCATTGACATTTCTTACATTGTGTAATCCTGTCCTAAATGAATTTTTATTAATTTTGTTCAAAAGATAATCAGGACTTGAGATATATTATAAATGAAAACATTTCAGATTTCATACTCTAACTACCCTGCTGTTTTCTTGAGACTCCAAAGATTCATAATCTTGCTCTGACACATAACCACTGTTATAATATTGCTAATATGTCTAAATATTTTGTCTTTTTAGAAGGTTCTTATAAGCTTCAGGAGATCAGGATTCACCAATGCTCACAAGCCAAGAAGGATCAGGAGGAATGCAACCTGACTACACTTTATGTCTTCCACTTACAAATTCTCTTTTTCTTCTCTAGGATGGTGGGTTTTCCTTCTCTCCCTGGCCTGATATCCCTTTCTCTCATCTTCTAAAACCATAAATTTAATATTCCATAGGTATACTTAAGAAAAAAAGTTTCCTCCTTAAAACTCATCAAATGCATGTACTAATACATACATTTGTTTCCAGCAGAAATTCTGATGATTTAGAGAGTTACATCCTCTGGACTACAGACATGCTGTCTAGCTGCAGGTCTGCACCCCATCCTCCATCCTCCAGCCCACATGGATGTGTTGTCCAGCTCAGCCCTGTATCATGCCCTCTAGCACATGAGACAGAAAATCCTGCTACCCATGTCTTACCCTGCAGAGCCTGAAATAGCCTGTTCTTCCTGGGTTTCCACTGCATTCCAGCCTTTAAGACCCTCAGCTTCAGATCCATATCAGCAGGAAGTAACCATGAATGACTTCTACAGCCCCGTTGTGACTTATCCCACTTTCAGTGCTGAATTCCCCAGCCCAGGGGCTGTACTGCCCTTAAAAAATGCTCTATTATTAATACTATAAATTCTGCCCATGATCCTGAAATATATATACTATCAGATTTTCTCCTCAAGTACTTCTGACACTGTTCTGTATATAAGTCTTGCTATGTATACCCTGACACAGATTATTACAGTCCTCCCATAGCTAAATGGGTCAATATTGCCTTGATTACAAATTTTAATTATTAAGTCAGTTTTAACTGCAGCCTTGTTCCCACAGGTGCTCATGACTAACTCAAGTAACTCTTTATCTAATAATGCCTCTTTTAAATACAGTTTAACCAAATTAATACCACTAATCAGAGATTGATAGCGGTATATTCCAAACTAATCATTTATTTGATAAGTCACAATTATAGTAATTAGACACATTTGACTATATTATGCTATACTAGCTAATGATAGATTTTTATGGTACTCCTCTGCTCCCTTCTTGGGACATAGATATTCTGATTATATACAACTACACCTATTAGATGACTAAACTAATTCTCAGCTTGCCATCTACATAGACTATTGATTATAAATAATAATTAACCAATACTTTTCATTCTTCAAGTCATCTCCAAATTTAATTTTTTTTCATGTTTTTCTCTACCCTAGAGAGAATTAAACATTCTCTTTTTTTAATAAATGAAAACACTGGAACTGCTGCAAGCCATAGGAAAACATAATGGAATTCAGCTACTATCCCAAAAGCTGCTACTTGGAAAGGTCAAGGAATTTTCTAAAGGTCAAGTCATGGTTTAAGAAGTCTTGGTGATATTTATAGCTTTTGTATATAAATTAGCTGGTTCCTATAATGATTTTCTTGTATGCTAAGTGTGCTTCCAAGAACTCCTAACAGTGTATTTATCTAAAATACCCATCAAGCATCAAATCAAATAATCTCCAGAATTAAGGTAACAACTATAGAAACAACGCCCGTTTCCTAGGTCAGGAGGATAGCTTCATTTCTTGTGCAATTTAAGCAGAGACCCTCTTTTCTTATACAACCTCACTAACATTATAGACTCCTAACTTCTTACCTAACCACTTCTAGAAATGTAGACTGAGTACATAAATCCCCTTTTTTGATCTACTAACCAATCATTAGCTCTCAGTTGACCTCCTCTTTTACCACTCTCTTTTGGGTTGTAAAAGAAAGCCTGATATTCACTCCTTGAGGAAAATTTTTACCTGCCTTTATGACCCTGCAGGAATTCAAGCCTGATGACTTGCTCTGCCAGGGGATTGCTATTGATTGGGTTTATAACTGAATACCTCAGACCCGTGGCAAAACTGAGAGGTATAAGGAGACTTAGAGGAAGATTTTGAGGTGAGAACTTGAGGACAAGATGGAAGATGAGGAAGAGCCAGATAGGGAAATACTAGATGAGTAAGGCCAACATGAGACGGCCCTGTCAAGGCAGAATTAAGTTAGAGCTTAGAGGGGACAGTAGGTAAATATAGAGAGAAATCAGGTAAGACAGGAGCTAGGCAGGAGAACAGAACTGTAGCTCTGTAGACAGGATTTTATCCCAGATGAATAAAGTTGACAGACAAAGAAAGATCTTGGTTTCCTCAGATTCATTTCTAAAAAATAATTGTCAGTGTTTACAGGCTTCCCTTCTCGGCTCCTGGGAAGAATATTATTAAGGTGGGTCCTTAATAATATTTGAGAATAACTCCTCGATTTTTTTTTTACCACTATGGCTTAAAGTTATATTTCAACAACAACAAAAATTAGAATCTACAATCTCGTGGAAACTGAAAAATGCCCTACTGAATCACAAATCAGTCAAGGAGGAAATAAAGAAAGAATTAAAGACTTCCTAGAATTCAATGAAAATGAATGTACAACACACCTAAACTTATGGGACACTATGAAAGCAGTGCTAAGAGGAAAATTCAAAGCACTAAATGCCCCCATAAAGAAGTTGGAGAAATCTCACACTAGCGATTTAACAGCACACCTAGAAGCTCTAGAACAAAAAGCAGCAAAGTCACCCAGGAGGAATAGATGCCAGCAAATAATCAAAATGAGGGCTGAAATCAATAAAATGGAAACATATAGAACAATACAAAGAAGCAATAAAATAAAGACTTGGTTCTTTGAGAAAAACAACAAGATAGACAAGCCCTTCCCCAAACTAACCAAAAGGCACAGAGAGAGCATCCTAATAAAAAAAAATAAAAAATGAAAAGGGATACATGAAAACAAAAAATGAGAAAATCCAGAGAATGATTAGGTCATTCCTCAAAAACCCTAATCCACATAATTGGAAAATCTAAAAGAAATGTACAATTTTCTGGATAGGTACCATATACCAAAATTACCTCAAGACCAGATAAACAATTTAAATAGATCTATAACGCTTAAGAAACTAGAAACAGTCATTAAACCTCCAAAGCAGAAAAAGCCCAGGACCAGAATTCTACTAGATTTTCAAAGCAGAGCTAATACCCATATTCTTCAAATTGTTCCACATAACAGAAACAGAAGGAACATTTCCAAACTCTTTTTACAAGGCTACAGTCACCCTGATACACAAACCACACAAAGATGCAACAAAGAAAGAGAATTGCACACCAATCTCCCTCATGAACATTGATGCAAAAATACTCAATAAAATCTGGCAGATTGAATTGAAGAATGAGTAAATATATATATATATATTTATATCCACCACAATCAAGTAGGCTTCATACAGATATGCAAGGATGGTTCAAAATACATAAATCTGTCAATGCAATCTACCATATAAACAAACTGAAAGAAAAACCCACATGATCATCTCATTAAATGCTGAAAAAGCCTGTGACAAAATCCAACACCCTCTTCATGACAAAGGTCTTGGGGTAATCAGGAATACATGGAACATTCCTTAATGTAATACAGGCAATTTATAGCAGTCTGACAGCCAACATCAAATTAAATGGAGAGAAACACAAAGCAATTCCACTAAAATCAGGAAGAAGACAAGGCTGTCCACTCCCCCCATATTTATTCAATATAGTATTCGAAGTTCTAAGTAGAGCAATAAGACAAAAACTAAAATCAGGGGGATACAAATTGAAAAGGAAGAAGTCAAACTTTCCTTATTTGCAGAAGATACGTTAATATGCATAAGTGACCCGGAATTTCTACCAGAAAACTCCTACAACTGATAAACACCTTCCCACCTTGCTGGGGGAAGACTGATTGGGTGAGTTGAAGTGTGAGGATCTTAGCAAGTGTTCTTTTCACCTCCCTGTGTTTCTAGGTTAGTTCTCCCTCTTCTTTCCAATCCTTGAATTCCATCAACTTCATTGAGGCAATCATGTAAAGCTGTGAGAATGTTAGACAGGGAGATTGCAATTTTGTGTGTTGAATATCCAGCGTTTCCATCTTATTCTCAGGGTCTCAGTTGTGGCAGCCACGAATAAGTGGTCTCTTGTGGCTATGACCTAAATGACAGAATGCCCAGGCTATTGACCATGGTTTCTGCAGTGGGGTAGGACAGCAAGGCAGACTCTGTAAGACCCCAAATCCCTCTGCATGGTTACTGTAGGGAACTCAGCCTCAAACTTGTAGAAACACTGTTGGAACTGCACTGCAATCTAAGACATGCCTCCTTCTCTGCCTCCACAGAGATCATATCTGCATGTGTCCTGAGGGCTATCCCAGGCTCACCTTCACAAGTATATTCCTCCACTAATAACTTGCTTGTCTCAGCCCTTCATGGTCACATCCTGGAGGATGAAATATAGTAAATTACCAGGTTTACAAATTTTGCACCAGACACGCCCCTCATTTTTTCTCTCCCATTTTTATTTAGTAGCTCCTTATGTATCAATGCCGTCCTCACCTCTTTACTCCTTGTTGTGACCATTTAGGGTTCAAACCTCACCAGTCTGCTCAAGAGTGATTATTAATGCTAATGTTGACCAAGGTGGTATGGTATTTATGATGTGGCTGGCCCAGTATTTGTATCTGGTTTCATCTATATGATGAGTCTGTCACATAGAAATTATTTCCATTCAGAGGATGAAAATCTGGAGCTTAAAGTGGTTTTCAAAAATTACTAACATTGTGCTAAGACTGCACAATGTTGGAAGAAAAATCAGTTAAACAAGGGATGTTAGGAAGATGTGATATCCATGTAAAAGAATGAAGTTAAGCCTTCACCTAACAACATATACCAATCAACTCTACATGGATCAAAGACCTAACATGGATCAGAGCTGAAAGTCATCAGACTTTTAGGAGACAGGATGAAAGCACCTTGAAATTGGATTTCAAATGTTGTCTTTGTTGTGATGACAGATGCATCATATGGGCCTTTTGGCTGCTTATATGCCTCTATACCACATGCATGTTTTCTACATGAGGAGGACAGAAGAGGGGGTTGAATTCCTTGGAACTTCAGTTACAGACAGTAATAAGCTGCCATGTGGGTCCTGGGAATTGATCCCCTGTTCTTTGGAAGAGCTGCCAGGGCTCTTAACTATTGAGCTATCTTTCCATGCATTTGGTTTATGGGACTGGAGAGATAGCTCAATAGTTACACATCAAATACACAAACACACACATCTACTACTACTACTACTTATACTACTACTACTACTACACACCACAAAAAACAGATATCAGAAAAAAGGATTCTTGTGCAAGGAGCATGAGGATAAGAAACTCAGTATATGGGCCTCCAAAACGGCTCAGTTGCGAAGAGTGCCTACTGTATTCCCTCCCAGTACCTACCCCCAACTGCCACACAGATAGATATAAATGCACAAACAATGTGGGCCAGTGAAATGGCTTACCAGATAAAGGGCTCACTCACGTACCTTAGTTCAATTCTCTGTCCCCAGAGAACTGGCCCCCACAAATTGTCCTATGACCTCCACACACTAGAGGGGAACAACCATGCAAAATGAATACATATGCAAACGTAGTAAGAAACTCAATACAGGTCCTTTCTATCTATGAATTTTATATTTATGGATCAAAACCTTGGAAACAAACTACTTGGAAAAGTATTTCTGGAATAAAAAGTGTATTGTTTCCTCCTATCTTTGTGCTGTATTCAACAGTATTCATATTAGGTCTATGCAGTGTTCATATTAGGTATTGGAAATAATCTAAAGAAAATGATTGTGTGGTATGGGGTATAGCAGAACATGAATATTTTACTAGATTCTGAGGGTGGTCTGTGTGTCTGACTGAGACCCTAAACTCTTAATCACTTTGCATTTCTATTTACTATATTAACATCTATTGTTGTTATTATTGTCCGGTCTCACAATGTAATCTGGGCTGGCCTTGTGCTTCTTTTTTATTGAGATTTTCTATTCATTTCACAAACCAAACACAGATTCCCCTTTCCTCATTTCCCCAGTCCACCAGTGTTCCTGCCCAATACACCCCTTTTCCTAACTCCTCCAAGGCAATGTCTCCCATGGGGAGTCAGCAGAGCCTAGTCCATTCAGTTGAGTGGCCTTGTACTTCTATGCCTTTTGCTTCATGTTCTCTCTTTTGAGTCTATATAGCTCTGACTAACCTGAAACTGGCTACAAAGACCAGGGTGGTTAGGAACTCATAGAGATCCAACTGTCTCTGCCTCTGCTGTGCTGGGGTTAAAGGCATGCAGCACTGTGCTCAGCTTGCTTGGTGTTGTATCATGAGATTAACATGCATCCATCAACAAGCTGGTTGTATTTGTATCTTGAGCCATGTTTTTCTCCTTGTGAGTTTGACCCATTCTGCACTCTGTTGATAAAGAAACTGCCAACCCCCACCCCAAAAGCTATGGAGTAACAAGGGAGGAGAGGTCACTCACCTGTTATGTCCACCTGGATGGGGTCACTCCTCTTGGAACTGACTTGATTGGATACTTCACACTGATAGTCCCCGGAATGCGAACTCCTGGCAGAGACTATTTTGAGGGTGCTGTTGTTCAGGGACAGCCTCATCTCATTCGTGATCCTCAGACTGTGGCCTTTGAAGAACCAATGAATTGAGATCCCAGTGTCGTTTGACAAGCACTTCAGGAACACAGAGGTCAGGTCTTTGACTGTGTTGTTGGTGAATTGGATGGAGGGTTTAATCACTGGTTCTGTGAATAAACAGTGGAGGGGATCAGCTGAGAGTCCTTCACCCTCAGAGATCTCAGCCAGCTCCCAGGGCACATACAATGAATGGGCCCTCTGCAAGATCACATGTTCAAGATATAGTCTGTAAAGAAAGAGCTGAATCTTACTCCTACCAAGGCAGCCCACAGTGACCCTGACTCAGGGTATTTGTGTAGATTCCACACTGGGAGCCTCTTCAGCCCACATGTAGAGAAATCTCATGGTTGGGAGAAATGTATTTCCCAATAATATTTGTGGGAATTCTTGCTCATATTTTCTGTGAGTGTGAACAGTCAGATCCTGCCTTTATGAAATAGCCTTTTAAGGACTGGGAGAAATCCTTAACTGAAGAAATTCTGTTTGTAGAAACATTTTAATTCTTGCCCCATGGATATGGATTAAATACTACAGAGAAGAAGTGATTAATCACAGTGCTGACCACAGCTTACCACTCTAATGCTGAGTACTGATATTTTTGAGACAGGCTCTCACTGTACAGTCCAAGCTCATGTGGAACTTGCTATGAAGACCAGGCTGGTCTCAAACTCACACTATCTACCTGTCTCTCCCTCCTCAGTACTGGCATCAAAGATGTGTGCCACCACACTCAGCTGACATATGTTTTTTGAACCTTGAAAAGAGCAAGCAAAAGGGCATCATCAACTATCAGTGACATGGTTCACCCTGACTCAGAACAGGGCTCCCAGGCACCTTTTCCACCCACTCTTTCCATCCCATGGAGTCAGAGCTGAGCCACCCCCCTCACCCATGAGACAGGAGCAGACCTGGGAGCAGAGGTCTAATCCCCATCTATGGGGAATATTCAACTGTGGGAGTTACTCTAAACCTCATAGAAGAGAAAGCAGGAAGTAAGAGAAGAAGAGAAAGGCTTGAATACATTGGCATCAGAGATCACTTTCTAAATATAACAGCAGGAGCACAGACACTGAGAGCAAAAATTAATAAATGGGGCCTCTTGAAACTGAGAAGCATTTGTAGGGCAAAGGAAATGGTTAATAAGACAAAATGACAGCCTACAGAATGGAAAAAGTTCTTCACCAACCCCACATCTGACAGAGGACTGATATCCAGAATATTTAAGAATTCAAGAAATTAGACATCAAAATACCCAACAGTCCAATTAAAAATGGGCTATAGAGCTAAACAGAGAATTCTCAACAGAAGAAGCTCAAATGGCTGAAAGACATTTAAGGAAATACTCAACATCCTTAGTCATCAGAGAAATGCAAATCAAAATGACTCTGAGACGCCATCTTACACCTACCTGTCAGAAGGGCTAAGATAAAAAACACTGAAGACAGCTTATGTTGGAGTGGATGTGGAGCAAGGGGAACACTCCTCCACTGTTGGTGGGAGTGCAAATTTGTACAGCCACTTTGGAAATCAGTATGGCAATTTCTCAGATAATTGGGAATTGAGCTCCCTTAAGACCCAGCTATACCACTCTTGAGCATATACCCAAGGAATGCTCAATCATACCACAAGGACACATGCTCAGCTATGTTCATAGCAGCATTATTTGGAATAGCCAGAACCTGGAAACAAGCTAGATGCCCTTCAACTGAAGAATGGATAAAGAAAATGTGGTACATATACACAATGGAGTACTACTCAACAGAGAAAAACAATGACAGCATAAAATTTGCAGGCAAATGGATGGAACTAGAAAAAAATCATCCTGAGTGAGGTAACCCAGACTCAGAAAGACAAACATGGTAGGTACTCACTCATAAGTGGATACTAGATAAAAAGCAAAGGATAAGCAGACTGCAACTCACAGCTCCAGGGAGGCTACCTAATAAAGAAGACCCTATGAAAGACACAGGATTGCCCAGCGATGGAGAAATGGATAAGATCTACTGATCAAGCTGGGGTTGAGAGGGGGTGATGGAGGGCAAGTGTCAGGGCAAAGAGAGCTTAGGGGAGCACGAGGTCCTAGCTGGATCAGGAACAGAGTGGGAGAACAAGGAAAGAGATACCATGATAAATGAAGCCACCATGGGAATAGGAAGATGCAGAGTGCTAGAGAGGTCCCCAGAAACCCACATAGATGATTCCACTATAGACTACAATGACTCCACATAGACTACTGGCAATAGTTGAGAGGGAGCCTGAGCAGACCTACACTGGTGATGAGATGGTCGAACACCCTAACTGTCATGATAGAACCCTCATCCAGTAACAATGGAGTAAGATGCAGAGATCCACAGCTAAGCCCCAGGTGGAACTCCAGGCGTTCAATCGATGAGAGAGATGAGGGATCATATAAACAAGAGATATTGAGACCATGATTGGAAAAAGTACAGAGAAAACTAGTCAAACTAGAAGAAACACATGAACTGTGTCCAATAGCTGAGGAACCACCAAGGAACTGGATTAGACCCTATGGATAAGTGAGACAGTTGTTTAGCTTGAACTGTTTAGGAGGACCCCAGGCAGTGGGACTGGGACCTATCCTTAGTGCATGAGCTGGCTTTTTGGAACCTAGTGCCTATGCTGAGACACTTAGCTCAGCCATGGTACAGGGAGGAGGGGATTGGACCTGCCCCAACTGTAGGTACCAGGCTCTGTTTACTCCCCAGAGAAGACCTTTCTTTGGAGGAGGTGGGAGTGAGGGGTGGGTTGCGAGGGGAAAGGCTGGGAGGTAGGATGAGGGAGGAGTGGGAAATCTGTGGTTGATATGTAAACAAATAGAACATATCTTAATAAAAAAGAAAAGAAAAAAATATAAAAAATTCATTTCCGCTGGCTCTTTTGTATTTATTGCTGTGAAACAGAGTTGTTCTATTGAGTTACAGAACTTGGAAGGCATTCTTGCTGTCCATCTGACACTCTGTGACCAGATGAGTTTTGATCAGGCTGCTAACATTGTTCAATGATGAATGAATAATCAATTAAACAAGGGATGTCGGGGAAAATGGGATATCCAGGAAAAAGAATGAAGTTAAGCCTTCACTAACAACATATACAAATCAGCTCTACATGGATCAAAGATCAGAGCTGAAAGTTATCAGACTTTTAAGAGACAGGATGAAAGCATCTTGAATCTGGATTTCAAATGGTATCTATTGGTATCTTTGTTATGATGCCAGATGCATCATATGGGCCTTTTGGCTGCTTATATGTCTCTACAGAAGATGCATGTTTGGTTCCTGAGGCGGACAGAAGAGAGTGTTGAATTCCTTGGAACATCAGTTATAGACAGTAATAAGTTTCCATGTAGGTGCTGAGAATTGAAACCCTGTTCTTTGGAAGAGCTGCCAGGGCTCTTAACTATTGAGCTATCTCTCCAGTCCCATAAACTATATATATATACACACACACATACTACTACACACCAAAAAAACCCAGTTATTAGAAAAAAGCATCTTGTGCAGGGATGTCATGCTTCAAATATCAGCATGAAGATAAACTCAGAATATGGGCCACCAAGATGGCTCAGTTGGGAAGAGTGTCTGCCGTACTCCCACACAATACCCACCCCTAATTGCCACACAGAAATAAATGCACAAACAAATGTGGGCCAGTGAAATGGCTTAGCAGATAAAGGGCTGATTCTCCCATCTGAGTTCAATCCCATGTCCCTGGAGAACTGGCTCCCACAAACTGTCTCCTGACCTCCACTCATGGGTGTGGGACATGCACACAAAATGAATAAATATGCAAATGTAGTAAGAAACTCATTACAGGTCCTTTCTATCTATGCATTTTATATTTATGGAATGAACCCTTGGAAACAAACTACTTGAAAAAGTATCTCTACAGTGAAAAATGTATTGTTTCCTCCTATCTTTGTGCTGTACTCAACACAGTAAGACTAGTGTCTATGCACTATTCATATTAGGCATTGGAAATAATCTAAAGAAGATCGGAATGTGTTGAAAGAAGTGTAGAGTAACATGAATATGTTACTACTCTGAGAGTTGACTGTGTGACTGATTCAGACCCTAAACTCTTAATCACTTTGCATTTCCATTTGCTATATTGACATCTATTGTTGTTAATATTGACCGGGTCTCACAATGTAATCAGAGCTCAGCCTTGTAATTCTATGTCTCCTGCTTCGTGCTCTCTCTATTTTGAGACAGGGTCTCACTATGTAGCTCTGACTAACCTGAAACTGGCTACAAAGACCAGGGTAGTTGGGAACTCATAGAGATCCAACTGTCTCTGCCTCTGATGTGCTGGGGTCAAGTGCATGCAGCACTGCGCTAAGCTTGCTTGGTGTTGTATCATGAGACAAACATGCATCCATCACCAAGCCTGCTGTATTTGTTTCCTGAACAATGTTTTTCTCCTTGTGACTTTGACCCATTCTCCACTCTGTTGATAAAGAAACTGCCCCCATAACCAGCACTATAAAGTAAGGAGGGAGCAGAGGTCACTCACGTATTATGTCCACCTGGATGGGGTCACTCCTCTTGGAACTGACTTGATTGGATACTTCACACTGATAATCCCCGGAATCCTCAATCCTCACAGAGTCTATTTGGAGGGTGCTGTTGTTCTGTGACAGCTTCATCCTCTCTGTGAGTACCACACTCTGGCCTTTGAAGAGCCAATGGATTGAGATCCCAGTGTCGTTTGACAAGCACTTCAGGAACACAGAGGTCAGGACTTTGACTGTGTTTTTGGTGACTTGGATGGAGGGTGTAGTCACTGGATCTGTGGATAAATAGTGGAGGGGACTAGCTGAGAGTCCTTCACCCTCAAAGAAATCAGCCCGTTCACAGGGCCATAGAATGAAGGGGTCCTCTGTAAGATTGCATGTTTGGGTTCAAGATAAGGTCTGTAGGTAGAGAGCTGAAATTTACTCCTATCTAGATCACTCACAGTGACCCTGACTCAGGGTATTTGTGTAGATTCCGCACTGGGAGCTTCTTCAGCCCACATGTCCAGAAATCTCATGATGGGGGGAATGTATTTCTCAATGATTTTTGTGGGGATTCTTGCTCACACTTTCTGTGAGTGTGAACAATTAGGTCCCTCTTTTATGAAATAGCCTACTGTTTATATTTAATTAAACAAATTGTCATGGTGTTAAGATGGCCCAGCTAATCTTAAAGGTGTTAAAGGCTAGATCTCAGGACTTGGAGAAATCCCTATCTGAAGGATTTCTGTTTGTAGAAGAAAATGTATTTCCTGCACCATGTATATGGATTAAATACTACAGAGAAGAACTGAATAATCACATTTCTGAGCACAGCCTACAAGTCTAATCCTCAGTATTGATATTGTTTGAGACAGAGTCTCACTGTACAGTTCTAGCTTGCTTGGAACTTGCTATGTAGACCAGGCTCTCCTCAGACTCATACTATCTACATGCCTCTCCCTCCTCAGTGCTAGCATTAAAGCTGTGTGACACCATACTCAGCTATTTGTTTTTTGGTTTGTTCTTGTTGTTTTGGTTTTTGAGGCAGGGTTTCTCTGTGTAGCTTTCTGCCTTTCCTGGATCTTGCTCTGTAGACAAGGCTGGCCTTGAACTCACAGAGATCTGCCTGCCTCTGCCTCCAGGGTGCTGGGATTAAAGTTGTGTGCCACCACTCCCTGGCTTTTATTTGTTTTTTGAAGCTTGAGAAGAATAAGCAAAAGAGCATCATCAACTGTCAGTTTCATGGTTCACCCTGACTCAGAACAGGGCTCCCAGGCATCTTCTCCCACTCTTCCCATCCCATGGAGTCAAAACTGAGACAGGAGCAGACCTGGGAGTAGAGGTCTAGTCCCCATCTGTAGGGAATATTCTCCAATTTGGAGAATAAGAATGGGAGCAAAGTTGAGCCATGGGTGTTTGTTGTAGGTCATGGAGGTCATAAAAAGAAAATGGAGGAGACAGGAAAGCTTGTGTTAAGCACAGAAAGAAATCTTGACCTTGAGGCTCTCCTAACCATGGAAAGTCCCTCACACAACCTAAAGCTTTCCAAGACTGGGAGAACCTCCTCCTCACATTACAAGCTCCATAACTATTAGCCAGAAACCAGAGAACCAGGAGGCCATTAGACATTGGGATGAAGCAGGAGGCTTGTGGGAAGACTGAGTTTTGCTTGTTCCCATAGATATGGGCTGGAAATTCAATGCTTCTGCACCTTCCCAGAAAGACAAAAGACTCCACTCCAAACCTGGTGCTGATATTTCAGAGATCCCCTTACTAAGAACTGTAACATTCTTGACTGTGGTCCTATAGACCCAGGAAAAACATTATAGATGAGGCAGGAATAGGATCCGCTATTATTAGTATTAATATTGGGGATAAAGAGCTCTTGGGAGGATGACTGGAGCTCTCCATTGACAAACCGAGAGTACTGTGCAGGTGGGTTAGCATCTGTGTGGCAGGAGATGTGAGGTTTGTCCTTGAATGGAAATGAATATTTGAGGGGGATATGATCAGGACATCTGGACCATCTGGAGAAAATAGAATAAAATCACACATGATGTCAGCAGAGGGAAGGGGAAATCCTGGTCTGTAGAAGGACATAGTATCTCTTTGAGCTGTGCTTTAACCTTAGTTGAGCAGGTCCTACCCAGAGTTGGGGAGGAGATTAGTACAAGAGTACTCATTCAGCATGCACAAGCCCTGATCTTTCTCATGCACAACACACACACCTCCCCATGGACACTCATGTGTTCAATGAGACTGAGTCTGACTTTTCCCCTGTCTCCATCACCCTGAGTCTCTCTAGGCAGAATTCCCTGCAACCCATTAAAGCTCAATGCTAGGCCTGTCCACATATGCTTGGGCTGGGACAGGATGCTCTGGCAGCCTAGGTATCTGTATGGTAGGTCTATGTCACGAAGCCAAGGGGACTGGGACCGAGCATGGTATAGCTCTAGCCCTCTGTATTTAGGCATTTGGGACCAGGATGAAACAGAAAATACTTACAGGTAATGTTCAGAGAGAATGGGTCACTTGGAGAGGCACTCACTGAGTTCCAGGTTCACATTCATAGGGTCTTGTGTCAGTCCTCAACATTGAGTAAAATGAGAGTCCTGTAGTCATAAGACAGCTTCAGCCTGTCTTCTTTTGAGAGGCTTTGGTAATTTATCCTCCACAGGTGGGTTATATTCTGAGTCTCAGGCTCACACATTAATGCTACTGAGTCTTCACCCTCCATGAGATTGGAATTGTTAGATGTGATGTTGGGCTTGGGTAGCAGTGCTGTGCTGACTACAGAGAGATGATTGCCTTGTGTGGTACTCTTGTATCTTACAAAGGCCTCTTACAGCCAGACATAGTCTCTTAACTCCCAGCTGACCCAGATACCGAAAGAATTAGGCAGGAAGCAAATTAAAGGCAGAAGGAGTGGCTGAGTACTCAGACATAATGGGGCCTCCTGTACTGTGTATGGAAGAAGCAAGGACTTTCTCATGAGAGAACTGAGCTGCAGTGTTTGGTGATGGTCAGACTCAAGACTTGGAATCACAGATCTCATTTTATTCCTGGTCCTCACTGACCCATTGCTGCCTTGAGACACAAGGTTCGGGTCCCTATAGCTACACTGACCTAGCCTGCTTTGTGTAGACCAGAGCCCTCCAAGCCTTTGCTGTTCAGGGCTCTCCTAAAGATAGGTTATGATTAGTCTTCCCATTGAGATTCCCTGAGAAACCTGACAGCCTGTCTGAGATCTCACACAGCTCAGGATCTGCCTGACATTTAGGTCGTGCTGGGTCACAGGTGGGCCATTCTTGTCAGGTGTTTGATGTTGATTGATATGAATCTGGGAGCCCTATAAGAATCCTGAGTCTACGAAATGATCTAGAAGAGTGAAGGCCACCTAGTAGGTGTCCATGATGGGGACCTGGAGATGTGGTTTTGGACAGATAGCTTGTGTCACTGATGGCCTATGTGACCCTGACTCAATGACTGTGTTTGCTGTCTCACTTTTTCTATAATAGGACACATGGTAAATGATCATTGCTATGCCTGCAAATTAACCTTAAATGTGAACAGTGATCTGACCTTCCACCAAGCAGTGTCTATTAGTATTTCCTGCAGGAAATAATCCCTGGACTGCGGTGGGAGAGATGGCTCAGTGGTTAAGAACACTGGCAGCTCTTCTAGAGCTCCTGAGTTCAATTCCCTTACAACCATCTGTAATTAAAATGTGGTGACCCTTTCTGGTGTGCAGGCAGAACACTTTATAATAAATAAATAAATAAATAAATAAATAAATAAATAAATAAATAAATAAATTAAGGCTAATCGGACTGTGGGAAGGAAACACCAAGGAGCTGTTGGTAGAAATATGTAAATTTCACATTGGAAAGAGGTGCAGGTTATAAGCAACTCATAGACAATTGTAGTCAATGGCAGTGTACATTTCAGAGTAGTCAAGATAAATTTCCAATTTCTCACCCTAACAAATGGGAGATAAAAAGTGTAGTGGGTATTACAGAGTTGACTTAATAATTCTGTCTTGTATACAGACATCAAAGATTACACTCTATTTCTTCAGACTAAGTACAGTTGGGAGGCCATTTAAAGCACTATTAACAAGTAATAGACCATGGATCAAAACAGTGGGAATATCATTTTCAAGTGCCAAAAAATGTTACATATTGTACATCTGAACATGGGCCAAAATATATAAAGAACTCTCACAGTTCAACAATAGTAACAATAAAACCACAAGCAGCTCAATCCAAAGAGAAGGAAAAGACCTGACATTCCTTTTAAAGAAAAAGGAACAGATGACCAATAGAGACGGGCTGCTTAGTTTTTGTCTATTTGACAGACTAAATTCACATGGGAAGAGAAAACCTCAGTTGTGGAATCACCTCCATCACAATGGCTGGCAAGGCATTTTCTTAATTACTGTTTGGTGGAGGAGGACCCGGTGCTATTACCTTGCAGATAGCCCCTTTCTTATGGGCTCTGTAAGAAAAGCAGCTGGGCAATTTGTGAGAACAAGCCAGGAAGCTTTCCCCATGGTTCTTGCCTGCACTTCCCTCAATGACAGACCCTGATCAAGACATTTAAGCCAAATAAACCCCTAACTGCCAAGTTGGTTTGGGTTGTGGCATTTCATCACAGTAACTGGAAAGCTATCTAGACCAACACATAAAGAATGGTATGGGAGTCGGGTGGTGGTGGTGGTGGTGGTGGTGGTGGTGGTGGTGGTGGTGGTGGTGGCACATGCCTTTAATCCTAGCACTTGGGAGGTAGAGACAGGCAGATATCTGGGATTTGAGGCCAGCCTGATCTACAGAGGGAGATCCAGGACAGGCACTAAAACTTCACAGAGAAACCCTGTCTCAAAAGAACCAAAAATTAAAAAAAAAAAGAAATGCTATGGAGTTATGCGTAGTGGCACATGAATTTAATCCCAGCACTCAGGAGGCAGAGGCAGGTGTATCTGTGTGTTCCATGCCAGACTGGGCTGCAGAGTGAGTTCCAAGACAACCAGAGATATACAGAAAAACTCTGTCTCAAAAAACCAAAAATGAAAAAAAAAGAAAAGAGAAATTCTTATGGGCCAGGCAAGGTGGTGCACACCTTTGATCCCACTACTCTGGGAATTCCAGCCTGGCCAGCTGGGAGTATATAGTGAGACCCTGTCTCACAAACAAAAACCAAAAACATGCTTAACACCAGTAGTCATTGTAAAAATGCACATGATTGAGGGACCTAAACTGTACATTCTTAAGGATAAGTCATATATAAATTATAAGCTAAAAAGATAGTTATTAGGATACAAGTTAAAGCTTGATCATCTTATAAATGATCAAATTCTCTATACAAATGTATGTTTAGAAACAGGCTAAATATGCTGAATATTAGCATAATCAATTCCTTACTTCACCTATGACATTTAAAAAATGTTTAAGCCTCCCACTTTAAATTATACCATGCCTCTTACAGCCAGGAATTAGTCCAAATTATACTTTGAGATCACTTAGATTATATTTCCATTTACTAGGTCTAAAGATAATTTGCCTTGCTATCCAATTTTCAATAAAAGATAGCTCACCAAACAGATTTCAGAATAAGCTTTTACTATTCCTTCATTAAAAGAAATTTACTTTACATTGACTGTTCTCAATAATCAATCACCTATGTCTCCTGACTAATTAAATATATAAATGCTTTTGAATGTAAAGTTTTTATAAGGGTATAAAAGTTTAGATATAGAGACTGTTTAGGAAAGTTAAAAAATAACTTATGATATATGAATTGCCAGTTATTGGGATAGTTAAATACAGTATATCAACATCTAGATATGGTATAAATGATACCCACATCTCAGTAAATAACCTAAAGATACTGAGGATGTATACCTATGTTAGATCTATGGATAAAGTTTTTCTTGAGATCTGAGATCTGAGATATATAGGCTTTAGAAATAGACTTATGTATGCATGAATACATTAGTCTACAGACGTCCCCCAGAAGAGACCTGGGGCTAATAAAAGGCCATAGCTCCTCCACTGTACAAGGTATAATAATTGTCCAAGGAATGATTGATCCTGACTTTACTGGGAAAATTAAGATTATTGTAAACCTCCTACAAAAACAATTCAGATTCTACAGGGCAGCGCCTAAGGGAGCTGCCAGTTTGGATTCAAGTGTTATGGTCTTCTGGGTTCAGGAAATTAAATATTCCAGACCAACTAAACCCTTAAAATACAGGGAAAGAAAATAATTGACTTGCTAGACATAAGCATAGACATTTCTTACATTTCAGGAAATGATTGGCCAAGTACTTAAGACAATTATTACTCCTTCATCTCATATAGGTCTAGGTCAAGCTAATATTGTAACCAAAAGCTCAGAAATATTAAAATGGCCAGACAAAAATTTATGGCCTATTCTGCCCACAGGCATTCCTTTTATACCTAACACTGTGGGGAAGAGACATGCTGCTATTAATTTGTGTATCATTAATCTCTGCTATGGACTAATATCAGCTCAAATGCTATAGATGAGTGTTTCACTTAAAAGAACTTGGGTAAACAAACAAAAGTCATAGTTGAGCCCATTATTCTAGAAATTATAAATGATAGACATGGCCTAGGGTATCAAAATTAATCTGAGGCACCACTTTTGACTGCTGACCCCACTACTTGGAAATCTGGTGCTCCTATCTGGGTTAAACAATGGACTTTTAATGCTGAGAGAATTGTAGCTGCTACTTGTCTGGTGGAAGAGAAGCTTAAAAATAGGGCATATAAAGCCTCCCACCAGCCCTTGAGTCACCCCAATATTTGTTGGTTAGAAAAACTCAGGCTTACAGGGTGTTACAAGACCTTAAAAAATTAAATGAACTTTATTGGAGCCAAGGGGAGCTTCACAGCCTTGATTGCCATCTTCCACAGCCACCCCTGGAATTCAAAATATAATTGTCATGGACTTACAAGATTGCTTCTTCACCCTACATTCTCACCCTAAAGATTGTCAGCATTTCACTTTAAGCTTGCCTTCTAACCTGACACAATGGTAGTCAAAAGCTTACATGCAGAGCAGAAAATATGTGTTCTGTTTATCCAGAACACATTGATTGAGCTGAGTCCCTCATCATCTATATAGATTAACTATCAGAACTATCTGTAAATTATAGTTTCCTCACTGTCCCCCAACCCAATTGTATATATCTATATCTATATCTATATATCGATATCTATCTATCTATCTATCTATCTATCTATCTATCTATCTATCTATATCTGTGAGTGTGTGTGTGACTGTGTTTGAGTATATATATATATATATATATATATATATATATATATATATATAAATACATTTATAACACAGGTGACGTTATATTTATAACAAACTATAAAACATATGAGTCTATAGACTGGCAGATAAGTCTATGCTAGGTACTTTCTAATGTTGTCCAACAATTACAAATTCTCTCCCTATGGAAATTCACCCATGAGGCCTATGTCCTTATGATTTTTGTGTATGAAATAAAGAAATAATACTCCATTTATTCCACTGCTTTAAAATTTTAAGAAGGCCTAGAGCTCATAATTGGACAAAAGCCTTATTATACTTCAAGAGCTCTTAACAATTGGTGCTTAATGATTCATATCTCCCACTACAGACATCCCTTATTATCCACAGGCCAAGCCACAAAGTTACACCTAAGCCTCCAGAACCTTCTCACTTGTATTTGTAAAGGTCCTGATGTTTTCATAATGTCATAAAGTGGATATGCTTACATGTTTTCACAGGATACTTACCCATCTTTATGAATCCTGGATTGCCTGGTCACACCACATGCTAGGCCGCTGCAGGACAAAGGTGCTCTAAAGCTGCCAGTCTGAAAGAGGCTTATATTTACCTCTAGATTCTTAAATATTGAGCTGTGACTTTATGAATAAATTGATACAATTCCAGATCTTTTTGACGAACTCTGTTCATCAATTATATCAAAACTTGTAGAAATATGATTAGAAATAATCCTGTCCTAAATGAATTTTTATTAATTTTGACCAAAGATAATCAGGACTTGAGATATATTATAAATGAAACATTTCAGATTTCATTCTCTGACTATCCTACTGTTTTGTTGAGATTCCAAAGATTCATAATCTTGCTCTGACAAATCACCACTGTTATCATATTACTAATATGTCTAAAGATTTTGTCTATTTAAGGAATGCAACCTGACTACAGTTTATGTCTTCCACTTACAAATTCTCTTTTTCTTCTCTGGGATGGTGGATCTTTCCCTCTCTCCCTGGCCTGATATCCTCTTCTCTCATCTGGTAAGCTGTGCACTTAATATTCCATAGGTACACTTAAGAGAAAAAGTTTCCTCCTTAAAACTCCTCATATGCATGTCTTAATACATATATTTGTTTCCAGCAGAAATTCTGATGATTTAGAGAGTTACATCCTCTGGACCACAGACATGCTGTCTAGCTGCAGGTCTGCACCACATCCTCCATCCTCCATCCCACATGGATGTGCTGTCCAGCTCAGCCCTGCATCATGCCCTCTAGCACATAAGACAGAAATCATGCTACCCATGTCTTACCCTGCAGAGCCTGAAACAGCCTGATCTTCCTGGGTTTCCACTGCATTCCAGCCTTCAAGACCCTCAGCTTCAGACCCATGTCAGCAGGAAGTAACCATGAATGACTTCTACAGCCCCATTGTGACTTAACCCTCTTTCAATGCTGAATTCGCCAGCCCAGGGGCTGGACTGCCCTTAAAATACGCTCTTTTATTAATACTATAAATTCTGCCCATGATCCTGAAATATATATACTATCAGATTTTCTCCTCAAGTACTTCTGACACTGTTCTGTATATAAGTCTTGCTATGTATATCCTGACACAGATTATTACAGTCCTCCCATAGCTAAATGGGTCAATATTGCCCTGATTACAAATTTTAATTATTAGGTCAGTTTTAACTGCAGCCTTGGTCCCACAGGTGCTCATGACTAACTCAAGTAACTCTTCATCAAACAATGCCTCTTTTAAATACAGTTTAACCAAATTAATACCACTAATCAGAGATTGATAGAGGTATCTTCCCATCTAATCATTTTTATTTGATAAGTCACAATTATAGTAATTAGACACATTTGACTATATTATGCTATACTAGCTAATGATAGATTTTTATAGTACTCCTCTGCTCCCTTCTTGGGACATAGATATTCTGATTATGTACAATTTACACCTATTAGATGACTAAACTAATTCTCAGCTTGCCATCTACAGAGATTATTGATTATAAATATTAATTAACCATTACTTTTCATTTTTCAAGTCATCTCCAAATTTAATTTTTTCATGTTTTTTGCTACCCTAGAGATAATTAAACACTCTCTTTTTTAATAAATGAAAACACTTATTGATTGGGTTTATGACTGTATACCACAGGCATGTGGGGAAACTGAGAGGTATAAGGAGACTTAGAGGATGATTTTGAGGAGAGAACTTGAGGAAGAGCTGGAAGATGGGGAAGAGCCAGATAGGGAAATACAAGATGAGTAAGGCCAAGATGAGAAGGCCATGTGGAGGCAGAATTAAGATGTGAGAATTAAGATAGAACTTAGAGGGGACAGTAGATAAATATAGAAAAAAAATCAGGCAAGACAGGACCTAGGCAGGAGAACAGAACTGTAGCTCTGTAGACAGGATTTTATCCCAGAGGAATAAAGTTGACCGACAAAGAAAAGAGCTTGGTTTCCTCAGGTATATTTCCAAAAAATAATTGTCAGTGTTTACAGGCTTCTCTTCTTGGCTCCTGGGAAAAATATTATTAAGGTGGGTCCTTAGTAATATTTGAGAATAACTCCTCTATGTTTTGTACCACCATGGCTTAAAGTTATATTTCAACAACAAAAATTAGAATCTACTATCTCGTGGAAACTGAATAGTGCTCAACATATTCACCAATCGGTCAAAAAGGAAATAAAGAAAGAATTAAAGACTTCCTAGAATTCAATGAAAATGAATGTACAACATATCTAAACTTATGGGACACTATGAAAGCACTGTTAAGAGGAAAATTCAAAGCACTGAATGCCCACATAGAGAAGTTGGAGAAATCTCACACTAGGGATTTAACACCACACCTGAAAGCTCTGGAACAAAAAGTAGCAAACTCACATGGAAGGAATAGATGCCAGCAAGTAATCAAATTGAGAGCTGAAGTCAATAAAATAGAAACATATAGAACAATACAAAGAATCAATAAAACAAAGAGTTGGTTCTTTCAGAATATCAACAAGATAGACAAGCCCTTCCCCAAACTAACCAAAATGCAAAAAGAGGCCATCCAAATAAACAAAATCAGAATTGAAAAGGGATACATGAAAACAAAAAATGAGAAAATCCAGAGAATCATCAAATCATTCCTCAAAATCCCTTCTCTACAAAATTGGAAAATCTAAAATAAATGTAAATTTTTTCTGGATAGGTACCATATACCAAAATTACCTCAAGACCAGATAAACAATTTAAATAGACCTATTACGCTCAAGAAACTAGAAACAGTCATTAAATCTTCCAATTAGAAAAAGCCCAGGACCAGAATTCTACTAGATTTTCAAAGCAGAGCTAATACCCATATTCTTCAAATTGTTCCACTTAACAGAAACAGAAGGAACATTTCCAAACTCTTTTACAAGACTACAGTCACCCTGATACACAAACCACACAAAGATGCAACAAAGAAAGAGAATTGCACACCAATCTCCCTCATGAACATTGATGCAAAAATTCTCAATAAAATCTGGCAGATTGAATTGAAGAAGGGAGTAAAAATACACAATCAAGTAGGCTTCATACAGATATGCAAGGATGGTTCAAAATATATAAATCTGTCAATGCAATCAACCATATAAACAAACTGAAAGAAAAAACCCACATGATCATCTCATTAAATGCTGAAAAGGCCTTTGACAAAATCCAACACCCTTTTCATGATAAAGGTCTTGGGGTAATCAGGAATACATGGAACATTCCTTAATGTAATACAAGCAATTTACAGCAGTCTGACAGCCAACATCAAATTAAATGGAGAGAAACACAAAGCAATTCCACTAAAATCAGGAAGAAGACAAGGCTGTCCACTCCCCCCATATTTATTCAATATAGTACTCGAAGTTCTAAGTAGAGCAATAAGACAAAAACTAAAATCAGGGGGATACAAATTGGAAAGGAAGAAGTCAAACTTTCCCTATTTGCAGAAGATACGTTAGTATGCATAAGTGATCTGGAATTTCTACCAGAAAACTCCTACAGCTGATAAACACCTTCCCACCTTGCTGGGGGAAGACTGATTGGGTGAGTTGAAGTGTGAGGATCTTAGCAAGTGTCCTTTTCACCTTCCTGTGTTTCTAGGTTAGTTCTCCCTCTTCTTTCCAATCTTTGAATTCCATCAACTTCATTGAGGCAATCATGTAAAGCTGTGAGAATGTTAGACAGGGAGATTGCAATTTTGTGTGTTGAATATCCAGCGTTTCCATCTTATTCTCAGGGTCTCAGTTGTGGCAGACATGAATAAGTGGTCTCTTGTGGCTGTGACCTAAGTGACAGAAGGCCCAGGCTATTGACTCTCATTGTACCATGTCCTCTGCAGAGACCATGGTTTCTGCAGTGGGGTAGGACAGCAAGGCAGACTCTGTAAGACTCCAAATCCCTCTGCATAGTTACTGTAGGGAACTCAGCCTCAGACTTGTAGAAACACTGTTGGAACTGCACTGCAATCTAAGACATGCCTCCTTCTCTGCCTCCACAGAGATCATATCTGCATGTGTCCTGAGGGCTATCCCAGGCTCACCTTCACAAGTATATTCCTCCACTAATAACTTGCTTGTCTCAGCCCTTCATGGTCACATCCTGGAGGATGAAATCTAGTAAATTACCAGGTTTACAAATTTTGCACCAGACACGCCCCTCATTTTTTCTCTCCCATTTTTATTTAGTAGCTATGTTAAAGTGGTTTCACCTTTTGTATAACATGTGTCTCCCCACACTCCTTATGTATCAATGCCGTCCTCACCTCTTTACTCCTTGTTGTGACCATTTAGGGTTCAAACCTCACCAGTCTGCTCAAGAGTGATTATTAATGCTAATGTTGACCAAGGTGGTATGGTATTTATGATGTGGCTGGCCCAGTATTTGTATCTGGTTTCATCTATATGATGAGTCTATCACATAGAAATTATTTTCATTCAGAGGATGAAAAACTGGAGCTTAAAGTGGTTTTCAAAAATTACTTAAATCTGTATGGTTAATCGGAGATAGACCAGGCTACCTGACTTCAAGGCTAACACTAGTGGTAGGAATAATTGCAGCAACATTTTTTTCTTTCTCTGTGTGTGGTATTTTGCCAAAAGGTTACTTGATTATTATATTAAGTCTTTAAAAACTACTATGAGGCAGGTGGAGGATGTGATATAACCTAGCACCCTAGCATCACAGGCTGAGGCAGGATGATTGTGAATTTGAGACAAGTTTGGATTATATAAAGAGACCCCTGTCCCCTAAAATGTTCCCTCAAGCTAGTAGAAGGAAAAAACTAAAGATGAGAATGAAGATAAACAAAACAGAGTCTAGAGTAACTGCAAAGAAAGATGATGCACCAAAAGTTGGTTCTTCAAAAAGGATTAACAACATTAGCAACCTTTTCCCAAATGAATTTTTTAAAAAATGAGATGGATATTAATACAATTTGAGACCTCACCATCCATTCTCAAGAATATGAAGAATTTCAAGAGCACTCAGTAATTATATGCTAACTGTTGTTTGGCCTTAATACAATGGACAAATTCCTACAAACATAGATTCTTTAGATATGGAAGGGTGAAAGAAACAAAATGGAATAGCTGTATAACCAATAAGATTGAATCAACAAAAACATTGGCAAAATTTCACAGACTTTGATAAGAAAAAAAAACACTGAAACTGGGTGGAAGTCCAGCTTAGTGTAACAAAGGCCATACTTGGAAACCTACAGCCAATATCATATTCAGTGGGGGAGACTGACAGCTTTCTCTTTAAGATCAGGAGGAACACATGATGCTGCTCTGACCACTTCTGTTCAAGAGACCTTTAGGAGTGCTACACAGAGCCTTAGGCTAGACAATGAAATGAAGGTGCCCAATTACGAGGTGCTAAATATATCTGTAGATGACAGGAACTTGTTCATAGAAAATCCTGAATATTCTACAGAAAGATCTCAGAACTAAATGAGCAAAATTAGAAAATTTGTTGGCTAATGCAATGAAAAAGCCCAAGTGAGCTGTATTTCTGTATATTACTATTGACCATGAACAATTTGATTTTCATTTTTCCTGGCAGTAGTGGAGCTTGAACCTATGGCCTCGTGCATGCCCGGCAAGTGTTCAGCCCCTGAGCAATAAATAGTCCCAGCCATAACAGTGAACAATTGGAAAGGAAATGAAGAAAGTATTTATTTGTGAAAGCACCAAAAAGTATAAAATACTTAGAATTAACTCTACCAATGAGATAAAAGACTTGCACTCAGAAAACTACCAAATAAGAGATGATGAAAGAAGACAAGAAATGACAGCCATTGTGGTTGATGGGTTGGAAGACTTAATCTCATTATTACTGTTGTTCTGCAGTACTGGGATTGAACCCAGGGCTTTGTGCATGGTAAGCAATGCACTACCACTGAGCTATACTCTAAGCTCTGCCTTCTAATTTTTATTTAGAAACAGGGTACCACTAAATTAATCAGGCTGGCCTTGAATTGGTTGTAGTAGGCACTTTTAGAACTTGGTACTCCTGCCTCAACTTCTTGAGTAGCTGGAACTTTTTTTAATAGATGACAATATCCCTGAATGTACTCTATCAGTTCTATGCATATGAGATCAAAACCCCAGTGGCATTTTGCAAAGAAATAGCAATGTCCATTCTAGCTGTCCTGAAACTCACTATATAGATCAATCTGGCCTCAAACTGCTTGTCTCTGCTCCAAAGAGCTGGGGTTAGAGGCAAGCACCACCATAAATGGCCTTAAAAGTATCTTGAAAAAAACAAGAATAAAATTGCAGGTCATCCCCCACGATTTCATAATTTTAGTAGAAAGCTGCAACAATCAAAATAGTCTACTGCTGACATAAAGGCAGACATACAGATCAGTAATATAGAATTGGAAAGCCCAGAACTGCTCATGCACACTGGCCATGATTAAATTAAAGATTAGTTGAAATGATCACTATGTGTATTTATGGGGCACAGTTTTGCATATATATTATCATGTGTGTCAGATATGCACAGTTGGCATATCCAGCATTTCATCTCTCACTTTTTATGTTTGTTAAAGCATACATTTCTGTTGGCTCTTTTGAATTAATTGGTGTGAAACAGAGTTGTCCTATTGAGTTACAGAACATGGAAGGCATTCTTGCTGTCCATCTGACCCTCTGTGACCGGATGTGTTTTGATCAGGCTGCTAAGACTGCACAATGTTGGAAGTAAAATCAGTTAAACAAGGGATGTTAGGAACATGTAATATCCATGTAAAAGAATGAAGTTAAGCCTTCACCTAACAACATATACAAATCAACTCTACATGGATCAAAGACCTAACATGGATCAGAGCTGAAAGTCATCAGACTTTTAGGAGACAAGATGAAAGCACCTTGAAATTGGATTTCAAATGTTGTCTTTATTGTGATGACAGATGCATCATATGGGCCTTTTGGCTGCTTATATGTCTCTATACCACATGCATGTTTTCTACCTGAGGAGGACAGAAGAGGGGGTTGAATTCCTTGGAACTTCAGTTACAGACAGTAATAAGCTGCCATGTGGGTCCTGGGAATTGATCCCCTGTTCTTTGGAAGAGCTGCTAGGGCTCTTAACTATTTAGCTATCTCTCCATGCATTTGGTTTATGGGACTGGAGAGATAGCTCAATAGTTACACATCAAATACACACACACACACACACACACACATACACATACTACTACTACTACTACTACTACTACTACTACTACTACTACTACTGCTACATACCACAAAAACAGATATCAGAAAAAAGGATTCTTGTGCAAGGAGCATGAGGATAAGAAACTCAGTATATGGGCCACCAAAATGGCTGAGTTGCAGAGTGCCTGCTGTACTCCCTCCCAGTACCTACCCCAACTGCCACACAGATAGATATAAATGCACAAACAATGTGGGCCAGTGAGATGGCTTACCAGATAAAGGGCTTGCTCACCTACCTTAGTTCAATTCTCTGTACCACAGAACTGGCCACCACAAATTGTCCTATGACCTCCACACACTAGAGGGGAACAACCATGCAAAATGAATAAATATGCAAACATAGTAAGAAACTCAATACAGGTCCTTTCTATCTATGAATTTTATATTTATGGATCAAAACCTTGGAAACAAACTACTTGGAAAAGTATGTCTGGAATGAAAAATGTATTGTTTCCTCCTATCTTTGTGCTGTATTCAACAGAATAAGACTAGGGTCTATGCAGTATTCATATTAGGTATTGGAAATAATCTAAAGAAAATTTGATTGTGTGGTATGGGGTATAGCGGAACATGAATATTTTACTAGATTCTGAGTGTAGTCTGTGTGTCTGACTCAGACCCTAAACTCTTAATCACTTTGCATTTCTATTTGCTATATTAACATCTATTGTTGTTATTATTGTCCGGGTCTCACAATGTAATCTGGGCTGGCCTTGTGCTTCTTTTTGTATTAAGAGATTTTCTATTCGTTTCACAAACCAAACACAGATTCCCCTTTCCTCATTCCCCCAGTCCACCAGTGTTCCTGCCCAATACACCCCTTTTCCCAACTCCTCCAAGGCAATGTCTCCCATGGGGAGTCAGCAGAGCCTAGTCCATTCAGTTGAGTGGCCTTGTACTTCTATGCCTCCTGCTTCATGTTCTCTCTTTTGAGACAGGGAGTCACTATGTAGCTCTGGCTAACCTGAAACTGGTACAAAACCTGGGTGGTTGGGAACTCATAGAGTACAACTGTCTCTGCCTCTGGTGTGCTGGGGTTAAAGGGATGCAGCACTGTGCTCAGCTTGCTTGGTGTTGTATCATGAGATTAACATGCATCCATCAACAAGCTGGTTTATTTGTATCTTAAGCCATGTTTTTCTCTTTGTGACTTTGACACATTCTGCACTCTGTTGATAAAGAAATTGGCCCCACCCCAAAGCTATGGAGTAACAAGGGAGGAGAGGTCACTCACCTGTTATGTCCACCTGGATGGGGTCACTCCTCTTGGAACTGACTTGATTGGATACTTCACACTGATAGTCCCCGGAATGTGAACTCCTGGCAGGGACTATTTCGAGAGTGCTGTTGTTCTGGGACAGCTTCGTCCTATTTGTGATCCTCAGACTCTGGCCTTTGAAGAGCCAATGGATTGAGATCCCAGTGTCGTTTGACAAGCACTTCAGGAACACAGAGGTCAGGTCTTTGACTGTGGTGTTGGTGAATTGGATGGAGGGTTTAATCACTGGTTCTGTGAATAAACAGTGGAGGGGATCAGCTGAGAGTCCTTCACCCTCAGAGATCTCAGCCAGCTCCCAGGGCAAATACAATGAATGGGCCCTCTGCAAGATCACATGTTTAAGATATAATCTGTGAAGAAAGAGCTGAATCTTACTCCTATGAAGATGACCCACAATGACCCTGACTCAGGGTATTTGTGTAGATTCCACACTGGGAGCCTCTTCAGCACACATGTCCAGAAATCTCGGGGGGGGGGGGCGGGGAGGAACGTATTTCCCAATGATATTTGTGTAAATTCTTGCTTATATTTTCTGTGAATGTGAACAGTCAGATTCTGCCTTTATGAAATAGCCTTTTAATTTTTATTAAAAAATTAGTCATAGGGTTAAGACGGCCTAGCTAAACTTAAAGGTGTTAAAGGCTACACCTCAGGACTGGGAGAATTCCCTTACTGAAGAATTTCTCTTTGTAGAAAAATTGTATTTCCTGCCCCAATGGATATGGATTAAAAACTACAGAGTAGAAGTGAATAGTCACAGTGCTGACCACAACCTGCCATTCTAATGCTCAGTACTAATATTTTTTTGGGACAGGGTCTCACTGTTCAGTTCTGACTAGCTTGGGACTTGCTATGTAGACCAGGCTGCCTCAAGGTCACACTATCTACCTGCCTCTTCCTCCTCAGTGTTGGCATCAAAGGTGTGCACAATCATGATCAGCCGATATTTGTTTTTTTGAACCTTGAGAAGAGTAAGCAAAAGAACGTCATCAACTGTCAGAGACATAGTTCAGCCTGACTCAGAACATGGCTCCCAGGCACCTTCTCAACTCACTCTTTCCATCCCATGGAGTCAGAACTGAGCCTGCCACCCCACCCATGAGACTGGATCAGACCTGGGAGCAGAGGTCTAGTCCCCATCTGTAGGGAATATTCTCCCCCAATTTGGAGAATAAGAATGGGAGCACAGTTGAAAGCCCTGGGTGTAACTTGTAGGTCATGGAGGTCATAAAGTGAAAATGGAGGGGACAGAAAAGCTTGTGTTAGGCACGGAAAGAAATCTTGACCTTGAGGCTCTCCTAACCATGCAAAGTCCCTCACATAACTGAAGACTTTTCAAGACTGGGAAAACCTCCAACTCACATTGCAAGCTCCATCCCTATCGGCCAGGAACCAAAGAACCAGGAGGCCATTAGACATAGGGATGGAGCAGGAGGCTTGGGGGAAGACTGAGTTTTGCTTGTTCCCATAGTCCTGGGCTGGAAATTAAATGCTTCTGCACCTTCCCAGAAAGCCAAAAGTCTCCACTCCTAACCTGGTGCTGATATTTCAGAGATCCACTTAGTAAGGACTATAATGTTTTTGACTGTGGACTTACAGAGGACAGTGACAGTTATAGACGAGGCAGGTATAAGATCCACTCTTATTAGTATTGATGTTGGGAATATAGTGCTCTTGGGAGGATGACTGGAGCTCTTCATTGACAAACCAAGAGCACTGTGCAGGAGGGTTAGCATCTGTGTGGCAGGAGATGTGAGGTCTTCTTGAATGGAAATGAATATTAGAGGGGGATATAATCTGGACATCAGGACCATCTGGAGAAAATAGAATAAAATCACACATGATGTCAGAAGAGGGAAGGGGAAATCCTGGTCTGTAGAAGGACATAGTGTCTCTTTGAGCTGTGCTTTAACCTTAGTTGAGCAGGTCCTACCCAGAGCTGGGGTGCAGATTAGCAGAAGAGTACTCATTCAGCATGCACAAGCCCTGATCTATCTTAAGCACAACACACAAACATCCCCACCGCACACTCATGTGTGTACTGAGACTGAGTCTGACTTGTCCCCTGTCTCCATCACCCTGAGTCTCTCCAGGCAGGAGAAGTCCCTGTAGCCCATTTAAGCTCAGTTCTGGGCCTGTCCACATATGTTTTGGCTGTGACAGGATGCCCTGGCAGCCTAGGAATCTGTGTGGTAGGTCGGTGTCATGAACCCAAGGGGACTGGGACCGATTGTGGTAGATCAAGCCCTCTATATTTAGGTATTTGGGGCCAAGATGAAACAGAAAATACTTACAGGTAATGTTCAGGGAGAATGGATCACTTGGAGAGGCACTCACTGAGTTCCAGGTTCACATTCATAGGGTCCTGTGTCAGTCCTCACAACACTGAGTAAAGTGAGAGTCCTGTTGTCCTCAGACAGCTTCAGCCTGTCCTCTTCTGAGAGGCTTTGGTCATTTATCCTCCACAGGTAGGCTGTATTCTGAGTCTCAGGCTCACACATTAATGCTACTGAGTCCTCACCCTCCATGGGATTGGAATTGTTAGTTATGATGTTGGGCTTGGGTAGCAGTGCTGTGTTGACCACAAAGAGATGATTGCCCTGTGTGGTACTTCTGATTTTTGCAAAGGCCTCTTATGACCAGAGACAGTCTCTTAACTTACAGCCAGCCCAGATTCTTAAAGAATCAGGCAGGAAGCAAATTACAGGCAGGTGGAGTGGCTGGGTGCTCAGAGATAATGGGGCCTCCTGTGCTGTGTATGGGAGAAGAAAAGACTTTCTCATGAGAGAACTGAGCTGCAGTGTTTGGTGACGGTCAGACTCAAGACTTGGAATCAGAGACCTCATTTTATCTTCTGGTCCTCACTGACCCATTGCCTGCCTTGAGACACAAGGTTCAGGTCTCTCCAGCTGCACTGACTTCCTTTCCTGAGTGTAGACCAGAGCCTTCTCAGCCTTTGCTGTTCAGGGCTGTCCTACAGATAGGTTATGATTGAGCTTCCCTAAGAAACCTGACAGCCTGTCCGAGATCTCACAAGGCTCAGGATCTGCCTGACATTTAGTTCAGGCTGGGCCACAGGTGGGCTATTCTCGTCAGGTGTTTGATGTTGATTGACATGAATCTGGTAGCCCTATAAGAATCCCAAATCTATGAAATGATCTAGAGGAGTGAAGGTCATCTAATAGGTCTTCATGGTGGGGAGGCTGGAGATGTTAAGTGGACTAATAGCTTGTGCCACTGATGGCCTATGTGACCCTGACTCAACCACTGTGTTTCCTGTCTAAGTTTCCCTATAATAGGACACATGGTAAATGATCATTGCTAGGCCTGTAAGATAACCTTAAATGTGAACAATGATCTGACCTTCCACCAAGCAGTGTCTACTAGTATTTTCCTGCAGGAAATAATCCCTGGACTGCAGTTAGAGAGATGGCTCAGTGGTTAAGAACACTGGCTGCATTCTGGGGAGGAGCTGCCCAACTTGGCCTCAGGTTCTGGTCATCAGGCAGGACCCCACCCCCACCCCCACCGGGAAGGTTCCCCTTTTCCAAGACCCGAGGCATACCCTGTAATCTACATGCCCTGCCCCCACACCCATACACCCAAGACCCCAGCCACTGCCTGAGACTCAGAGACCAGCCCCCAGCTCCCATCTGGCCCAGAGCTTCCATCAGGCCAGAGAGAGGCTACCTGAATCTGTCAGCTATGTCTGGACCAAGAGCGCTGATAAGGCCAAGAACAAATCCACAAGGAGATGGGCAGACAACAAGGCAGAAGTACATACAATAAAATAAAGAGCAATACAGCATCACCAGAACCTAGTCCTCCTCCAACAGCAGGACCTGAATATCACAAGGTAGAAGAAGCAGAAGAAAGCAACCTTAAGAATAGCATCATGAAGATGCTAGAGGCTTATAAAGAAAAAAATCCAAAATGAATTGGAGGAACAAACAAAAAATGGGAAGAACGCTATAAAAAAAAAACTAGAGGAAAGGATAAATACAGCAAAGAAAACAATAAATCCCTGAAAGAAAATCATGAAAAAGCAACAAAACAGATGAGGGAAACAGTCTAAGATCTGAAAAGGGAAATAGAAAAAATGAAGGAGACACAAACAGAAGGAATGCTGGAAATAGAAAATCTGAGTAAACAAACAGGAACTTCAGATGCAAGTATAACCAACAGAATGCAAGAGATGGAAGAGAGGATCTCTGGTGTTGAAGATACAGTAGAAGAAATAGATCCAACAGTCAAAGAAAACACTAAAGCCAACAAAGTCATGACCCAAAATGTCCAAGAAATTTGGGACACCATGAACAGACCAAACCTACAAATAATAGGGATAGAGGAAGGAGAAGAATACCAACTCAAAGACACAGAGAATATATATTCAACAAGATCATAGAAGAAAACTTTCCCAACTTAAAGAAGGAAATGCCTATGAAGATACAAGAAGCCTATAGAACACCAAACAGACTAGACCCCCCCAAAAAAGTCACCTCACCACATAATAATTAAACAACTAAATGTACAGAATAAAGAAAGAATATTAACAGCAGCAAAGGAAAAAGGCCAAGTGACTTATCCATCAGAATAACACCCAATTTCTCAATGGAGACTTTGAAAGCCAGAGAGACCTGGACAGATGTAATGCAGACACTAAGAGACCATGGATGCCAGCCTAGACTAATATACCCAGCAAAACTTTCAGTCATCATAGACGGAGTGAACAACACATTTCAAGACAAAGCCAGATTTAAACAATACTTATCCACAAACCCAGCCATACAGAAAGTACTAGAAGGAAAATTCCAACCTAAGGAAGTCAGATACACCCTTGAAAACACAGGCAATAGATAACACCACAGCAGTAAACCCCAAAGAAGAGAAGTACACACACTACCACCCCCCAAAAAAAATAACAGGAATGAACAATCACTGGTCATTAATATCCCTTAATATCAATGGACTTAACTCACCTATAAAAAGATACAGGCTAACAAGAATGGATACGGAAGCAGGACCCATCTTTCTGCTGCATACAAGAAACACACCTCAAATTCAAAGATAGACACTACCTAAGAATGAAAGGCTGGGAAAAGACTTTCCAATCAAATGTTATTAAGAAGTAGGCGGGTGTAGCCATCCTAATTCCAGCAAAATGGACTTCAAACTAAAATCAACCAAAAGAGATCAAGAAGGGCATTACATACTCATCACAGGAAAGATCCACCAAGGTGAAGTTTCGATTCTGAACATTTATGCCCCAAATACAAGGGCACCCACATATGTAAAAGAAACATTAGTAAAGCTTAAATCACATATAAAACCCAACACATTAATAGTGGGAGACTTCAACACCCCACTTTCACCACTGGACAAATCTCCCAAATCGAAACTTAACAGAGAAAAAAAGGACTTAACGGATGTTATGACTCAAATGGACTTAATTAATATCTACAGAACATTACATCCTAAAAAAAAGAATATATATTCTCAGCACCCCATGGAACCTTCTCTAAAACTGACCACATACTTGGCCACAAAGCAAATCTCAACAGATACAAAATGATTGGAGTAACCTACTGTGTTCTATCAGACCACCATGGTTCAAAGTTAGCTTTCAACAACAACAAAAACTACAGAAAGCCTACAGTCTCATGGAAACTGAATAATGCTCAACTGAATCACCAATGGGTTAAGGAAGAAATAAAGAAAGAAATTGAAGACTTCCTAGAGATCAATGAAAATGAATACACAACATACCCAAACTTATGGGACACTATGAAAGCACTGCTAAGAGGGAAATTCATAGCACTAATTGCCCACATAAAGAAGTTGGAGATATCTCACACTAGTGAATTAACAGCACACCTGAAAGCTCTAGAACAAGAAGAAGCAAAGTTTCCCAGGAAGAATAGATGCCAGGAAATTACCAAATTGGTAGCTGAAATCAATAAAATAGAAACAAAGAGAACAATACAAAAAATTAATGAAACAAAGAGTTGGTTCTTTGAGAAAATCAACAAGATAGACAAGCCCTTATCCAAACTAACCAAAAGACAGAGAGAGAGAGAGCATCCAAATTAACAAAATCAGAAATGAAAAGGAGGACATAACAACAGACAATGAGGAAATCCAGAGAATCATCAGGTCATACTTCAAAAACCTGTACTCCAAAAAATTGGAAAATCTAAAAGAAATGGATAATTTTCTGGATAGATACCACATACCTAAGTTAAATCAAGACCAGGAAAACTATTTAAATAGTCGAATAACCCCTATGGAAATAGAATCAGTCATTAAAATCTCCCAATCAAAAAAAGCCCAGGACCAGATGTCTTTAATGCAGAATTCTACCAGATCTTCAAAGAAGAGTTAATACCAACACTCTCTAAATTTTTCTACACAATAGAAGCAGAAGGAACTTTACCAAACTCCTACGAGGCTACAATTACCCTGATTCCTAAACCAAACAGAGATGCAACAAAGAAAGAGAACTACAGACCAATCTCCCTCATGGACATTGATGCAAAAATACTCAATAAAATACTGGCAAACAGACTCCAAGAACACATCAAAACAATTATCCACCATGATCAAGTAGGCTTCATCCCAGGGATGCAAGAGTGGTTCAACATACGAAAGTCCATCAATCTAATACGCCATATAAACAAACTCAAAGAAAAGAAAACACATGATCATCTCACCAGTCGCAGAAAAGGCATTTGACAAAATCCAACACCCCTTCATGATAAAGGTCTTGGAGCGATCAGGAATACAGGGAATGTACCTAAACATAATAAAGGCAATTTACAGCAAGCCAACAACCAACATCAAATTAAATGGAGAGAAACTCAAAGTGATTTCACTAAAATCAGGAACAAGACAAGACTGTCCACTCTCCCCATACTTATTTAATATAGTACTTGAAGTTCTAGTCAGAGCAATAAGACAACATAAGGAGATTAAGGGAATACAAATTGGAAAGTAAGAAGTCAAGCTTTTCCTATTTGCAGATGATATGATAGTATACATGAGTGACCCCAAAAATTCAACCAAGGAACTCATACAGCTTATAAACACCATCAGCAACATAGCAGGATACAAGATCAACTAAAAAAAAAAATCAATAGTCCTCTTTTATACAGTTGAAAAACAGGCTAAGAAGGAAATCAGAGATACATTACCCTTTACAATAGCCACAAATAATATAAAATATCTTGGGGTAACCTTAACTAAGCAAATGAAAGACCTGTATGATAAGAACTTTAAGTCCCTGAAAAAAGAAATTAAAGAAGATGTCAGAAAATGGAAAGATCTCCCATGCTCATGGATGGGCATGATTAACATAGTAAAAATGGCAATCTTACCAAAAGCAATCTCCAGATTCAATGCAATCCCCATCAAAATACCAACACAATTCTTCACAGACCTGGAAATAATAATACTCCACTTCATATGGAAAAACAAAAAACCCAGGATAACCAAAAGAATCCTGCACAATAAAACGAACTCTGGAGGCATCACGATCCCTGACCTCAAGGTCTACTATAGAGCTACAGTAATAAAAACAGCTTGGTACTGGCATAAAAACTGACATGCGGACCAATGGAATCGAATTGAAGACACTGATATTAATCCACACACCTATGAACATATAATTTTTGACAAAGAAGCCAAAAGTGCACAATGGAAAAAAGAAAGCATCTTCAACAAATGGTGCTGGCAAAACTGGATATCAACATGTAGAAGGCTGCAAATAGATCCATATCTATCACCGTGCACAAAACATAAGTCCAAGTCTGAACCTGATAGAAGAGAAAGTAGAAAGTAGTCTTGAATGCATTGACATAGGAGATCACTTCCTAAATATAACACCAGTAGCACAGAAACTGAGAGAAACAATCAATCAATGGGACCTCTTGAAACTGAGCAGCTTTTGTAGAGCAAAGGACACGGTCAACAAGACAAAATGACAGCCTACAGAGTGGGAAAAGGTCTTCACCAAACCAATATCTGACAGAGGGCTGATATCCAGTATATATAAAGAAGTCAAGAAATTAGATATCAAAATGCCCAACAGTCCAATTAAGAAATGGACTATAGAACTAAACAGAGAATTCTCAACAGAGGAAGTTCAAATAACTGAAAGACATTTAAGGAATTGCTCAACATCCCTAATTATCAGGGAAATGCAAATGAAAATGAATCTGAGATACCACCTTACATCTGTCAGAATGGCTAAAATCAAAAACACTGAAGACAGCTCACGCTGGAGAGGATGTGGAGTAAGGGGAACTCTCCTCCACTGCTGGTGGGAATGCAAGCTTGTACAGCCACTTTGGAAATCAATGTGGCACTTTCTTAGAAAATTGGGAATCAATCTCCCCCAAGACCCAGCTATACCACTCTTGGGCATATACCCAAGGAATGCTCAGTCATACTACAAGAACACTTGCTCAGCTATGTTCATATCAGCACTGATTGTAATAGCCAGAACCTGGAAACAACCTAGATGCCCTTCAACTGAAGAATGGATAAAGGAAATGTGGTACATATACACAATGGAGTACTACTCAGCAGAGAAAAACAATAACATCATGAGGTTTGCAGGCAAATGGATAGATCTAGAAAAAAATCATCCTGAGTGAGGTAACCCAGACTCAGAAAGACAAACATGGTATGTACTCACTCATAGGAGGATACTAGATGCAAAACAAAGATGACTAGACTGTTACTCACAACTCCAGAGAGGCTACCTAGGAAACAGGACCCTAAGAAAGACACAGGGCCCACCCAATGACAGAGAAATGGATGAGATTTACAAGAACAACCTGGACATGAGTGGGGGTAATGAAGGGCAAGTTTCAAGGGAAAGAGAGCTTAGGGGAGCAGGAGATCCCAGCTAGATCAAGAACAGAAAGGCAAAACAAAGGAATAAGAGACCATGACAAATGAAGACCACATGAGAATAGGAAGAAGCAAAGTACTAGAGAGGTCTCCAGAAATCCACAATGATACCTCCACAATAGACTACTGGCAATGGTGGAGAGAAAGCCTGAACTGACCTACTCTGGTGATAGGATGGCCAAACACCCTAATTGTCATGCTAGAAATCTCATCCAATGACTGAAGGAAGCAGATGCAAAGATCTACGGCCAGGCCCCAGGTGAAGCTCCAGGAGTCCAATTGGCGAGAAAGAGGAGGGATTGTATGAGCGAGAATTGTTGAGACCAAGATTGGAGAAAGCACAGGGACAAATAGCCGAACTAATGGAAACACATGAACTATGAACAAATAGCTGAGGAGCCCTCAACTAGATCAGGCCCTCTGGATAAGTGAGACAGTTGATTAGCTTGAACTGTTTGGGAGGCACCCAGGCAGTGGGACCGGGACTTGTCCTTAGTGCATGAGCTGGCTGTTTGGAACCTGTGGTTTATGCAGGGACACTTTGCTCAGCCTGGGTGGAGGGGACTGGACCTGCCTGGACTGAATGTACCAGGTTGAGGTGAATCCCCAGGGGATTCTTTGCCCTGGAGGAGATGGGAATGAGGGGTGGGATGGGGGAAAGAGGAGGAAATGACAGGGGAATCCATGGCTGATATGTAGAATTAAATTAAATTATTAAATACAAAAAAGAACAAAAAAAAAGAAAAGCAGCTGAGCAAGTTGTGGGAGGAAGCCAGGAACTTTCCCTATGGTTCCTGCCTGCACTTCCCTCAATGACACACCCTGATCAAGAAGTTTAAGCTAAATAAACCCCTAACTACCAAGTTGGTTTGGGTTGTGGCATTTCATCACAGTTACTGGAAAGCTAACTAGAACAACACATAAAGTAATGCTATGGTAGCCAGGCACATGCCTTTGATCCCAGCACTTGGGAGGCAGAGGCAGGCAGATTTCTGAGAGTTCAAGGCCAGCCTGGTCTACGGAGTGAGATCCAGGAGAGGCACCAAAACTACACAGAGAAACCCTATCTGGAAAAAAACAAAAAAAAAAAAAAGAAAAAAAAAAGAAATTCTATGGGGTCACATGTAGTGGCACATGAACTTTCTATGAGTTCCACGCAGACTCATCTACAAAGTGAGTTCCAAGACAACCAGGGTTACACAGAGAAACCCTGTCTTGAAAAACCAAAAGTGAAAAAAAGAAAAAAGAAATGCATATTGGCCAGGTATGGTGGTGCACACATTATATCCCAATACTCCGGGAATTCCAGGCTGTCCAGTCAGGAGTATATGGTGAAACTCTGTCTCACAACCAAAAAACAAAAACATGCTTAACACCAGTAGTCATTGTAAAAATGCACATGATTGGCTGACCTAAACTGTACATTCTTAAGGATAAGTCATATGTAACTTATAAACTATAAAAGAGAGTTATTAGGATACAAGCTAAAGCTTGATCATCTTATAAATGATCAAATTCTCTATACAAAACTATGTTTGGAAACAGGCTAAGCATGTTGAATATTAATAGAATAAATTTCTTACTTTACCCATGACATTTTAAAAATTTTTAAGCTTCCCACTTTGAACTATGCCATGCCTCTTACTGCCAGGGTTTAGTCAAATTATACTCTGAGATCATTTAGAATATATTTCCATTTACCAGGTCTAAAGATAATTTGCCATGCTATCCAATTTTCAATAAAAGATAGTTCACCAGATTTCAAAAGACTTTTACTGTTCCCTCATTAAAAGAAATTCACTTTACATTGACTGTTCTCAATAATCAATCACCTATGTCTCCTGACTAATTAAATACATAAATGCGTTTGGATGTAATGTTTTTATAAGGGTATGAAAGTTTAGATATAGAGACCGTTTAGGAAAGTTAAATAATAACTTATGATATATGAATTGTCAGTTATTGGGATCGACAAATATAACATATAAACATCTAAATATGGTATAAATGATACCCACATCTCAGTAAATAACCTAGAGATACTGAAGATGTATACCTAATTTAGATCTATGGATAAAGTTTTTCTTGAGATCTGAGATATATAGGCTTTAGAAATAGACTTATATATGCATTAATACAGTACTCCACAGATGTCCTCCAGAAAAGACCTGGGGCTAATAAAGGCCATAGCTTCTCCACTGGACAATGTATAATAATTGTCCAAGGAATGATTGATCCTGACTTTACTGGGAAAATTAAGATTATTGTAAACCTCCTACAAAAACAATTCAGATTCTACAGGGCAGCACCTAAGGGAGCTGCCAGTTTGGATTCAAGTTTTATGGTCTTCTGGGTTCAGGAAATTAAATATTCCAGACCAACTAAACCCTTAAAATACAGGGAAAGAAAATAATTGATTTGCTAGATATAAGCATAGACATTTCTTGCATTTCAGAAAATGATTGGCCAAGTACTTAAGACAAATATTACTCCTTCATCTCTTATTGGTCTAGGTCAAGCTAACCAAAAGCTCAGAAATATTAAAATGGTCAGATAGATAATATTATGGCATATTCTGCCCAGAGGTCATCCTCTTTATACTTAACACTCTGTGGGGAAGAGACATGCTGCAATTAATTTGTGTATCATTAATCTCTGCTGTGGACTAATATCAGCTCAAATGCTATAGATGAGTGTTTCACTTAAAAGAACTTGGGTAAACAAACAAAAGGCATAATTGAGCCCATTATTCTAGAAATTATAAATGATAGACATGGCCTAGGGTATCAAAATTTATCCAAGGGGCCACTGTTGACTGCTGACTCCACTACTTGGAAATCTGATGTTCCTATCTGGATTATGTAATGGACTTTGAATGCTGAGAGAATTGTAGCTGCTACTTGTCTGGTGGAAGAGAAGCTTAAAAATAGGGCATATAAAGCCTCCTACCAGCCCTTGAGTCACCCCGATATTTGTTGGTTAGAAAAAAATCAGGCTTACAGGCTGTTATAAGACCTTAAAAAATTGAATGAATTTTATTGGAGCCAAGGGGAGCTTCACAATCTAGTTTGCCATCTCCCACAGCCACCCCTAGAATTCAAAATATAATTGTCATATACTTACAAGATTGCTTCTTCACCATTCCTCCTCACCCTATGGATCTTTCACTTTAAGCTTAGCTTCTAACCCTGACACAATGGAAGACAAAAGCTGACATGCAGAGCAGGAAATGTGAGTTCTGTTCATCCAGAACTCATTTATTGAGCTGAGTGCCTCATCATATATACAGATTAACTATCAGAACTAACTGTAGATTATAGTTTCCTCACAGTCCCCCAAACCAATCATAATATGTATGTACGTACATGTATATTGCAACACATTTATTGCGCAGGTGATATTATATTCATATCAAACTATAAAATTTATGAGTCTGTGAGACTGCAACTGTTCCCTAAAACAGAGCCCACCAGCACCTGATCAGACTAAGAAGTGAGTATCCTAAGAAGTCCTTATCCTCATACTCGAACACCCCAGCTCCTAGGCTTTGGGCCCAGGGTCACAACCCTGTACCCCCACACCACTACCCATTGCAGTCCCAGTTACAGGCCAGTGGGCAGGCAGACCTCCTGCAGACAGGTCATATTACCACCAACCCTCATCAGACCTTGTAATCCAAAAGTCCCACCTCCCCAAAATCCCACCCACCCTCCAAGACTGCAACTGTTCCCTCAAAAAGAGCCTGCCAGCACTCGATTGGACTAAGAGGTAAATCTTTGTCTAGGTGGGGCCCAAGGACACAACACTGTGTGCCCACACCACCACCCATTGCAGTCCCAGTCTCAAGCCAATAGGTAGGCCTCCTGCAGACAGGTCAGACTACCACCATCCCCCACCAGACCCTGTAACTCAAAACCCCCACCTCCTTAATTCCCACCCAACCTCCCAGATTGCAACTGTTCCCTGAGACAGAGCCTGCCAGCACCTGATTGGATAAGAGGTGAGTCTTTTTCCTCGTACCAAAACACATCAGTTCCTAGGCTTTAGGCCCTGGGGCATATCCCTGCACCCTCACACCACCACCCATTGCAATCCCAGTTTCAGGCCAGTCAGCAAGCAGACCTACTACAGATAGGTCAGACTACCACCATTCCCCACCAGGCCCTGTAACCCACAAGCTCCACTCTGTAGAGGTATAATTTCCTTAGTTACGGTAAGGGATAAGTTAGATATGAAATCTTAGACTCACTAATATAAGATAGATAGGATGTCTTCTTTAATTTTGCCAAATATAAATAGACTAGATATTATAAATAAACTAGATATTGTAACTGTAATTATGCTTGATAATTGTTTTCTTTGTTATATGTAATTTTACTATGTTAAAGTTAAAAACCTTCCTTTTGAAAATAAAGGGGGGAGGAAGTTCTGTGGATGACTGATTGATAAATAAAACTGCTTGGCCAGTAGCCAGGCAGGAAGTATAGGCGGGGCAAAGAGAGAAGAGAAGTCTGGGAAGTGGAAGGCTGGAGGGAGGACATGCCAGCCTGTCATCCAGGGAGCAGCATGTAAAGGCAGCAGGTAAAGCCACAGAACACGTGATGACATATAGATGAACAGAAATAGGCTGACTTTAAGTGTAAGAGCTAGACAATGGTAGGCCTGAGCTAATGGCTGAGCAGTTTAATTAATATGAGCTTCTCAGTCATTATTTTATAAGTTGTTGTAGAGTCTGTGGTGTTGGGCAAGACTGGAGAAATCTCCAGCTACACCACCCCTCCCAACACACCCACATGCTGAGATTGCAGCTACTTCTTGAGACAGAGCCCATGAGCGCCAGTTGGACTAAGAGCTACTCCCTGAGACAAAGAGTCCATCAGTACCAATTAGACCAAGAGCTCTCACTGGACCAAGAGTATCCATCAGACAAAGAGAGGCTCTCTCAGACACAGACACACCCCTTGAGACAAAGAGTCCATCAGCACTGATTAGACCAACAGCTCCCACTTGACCAAGAGTATCGATCACACCAAGAGAGGTTCTCTCAGACACAGACACCACTTGCACCAAGTGGAGAAAGAGATAGGGATGTGCCAGTGCAAAAATACAGTCAACAACATAAAAACCATATGGCTTAATCAGAACCTACATCAGCAAAACCTGAACATACCAACACAAAAGAAACAGAAGAAATCGACCTTAAAATGACCTTAAGAACATGATAGAGATCTTTAAAGAGGAAATGAAAAAAATCCCTTAAAGAATTCAAGGAAAAGTCAAACAAAAAATGGGAAGAAATCAGTAAATCCCTTAAAGAAAGCCAAGAGAAATCAATTAAACAAGTGAGGGAAACAGTTTAAGATTTGAAAACTGAAATCTAGACAATAAAGAAGACACAAAGTGAGGGAATGCGGGAAGTGGAAAATCTGAGTAAATGAACAGGAACTACAGATGCAAGCATAACCAAGAGAATGCAAGAGATGGAAGAGCAGATCTCTGGTATTGAAGATACAATAGAGGAAACAGATTCATCAGTCAAAGAAAACACTAAAGCCAGCAAAGTCATGACACAAAATATCCAAAAAATTTGGGACACCATGAAAAGACCAAACCTAGGAATAATAGGGATAGAAGAAGGAAAAGAATACCAACTCAAGGGCCAAAAAATTATATTCAACAAAATCATAGAAGAAAACTTTCACAACCTAAAGAAGGAAATGCCTATAAAGATACAAGAAGCTTCCTGAACACCAAATAGACTGGATCCAAAAAAAGTCCCCTCACCACATAATAATCAAACCACTAAACATACAGAATAAAGAAAAAATATTAAGAGCTACAAAGGAAAAGGCCAAGTGACATATAAAGGCAGACCCATAAGAATAACACCTGACTTCTCAATGGAGACTCTAAAAGCCAGAAGGTCCTGTTATGTAGGCAACAAGAGACCATGGATGCCAACCCAAACTTTTATACCCAGCAAAACTCTCACTCAAAATAGATGGAGTAAACAAAATATTCCATGATAAAAACAGATTTAAACAATACCTTTCCACAAATCGAGCGCCACAGAAAGCACTAGAAGGAAAAAAATCCACCCTAAGGAAGTTAGATACCCCCATGAAAACACAGGCAATAGATAGTCCCGCACCAACAAATACCAAAGAAGGAAAACATACAACACTACCACCAAAAAATAAGAGGAATTAACAATCCCTGGTCATTCATATCAATGGTCTCAATTCACCTATAAAAAGACACATGATAACAGAATGGATACAAAAACAAGATGCATCCTTCTGCTGCATATAAGAAACACAACTCAATTTCAAAGACAGACACTACCTCAGAGTAAAAGGCTGGGAAAAAACTATCCAACCAAATGGATTTAAGAAGTAAGCTGGTGTAGCTATCCTAATATCCAACAAAATAGACTTCAAACTATAACCAATCAAAAGAGATCAGGAAAGACATTACATATTTACACAGGGAAAATGTGACAAGATGACATCTCAATTCTGAATGTTTATGCCCCAAATACAAGGGCACCTACATTCATAAAAGAAACATTACTAAAGCTTAAATCGCACATCAAACCCCATACATTAGTAGTGGGAGACTTCAACACCTCACTCTCACCAATGGACAGTTCTGCCAGACAGAAACTTAGCAGAGGAATAAGGGAACTAACAGACATTATGACTCAAATGGACTTAATAGATATCTACAGAATATCCCACCCTAACACAAGAGAATAAACCTTCTTCTCAGAACCCCATGAAATCTTTTCTAAAATCGACTACATGCTTGGTCACAAAGCAAATCTCAACAGATACAAAAAATGAAACAACTTCCTGTATCTTATCAGACCACCATGACTTAAAGTTAGATTTCAACAATAACAAAAATTACAGAAAGCCTAAATCTCATGAAAACTGAATAATGCCCAATTGAATCACCAATGGGTCAAGGAAGAAATAAAGTAAGAAATTAAAGATTTCCTAGATTTCAATGAAAACAAATGTACAACCTAGCTAAATTTATGAGAGAGTATGAAAGCAGTGTTAAGAGGAAAATTCATGGCACTAAATGCCCCCATAAAGAAGTTGGAGAATTCTCACACTAGTGACTTAAAAGCACACCTGAAAGCTCTAGAACAAAAAGAAGCAAATTCACCAAGGAGAAATAGATGACAGGAAATAATCAAATTGAGGCCAGAAATCAATAAAACAGAAACAAAGAGAACAATACAAAGAATCAATGAAACAAAGAGTTGGTTCTTGGAGAAAATCAACAAGATAGACAAGCCCTTATCCAAATTAACCAAAAAGAAGAAAGAGAGCATCCAAATTAACAAAATCACAAATGAAAAGGGAGACATAACAACAGACAGTGAGGAAATCCAGAGAATCATCAGGTCATACTTCAAAAACCTGTACTCCATAAAATTGAAAAATCTAAAAGAAATGGATGATTTTCTGGATAGGTACCACATACCAAAGTTAAATCAAGACCAGATAAACAATTTAAATAGACCAATAATCCTAAGGAAATAGAAACTGTCATTAATAGACTCCCAACCAAAAACAGCCCAGGACCAGATGGTATCAGCAGAGAATTCTAGCAGAATAGCTAATACCAATAATCTTTAAATTGTTCCACACAATAGAAACAGAAAGAACATCGCCAAACTCTTTTTATGAGGCTACAGTTACCCTGATATACAAACCACACAAAGATGCAACAAAGAAAGAAAATTACAGACCAATCTCCCTCATGAACATTGATGCAAAAATACTCAATAAAATACGAGCTAACCAAATCCAGGAACACATCAAAAAATTATTCACCATGACAAAGTAGGCTTCATCCCAGGGATGCAAGGATGGTTCAACATACAAAAATCTGTCAATGTAATCCACCACAAAAACAAACTGAAAGAAAAAAAAGACATGATCATTTCATTAGATGCTGAAAAAAACCATTGACAAAATCCAACACCCCTTCATGACAAAGGTTCTAGAGAGATCAGGAATACAAGGAACATACCTAAACATAATAAAGGCAATTTACAACAAGCCAACAACCAACATCAAATTAAATGGAGAGAAACTCAAAGTGACTCCACTAAAATCAGGAACAAGACAAGACTGTCCACTCTCCCCATACTTATTCAACACAGTGCTTGAAGTTCTAGCTAGAGCAATAAGACAAGAAAAGGAGATGAAGGGGATACAAATTGCAAAGGATAAGTCAAACTTTCACTATTTGCAGATGATATGATAGTATACATAAGTGACCCCAAAAATTGTATCAGAGAACTCCTATAACTCATAGACTCTTAAGTAAGGTGGCAGGATACAAGATTAACTCAAAAAAAATCAGTAACTCTCTTATATACAAATGATAAATGGGCTGAGAAAGAAATCAGAGAAACATCACCGTTTACAATAGCCACAAATAATATAAAATACATTGGGGTAACTCTAACTAAGCAAGTGAAAGACCTGTATGATAAGAACTTTAAGTCTCTGAAGAAAGAAATCGAAGAAGATATCAGGAAATGGAAAGATCTCCCATGCTCATGGATAGGTAGAATTAGCATAGTAAAAATGGCAGACTTATCAAAAGCAATCTCCATATTCAATGCAATCCCCATCAAAATCCCAAACATTCTTCAGAGACTTGGAAAGAACAATACTTAGCTTTATATGGAAAAACAAAAAAACCCAGAATAGCTAAAAGAATCCTGCACAATAAAGCAAACTCTAGAGTCATCATGATCCCTTAACTCAAGCTGTACTATAGAGCTACAGTAATAAAAACAGCTTGGTACTGGCATAAAACCCGACACGTGAACCAATGGAATTGAATTGAAGACCCTGACATTAATCCACACACCTGTGAACATATGATTTTTGACAAAGAAGCCAAAACTGTACAATGGGAAAAAAGGAAGACTCTTCAACAAATGGTGCTGGCATAACTGGATGTTAAAATGCAGAAGATTTCAAATAGACCCCTATCTGTCACTATGCACAAAACTCAAGTCCTAGTGGATCAAAGACCTCAACCTAATTCCAGTTACACTGAACTTGATAGAAGAAAAAGTAAGGAGTAGTCTTCAACACATTAGCACAGGAGACCACTTCCTAAATATAACACCAGTAACACAGACACTGAGAGCAACAATTAATAAATGGGACCTCCTGAAACTGAGAAGCATTTGTAGGGCAAAGGAAATGGTCAATAAGACAAAATGACAGCCTACCGAATGGGAAAAGATCTTCACCAACCCCATATCTGACAGAGGTCTGATCTCCAAAACATAAAGAACTCAAAGGGCTAGACATCAAAGTACTGAACAATCCAATTAAAAAATGGGCTACAGAGCTTAACAGAGAATTCTCAACAGGAGAATCTCAAATGGCTGAAAGACTTTTAAGGAATTGCTCAGCATCCTTAGTCATCAGGGAATACAAATCAAAACGACTTGAGATACCATCTTACACCTGTCAGAATGGCTAACATCAAAAACACTGAAGACAGTTTATGTTGGAGAGGATGTGGAGCAAGGGGAACATTCCTACACTGTTGGTGGGAAGGCAAACTTGTAGAGTCACTTCAGAAATCAGTATGGCGCTTTCTCAGAAAATTCAGAATCAATCTTCCTCAAGACCCCTTATACCACTCTTGGGCATATACCAAAGGAATGCTCAATCTTACTACAAGGACACTTGCTCAACATGTTCATATATCAGCATTATTTCTAATAGCCAGAACCTGGAAACAACCTAGATGCCCCTCAACTGAAGAATGGATAAAGAAAATGTGGCACATATACACAATGGAGTACTATTCAGCAGTGAAAAACAACGATATTATGAAATTTACAGGCAAATGGATGGAACTAGAAAATATCATCTTGGGTGAGGTAACCCAGACTCAGAAGGACAAACATGATATGTACTCACTCATAAGTGGATAGTAGATGTAGAGCAAGGGAAGGCCAGACTGCAGCCCACAGCTTCTGAGAGGCTAGCAGACAGGGAGGGACCCAGGAAGGTTACATACATAGCTCAACGAAGTGGAAGTGGATGGGATCTACATGAGCGGTCTGGGCGTGGGGGTAGGGTGGTGGAGAGCAAGGAATGGGTGGTGAGAACATAGGGAAATGGGAGGGTCAAGTCAGAGCAGGGACAGAGTGGGAGAGCAGAGAAAGAGATACCGTGATAGATGAAGACATCATGGGAGTGGGAAGAGCCAGGGTGCCGGGGAAGCTCTCAGGAATCCACAGGAATGACCCCACCTTGAACTGCAGGCAGTGAACAAAGGGGTACCTGGACTGACCTACTCTGGTGACTGGTCTAGTGAATACCCTAACTGTCATCATAGAGCTTCTATCCAGTGACTGATGGAGGCAGACTCAGGGGTCAGCGGCCAGGTGCCAGGTTGACCTCTGGGAATATCCAGTCAATAGGAGAGAAGAGGGATTCCACAGACGGGAACATCCAGATCATGATGGGAAGATGTGCAGAGATGACCGGCCAAACTGGTGAAGACCCATGAACTGTGGACTAGTGGCTGTGGAGACCCCAGGGGACTGGACAAGGCCTTCTGGATACGGGAGAGAGTTGTTTAGCTGGATCTGCTTGAGGGACACTGGGACGGGGGGATCGAGATCCATCCCTGGTGCATGGGCAGGCTTTTTGGAGCCCAGTGCCTGCAGTGTGGCACCTTGCGCAGGCTTGGTGAGGCGGGGAGGGCTTGGACCTCAGCGTGCCGGGCTCTGCTGACTCCCTATGTGAGAACTTGATTTGAGCATGTGGGAATGGGTGGTTGCTTGGGAGGAAGGGCAGGGGTAAGAGGAGGGAGGATGTGGGATCTGTGGGTGGTATGTAGGGTGAGTAGAAAATTTTTTAATGAAAAAAAACCTTATGAGTCTATAGAGTGGCAGATAGGTCTATACTGCACTTTCTCATGTATGTCTAACAATTATAAATTCTCTCTCTATGGAAGCTCACCCATGAGGCCTACATCCTTATGATTTATGGGTATGAAATAAAGAAATAATACACCATTTATTCCACTGCTTTTCTATTTTAGGAAGGCCTAGAGCTCTTAATTGGACAAACACCTTACATATACTTCAAGAGCTCTTAATAATTGGTGCTTAATTTTTCATATCTCCCACTACAGGCATCCCTTATTATCACAGGCCAAGCCACAAAGTTACACCTAAGCCTCCACTTGTATTTGTAAAGGTCCTGATGTTTTCATAATGTCAAAGGAGGATATGTTTACATGTTTTCACAGGATACTGACCCATCTTTATGAATCCTGGATTGCCTGGTCACACCATATACTAGGCCACTGCAGGACACAGGGGCACTAAAGCTGCCAGTCTGAATACAGGCTGCAATTTACCTCTAGATATTTAATATTGAACTGTGACTTTATAAACAAATTGATACAATTGCAGATCTTTTTGATGAACTCTGTTCATCAATGATATCAAAACTTATAGAAATATGATTAGAAATAATCCTGTCCTAAATGAATTTTTATTAATTTTGACCAAAGATAATCAGGACTTGAGATATATTATAAATGAAACAGTTCAGATTTCATTCTCTGACTAGCCTGCTGTTTTGCTGAGACTCCAAAGATTCATAATTTTGCTCTGACAAAATTCACCACTGTTATCATATTGCTAATATGTCTAAAGATTTTGTCTTTTAAGAAGGTTCTTAAAAGCTTCAGGAAATCTAAATTCACCAATGTTCACAAGCCAAGAAGGACCAGGAGGAATGCAACCTGACTACAGTACATGTCTTCCACTTACAAATTTTCTTTTTCTTCTCTAGGAGGGTGGATCTTTCCCTCTCTTCCTGGCCTGACATCCCCTTCTCTCATCTGCTAAAGCCGTGCATTTAATATTCCTTAGGTACACTTAAGAGAAAAAAGTTTCCTCCTTAAAACTCCTCAAATGCATGTTCTAATACACATATTTGTTTCCAGCAGAAATTCTGATGATTTAAAGCGTTACATGTTGTCATCCTCTGGACAACAGAAATGCTATCTAGCTGCAGGTCTGCACCACATCCTCCATCCTCCAGCCCACATGGATGTGTTGTCCAGCTCAGCCCTGCATCATGCCCTCTAGCACATAAGACAGAAAATCCTGCTACCCATGTCTTACCCTGCAGAGCTTGAAACAACCTGCTCTTCCTGGATTTCCACTGCATTCCAGCCTTCAAGACCCTCAGCTTCAGACCCATATCAGCAGGAAGTAACCATGAATGACTTCTATAGCCCCGTTGTGACTTACCCCTCTTTCAGTGCTGAACTCCCCAGCCCAGGGGCTGGACTGCCCTTAAAAAACACTCTTTTATTAATACTATAAATTCTGCCGATGATTCTGAAATATATATACTATCAGATTTTCTCCTCAAGTACTTCTGACACTGTTCTGTATATAAGTCTGCTATGTATATCCTGACACAGATTATTACAGTCCTCCCATAGCTAAATGGGTCAATATTGCCTTGATCACAAATTTTAATTATTAGGTCAGTTTTAACTACAGCCTTGGTCCCACAGGTGCTCATGACTAACTCAAGTAACTCCTTATCTAACAATGCCTCTTTTAAATACAGTTTAACCAAATTAATACCACTAATCAGAGATTGATAGAGGTATGTTCCAAACTAACCACTTTTATTTGATAAGTCACAATTATAGTAATTAGACACATTTGACCATATTATGCTATACAGCTAATGATAGATTTTTTAATGTTACTCCTCTTCTACCTTCTTGGGACATAGATATTCTGATTATATACAACTACACCTATTAGATGGCTAAACTAATTCTTAGCTTGCCATCTACATAGATTATTGATTATAAATATTAATTAACCATTACTTTCATTTTTCAAGTCACCTCCAAATTTAATTTTTTCATGTTTTTCTCTACCCTAGAGAGAATTAAACATTCTCCTCTTTTTAATAAATGAAAAAACTGGAACTGCTGCAGGCCATAGGAAAACATAATGGAATTCAGCTACTATCCCAAGAGCTGATACTTGGCAAGGTCAAGGACATTTCCGAAAGTCAAGCCATGGTTTAAGAAGTCTTGGTGAGATTTTAGCTTTTGTATATATATTAGTTGGTTCCTACAATGACTTTCTTGTATGCTATGTGTGCGTCCAAGAACTCCTAACAGTGTATTTATGTAAAATACCTATCAAGCATCAAAAGCCAAACAATCTCCTGAACTAAGGTTACACCCATATGGAAACAATACCTGTCTCTAGGTCAGGGGATACTTCTTGTGCAATTTAAGCTGAGACCCTCCTTTCTTTTATAATTATCATTATTAATATTTTTTCTATCATCAGCTTGATACAGTACAAATTCTTATCCTAATAGTGAAATGTTTCACTGATGCTTGCCCAGTGAATGTGTAAAACCAAAACTTATTATAAGCCACAGTCATCCTAGGGTCCCCCCTTCTATGTAGCCTCCCTGGATCTGTGGGTTGCAGTCTGATTGTTCTTTGCTTTATATCTAGTAGCCACATATAAGTGAGTACACACCATGTTTGTCCTTCTGGGTCTTGGTTACCTCATTCAGGATGATATTTTCTAGTTCCATCCATTTGCCTGCAAATTCATGCTGTCATTGTTTTTCTCTGCTGAGTAGTACTCCATTGTGTATATTTACCATGTATTCTTAATCCAGTCTTCAGTTGAAGGGCATCTAGGTTGTTTCCAGGTTCTGGCTATTACGAATAATGCTGCTATGAACATAGTTGAGCATGCATATTTTTTGTTATGATTGAGCATTGCTTGGGTATATGCCCAAGAGTGGAATAGGGAGTCTTGCGGTGAATAAATAGCCAATTTTCTGAGACACTGCCATATTGATTTCCACACTGGTTTGACAAGTTTGCACTCCCACTAACAGTGGAGGTGTGTTTCCTTTGCTCCGCATCCTCTCCAACATAGACTGTCATTAGTGCTTTTGATCATAGCCATTCTGACAGGTGTAAGATAGTATCTCAGAGTCGTTTTGATTTGCATTTCTCTGATGACTAAGTATGTTGAGCATTTCCTTAAATGTCTTTCAGCCATTTGAGATTCTGTTTTTGAGTATTTATTCTCTGTTTAGCTCTTTAGCTCATTTCTTTTTTTTTTTCTTTTTTTTTTTCTTTTTTAGGTTTTTCAATACAGGGTTTCTCTGTGTAGCTTTGTGCCTTTCCTGGAACTCACTTTTGTAGTCTCGGCTGGCCTCGAACTCACAGAGATCCGCCTGCCTCTGCCTCCCACGTGCTGGGATTAAAGGCGTGCGCCACCACTGCCCGGCTAGCCCATTTCTTAATAAGCCCATTTCTTAATTGGATTGTTCAGTATTTTGATGTCTAGTTTCTTGAGTTCCTTATATACTTTGGTGATCAGTCCTCTGTCAGATGTGGGGTTAATGAAGATCTTTTCCCATTCTGTATGCTGTCTTTTTGTCTTATTGACCGTGTCTTTTGCCCTACAAAAGCTTCTCAGTTTCAGGAGGTCCCATTAATTAATTGTTGCTCTCAGTGTCTGTGCTACTGGTGTTATATTTAGGAATTGGTCTCCTGTGCCAATGCAACATCCTCCTTTCTTATACAACCTTACTAACATTATAGACTCCCAACTTCTTTCTTAACCACTTCTAGCAATGTAGACTGAGCACATAAATCCCATTTTCTTGCTAGACTAACCAATCATTAGCTCTCAGGTGACCTCCTCTTGTACCACTCCCTTTTGGGTTGGAAAACAAAGCCTGACAGGCACTGCATGAGAAAAATTTTAACCGAACGTTATGACCCTGCAGGAATTCAAGCCTGATCACCTTGCTCTGCCAGAGGATTGCTATAGCTTGGGTTTGTGACTGAATACCTCAGGGACTTGGGGAAACTGAGAGATACAAGGAGACTTAGAGGAAGATTTTGAGGAGATAACTTAAGGAAAAGATGGAAGATTAGGAAAAGCCAGATAGGGAAGTAATAGATGGGTAAGGACAAGATGAGAAGGTTCTGACAAGGCCAAATTAAGATGAGAGAATTAAGATAGAACTTAGAGGGGACAGTAGATAAATATAGAGAGAAATCAGGCAAGAAAGGAGCTAGGCAGGAGAACAGCACTGTAGCTCTGTAGACAGGATTTTATCCCAGAGGAATAAAGTTGACAGACAAAGAAAGAGCTTGATTTCCTTCAGATTCATTTTCCAAAATAATTGTCACTGTTCATAGCTTCTCTTCTGGGCCTCTGGGAAGAATACTATTAAGGTGGTTCCTTCATAATATTCGAGAATAACTTCCTCTATTTTATAGGACCACAGTGGCTTATAGGTAGATTTCATCAACAACAAAAATTACAGAAAGTCTCCCGTCTCATGGAAACTGAATAATGCTCAACCGAATCACCAATGGGTCAAGAAGGAAATAAAAAAAGAATTAAAGACTTCCTAGAATTCAATGAAAATGAATGTACAACATACCTAAACTTATGGGACACTATGAAAGCAGTGCTAAGAGGAAAATTCAAAGCACTGAATGCCCACAAAAAGAAGTTGGAGAAATCTCACACCAGCGATTTAACACCACACCTGAAGGCTCTGGAACAAAAAGTAGCAAACTCACCCAGGAGGAATGCCAGCAAATAATCAAATTGAGGGCTGAAATCAATAAAATAGAAACATATAGAACAATACAAAGAATCAATAAAACAAAGAGTTGGTTCTTTGAGAAAATCAACAAGATAGACAAGCCCTTGTCCAAACAAACCAAAAGGTAAAGAGAGAGCATCCTAATAAACAAAATCAGAAATGAAAAGCGATACATAACAACAAACAATGAGGAAATCCAGAGAATCATTAGGTCATACTTCAAACACCTGTACTCCACAAAATGGAAAATCTAAAAGAAATGAACAATTTTCTGTATAGGTACCATATACTAAAATTAAATCAAGACCAGATAAACAATCTAAATACACCTATACCCTTAAGGAAATAGAAACAGTCATTAAAATCTCCCAACCAAAGAGCCCAGGCCCAGATGGTTTCAGCACAGAATTCTACCAGTTTTTCAAAGAAGTGCTAATACCAATACTCTTCAAATTGTTCCACACAGTAGAAACAGAAAGAACACAGCCAAACTCTTTTTATGAGGCTACAGTTACCCTGATAAACAAACTGCATAAAGATGCAACAAAGAAAGAGAATCCTAGACAAATCTCCATCATGAACATTGATTCGAAAATACTCAATAAAACACTGTGTTTCTAGGTTAGTTCTCCCACTTTCTTCCAATCCTGGAATTCCATCAGTTTCATCCAGGCAATCACGTGAAGCTGTGGGAATGTGAGACAGGGCGATTGCGATTTTGTGTGTTGAATATCCAGTGTTCCCATAGCTACATCTTTTCTCAGGGTCTCAGTTGTGGCAGCCATGAATAAGTGGTCTCTTGTGGTTGTGATCTAAGTGACAGAAGGCCCAGGCTATTGACTCTCATTCTACCATGTCCTCTGCAGAGACCATGGTTTCTGCAGTGGGGTAGGAAAGCAAGAAAGAACCTGTAAGACTCCATTTCTCTCTGCTTGGTTACTGTGGAGAACTCAGTCCCAAAGTTCTAGAAAATCTGTTGGAACTGTTCTGCAATCTAAGACATGCCTCATTCTCTGCCTCCACAGATATCATATGTGCATGTGTCCTGAGGGCTATCTCAGGCTCACATTCACAAGTATATCCCTCCACTAATACCTCACTTATCTCAGCCCATCATGGTCACATCCTTGAGGATGAAAACTAGTAAATTAACATGTTTAGAGATTTTGCATCAGACCCCCCCTCCTTTTTTCTCTCCCATTTTTATTTAGTAGCTATGTTGCAGTGGCTTCACCCTTTGGATAACTGTGTCTCCCAACACCCCTTATGTATCAATGCTGTGCTCACAATTTTACTTCTTGTTGTAACCATTTGGGGCTCAAACCCACTAGTCTGCTCAAGAATGATTATTAATGCTAATGTTGACCAAGGTGGTATGGTATTTATGATGTGGCTGGCCCTGTATTTGTATCTGGTTTCATCTATATGATGAGTCTGTCTCATAGAAATTATTTCCATTCAGAGGATGAAAAACTGGAACTTAAAGTGGTTTTCAAAAAGTACTTAAATCTGTATGGTTAATCAGAGATAGACCTGGTTACCTGGCTTCAAGGCTAACACTAGTTGTAGGAATAATTGCAGCAACATTTTTTTCTTTCTCTGTGTGTGGTATTTTGCCAAAAAAGTTTACTTGATTATTATATTAAGTCTTTAAAAACTACTATGAGGCAGGTGGAGGATGTGATATAACCTAGCACCCTAGCATCACAGGCTGAGGCAGGATGATTGTGAATTTGAGACAAGTTTGGATTATATAAAGAGACCCCTGTCCCCTAAAATGTTCCCTCAAGCTAGTAGAAGGAAAAAACTAAAGATGAGAATGAAGATAAACAAAACAGAGTCTAGAGTAACTGCAAAGAAAGTGGATGCACCAAAAGTTGGTTCTTCAAAAAGGATTAACAACATTAGCAACCTTTTCCCAAATGAATTTTTTTAAAAATGAGGTGGATATTAATACAATTTGAGACCTCACCATCCATTCTCAAGAATATGAAGAATTTCAAGAGCACTCAGTAGTTATATGCTAACTGTTGTGTGGCCTAGATGCAATGGACAAATTCCTACAAACCCGGATTCTTTAGATATGGAAGGGTGAAAGAAACCAAATGGAATAGCTGTATAACCAATAAGATTGAATCAACAAAAAAATTGACAAAATTTCACAGACTTTGATAATAAAAACACTGAAACTGGATGGAAGTCCAGCTTTGTGTAACAAAGGCCACACATGGAAACCCACAGCCAACATCATATGCAGTGGGGAGACTGACAGCTTTCTTTTTAAGATCAGGAAGAACACAAGATGCTGCTGTGACCACTTCTGTTCAAGAGACCTTTAGGAGTGCTACACAGAGCCATTAGACTAGACAATAAAATGAAGGTACCCAATTATGAAGTGCTAAAGATATCTGTAGATGACAGGAACTTGTTCATAGAAAGTCCTGAACATTCTACAGAAAGATCTCAGAACTACATGAGCAAAATTAGTAAATTTGTTGGCTAACGAAATGAACACGCCCAAGTGAGCTGTATTTCTGTATACTGCTATTGACCATGAACAATTTGATTTTTGTTTTTCCTGGCAGTAGTGGAGCTTGAACCTAGGGCCTCATGCATGCCCGGCAAGTGTTCAGCCCCTGAGCAATAAATAGTCCCAGCCATAACAGTGAACAATTGGAAAGGAAATGAAGAAAGTATTTATTTGTGAAAGCACCAAAAAGAATAAAATACTTAAAATTAACTCCACCAAGGAGATAAAAGACTTGCACTCAGAAAACTACCAAATAAGAGATGATGAAAGAAGACAAGAAATGACAGCCATTGGGGTTGATGGATTGGAAGACTTAATCTCATTATTACTGTTGTTCTGCAGTACTGGGATTGAACCCAGGGCTTTGTGCATGGTAAGCAATGCTCTACCACTGAGCTATACTCTAAGCTCTGCCTTCTAATTTTTATTTAGAAACAGGATATCACTAAATTAATCAGGCTGGCCTTGAACTGGTTGTGGCAGGCACTCTTAAAACTTTGGTATTCCCTCCTCAGCTTCTTTCAGGCATAAGCCAGCTTGCCTAAAAGACTTTTTTTTAAATAGATGACAGTATCCCTGAATGTACTCTATCAGTTCTATGTGCATCAGAGCAAAATCCCAGTCCATTCTAGCTCTTCTGGGACTAACAATATAGATCAGGCTTCCCTCAAACTCCCAGAGATCCACCTGTCTCTGCTCCCAAGAGCTGGGGTCAGAGGCAAACACTACCATACTTGCCCTTAAAAGTATCTTGAAAAAAACAAGAATAAAACTGCAGGACATCCTACATGATTTCACAATTTTAGTAGAAACTGCAACAATCAAAAGTCTACTACTGACATAAAGGCAGACATACAGACCAGTAATATAGAATTGGAAAGCCCAGAACTGCTCATGCACACTGGCCATGTTTAATTAAAGATTAGTTGAAATGATCAATATGTGTATTTATTGGACACAGTTTTGCATATATATTATAATGTGTGTCTTATCTGAGCAGTTGGCATATCCAGCATTTCATCTGTCACTTTTTATGTTTGTTAAAAACATACATTTCTGCTGGCTCTTTTAAATTTATTGGTGTGAAACAGAGTTGTTCTATTGAGTTACAGAAATTGGAAGGCAACTTGCTGTCCATCTGACCCTCTGTGACCAGATGAGTACTGATCAGGCTGCTGAGATTGTTCAATGATGGATGAATAATCAGTTAAACAAGGAATGTTGGGAAGATGTGATATCCAGGTAAAAGAATGAAGTTAAGCCTTCATCTAACAACATACACAAATCAACTCTACATGGATCAAGGACCTAAAATGGTTCAGAGCTGAAAGTCATCAGACTTTTAGGAGTCAGAAGGAAAGCACCTTGAAACTGGATTTCAAATGTTGTCTTTGTTATGATGACAGATGCATCATATGGGCCTTTTGGCTGCTTATATGTCTCTGCAGAACAAGCATGTTTGGTACCTGAGGAGGACAGAAGAGGGTGTTGAATTCCTTGGAACTTCAGTTACAGACAGTAATAAGCTGCCATGTGGGTGCTGGGAATTGAACCCCTGTCCTTTGGAAGAGCTGCCCGGGCTCTTAACTATTGAGCTATCTTCCCAGTGACATAAACCATACACACACACACACACACACACACACACACACACACACACACACGCGCACGCGCACGCGCACACGCACACGCACACGCACACGCACACGCACACACTATTACACATCACAAAAAACAGTTATCAGAAAAAATGAGTCTTGTGCAAGGAGGTCATGATGTCAATGTTAGCATGAGGATAAGAAACTCAGTATATGGGCCACTATGATGGCTCAGTTGGGAAGAATGTCTGCTGTACTTGCTCTCAGTACCTACCCCAACTGCCAAATAGTTCAATCAAACCTGAGTTCAATCCCCTGTCCCTGAATAACTGTCCCCTAAACTCCACACATTGGTGTGGGACATGCACACAAAATGAACAAATATGCAAATGTAGTAAGAAACTCCATACAGGTCCTTTCTACAATACAGGTCCTTTCCATCTATGGATTTTATATTTATGGATCAAAACCTTGGAAACAAACTACTTGGAAAAGTATGCTTACAGTGAAAAATATATTGTTTCCTCCTATCATGGTACTATACTCAACACAATAAGACTACTTTCTATGCAGTATTCATATTAGGTATTGGAAATAATCTAAAGAAGTTTTGAATGTGTGTGTGGTGTGTGTGTAGAGAAACATGAATATTTTACAACATTCTGAGGGTTGACTGTGTGTCTGACTCAGACCCTAAACTCTTAATCACTTTGCATTTGTATTTGCTATTTATTTGACATTTATTGTTGTTATTACTGACAGGATCTCACAATGTAATCTAGGCTGGCCTTGTATTTCTTTTTTTATAGAGAGATTTTCTATTCATTTTACATACCAACCACATATTCCCCTGTCCTGCCTCCTCCCGCCCCCAAGTGTTTCCCTCCAATCCACCCCCGATTCCCACCTCCTCCAAGGCAAGGTCTCCCATGGGGAGTAAGCAGAGCCTGGTACATTCAGTTGAGTGGCCTTGTACTTCTATGTCTCCTGCTTCGTGCTCTCTCTCTTTTGAGACAGGGTCTCACTATGTAGCTCTGGCTAACCTGAAACTGGCTACAAAGACCAGGGTCGTTGGGAAATCATAGAGATCCAACTGTCTCTGCCTCTGGTGTGCTGGGGTTAAAGGCATGCAGCACTGTACTCACCTTGCTTGGTGTGTTATCATGAGATTAACATGCATCCATCACCAAGCTGGCTGTATTTGTATCTTGACCCATGTTTTTCTCCCTGTGACTTTGACCCATTCTGCACTCTGTTGATAAACAAACTGCCCCCAACCCCAACACTATGGAGTGAATGGGCAACAGAGGTCACTCACCTATTACGTCCAGCTGGAGGGGGTGACTCTTCTCACCACCGAGTGGATTGGATACATCACACTGATAGTCCCCAGAATCTTGCCTCCTGGCAGGGACTATTTGAAGGGTGCTGTTGTTCTGAGTCAGATTCATCCTATTTGTGATCCTCACCCTCTGGCCATTGAAGAACCATTTAATGTAGTTATCAATGTCGATTGACAGGCACTTCAGAAACACAGAGACCACGTCTTTGTCTATGGTTTGGTTGACTTGGATGGAGGGTTTAGTCACTGGATCTGTGGATAAACAAGGGATGGGGCCAGCTGAGAGTACATCACCTTCAGAGATCTCAGACAGCTCCCAGGGTCCTTAGAATGAAGTGGCCCTCTGCAAGATCACATGTTTGGGTTGAAGATATGGTCTGCAAGAAGAGAGCTGAATCTTACTTCATCAAGATCACTCACAGTGACCCTGACTCGGGGTATTTGTGTAGATTCCACACTAGGAGCCTCTTCAACCCACATGTCAAGAAATCTCATGGGGGGGGAATGTATTTCCCAATGATATTTGTGAGGATTCTTGCTAACAGTATCTGTGAGTGTGAATAGTCAGGTCTCTCTTTTATGAAATGGCCTTCTGTTTCTTTTTTATTAAATAATTTGTTATGGGGTTAAAATGGCCCAGCTAATCTTAAAGGTGTTAAAGGCTAGACCTCAGGACTGGGAGAAATCCCTAACTGAAGAATTTCTGTTTGTAGAAAAATTGTATTTCTTGCCCCATGGATATGAATTAAATACTACAGAGTAGAAGTGAATAATCACAGTGCTGACCACAGCCTGCTACTCTAATGTTGAGTACTGATATTTTTGAGACAGGGTCTCACTGTGCAGTCCTAGCTCACTTGGAACTTGCTATGTAGACCAGGCTGGCCTCAAACTCACACTATCTACCTGCCTCACCCTACTCAGTGCTGGCATCAAAGGTGTATGCCACTACACTCAGCTGACATTTGTTTTTTGAACCTTGAGAAGAGTAAGCAAAAGAGCATCATTAACTGTCAGTGACAGGGTTCACCCTGACTCAGAACAGGGCCCCCAGGCATCTTCTCAACCCACTCTTCCCATCCCATGGAGTCAGAGCTGAGCCAGCCACCCCACCCATGAGACAGGAACAGACCTGGGAGCAGAGGTCTAGTCCCCATGTGTGGGGATTATTCTCCTCCAATTTGGAGAATAAGAATGGGAGCACAGTTGAAAGCCGTGGGTGTTCCTTATAGGTCACGGAGGTCATAAAGTAAAACAGGAGGGGACAGGAAATCTTGTGTTAGTCACAGAAAGAAATCATGACCTTGAAGCTCTCCTAATCCTGGAAAGTCCCTCCACTATCAAAGGCTTTCCAATACTGGGAGAACCTCCTCTCTTTGCAAGCTCCATCCCTATCAGCCAGAAACCAGAGAACCAGGAGGCCATTAGACACAGGGATGGAGCAGGAGACTTGGGGGAAGACTGAGTTTTGCTTGTTTCCATAGACATGGGCTGGAAATTAAATGCTTCTGCACCTTCCCAGAAAACTAAAAGACTCTACTTCTAACTTGGTGCTGATATTTCAGAGATCCACTTACTAAGAACTGTAATGTTCTTGACTGTGGACTTACAGAGGACAGTGGCAGTTATAGATGAAGCAGGTATAAGATCCACTCTTACTTATTAGTATTGATGTTGGGAACATAGAGCTCTTGGGAGGATGACTGGAGCTCTCCATTGGCAAACCAAGAGTACTGTGCAGGTGGGTTAGCATCTGTGTGGCAGGAGATGTGAGGTTTGTCCTTCAGTAGAAATGAATATTTAAGGGGGATATGATCAGGACATCTGGACCATCTGGAGCAAACAGAATAAAGTCACATGTGATGTCAGAAGAGGGAAAAGGAAATCCTGGTCTGTAGAAGGACATAGTATCTCTTTGGGCTGTGCATTAACTTTAGTTGAGCAGGTCCTACCCAGAGCTGTGGTGCAGATTAGCAGAAGAGTACTCATTCAGCATGCACAAGCCCTGATCTGTCTCAAGCACAACACACAAACATCCCCACTGCACACTCTTGTGTGCACTGAGCCTGAGCCTGACATGAACCCTGTCTCCATTACCCTGAGCCTCTCTAGGCAGAAGTCCCTGCTGCCCATTTAAGCTCAATGCTGGCCCTGTCTACATATGCTTGGGCTGGGACAGGATGCCCTGGCAGCCTAGGTATCTGTATGGTAGGTCTGTGTCATGAACCAAAGGGGACTGGAACTGAGTATGGTAGATCTAGCCTTCTGTATTTAGGCAGTTGGGGCCAGGATGAAACAGAAAATATTTAAAGTAATGTTCAGAGAGAATGGATCACTTGTGGAGTCCCTCACTGGGTTCCAGGTTCACATTCATAGTGTCCTGTGTCAGTCCTCACAACACTGAGTAAAGTGAGAGTCCTGTTGTCCTCAGACATCTTTAGCCTGTCTTCTTCTGAGAGGCTTTGGCCATTTATCTTCCATAGGTAGATTATGTTCTGAGTCATAGGCTCACACATTAATGCTAATGAGTCCTCACCCTCCATGGGATTGGAATTGTTAGTTATGATGCTGGGCTTCGGTAGCGGTGCTGTGCTGACCACGGAGAGATGATTGCCCTGTGTGGTACTTCTGATTCTTGCAAAGGCCTCTTATGACCAGAGACAGTCTTTTAACTTCCTGCCTTAAAGAATCAGACAGGAAGCAAATTACAGGCAGATGGAGTGGCTGAGTGCTCAGAGATAATGGGGCCTCCTGTGCTGTGTATGGGAGAAGAAAAGACTTTCTCGTGAGAGAACTGAGCTGCAGTGTTTGGTGATGGTCAGACTCAAGACTTGGAATCAGAGACCTCAATTTATCTCCTGGTCCTCAGGGACCCATTGCCTGCCTTGAGACACAAGGTTCAGGTACCTCCAGCTACATTGACCTCTCCTGCTCAGTGTAAACCAGAGCCTTCTTAGCCTTTGCTGTTCAGGGCTCTCCTACAGACAGGTTATGATTAGTCTTCTCATTGAGATTCCCTGAGAAACCTGACAGCCTGTCTGAGATCTCACACAGCTCAGGATCTGCCTGACATTTAGGTGTGGCTGGGCTACAGGTGGGCCATTCTTGTCAGGTGTTTGATGTTGGTTGTCATGAATCAGGGAGTCCTGATTCCAAGAAATGGTCTAGAAGAAAGAAGGTACCTAGTACCATTTCCATGTTGGGGAGGCTGGAGATGTGGCTGTGAACAGATAGCTTGTGCTATCCACAACCTGTGTGACCCTGACTCCGTGACTGTGTTTTCTGTCTCAGTTTCCCAATAATAGGACACATGGTAAACGATCATTGCCCCACCTGCAAGTTAACCCTAAATGTGAACAATAACCTGACCTTCCACCAAGCAATGTCTATTAGTGTTTGTCTACAGGAAATAATCCTTAGGCGGGACTCCCAGAGGAAAGGAGCTGCCATTTGTACACTTTTTCTTCTATCTCTTTAGGGCTTGTGACCTTCCTGTGAGGTCTCAGAAGACCATCTGAAGATCTGACTGATTGCCTTTCCTACCTCTCCACCTATACTGAGCACACTGAGTCTCAGGAGGAGACACCCAGGTGACCTACCTCAGACATGGCTTTCAGAGGCTGACTGTCAGCAGGCTCCCAGTCTACAATCCATCATTGTCCTCTGTCAGCTCCAACAGGAGATCAAATTCCAACCCAGTCTACAAGCTTTTATGAATTCCTGGTCTAGTCTCTTATGGAGTTCTTGAGCAAAGCTATTGGGGGGGTCATCTCTCTGTGAGACTCTCATGGTTTCCTCTGCCAGGCCCTGCCAGAATCCTGAAGGGTCTTCCTCAAGGCCATAGTCATGATGAGCATCTAAGACCCTGGGCAGAGTCTAACATGCCTGAGCTCAGTTACCTCACCCTCTCTTCTCTGAGGGTGGATTCAAGTGAGGCATCCTGATTGCCGTTTTTCTCCATTGTGTGTCCTTTACTAAATGTTTGTATCACAATGTGGGGACCATAACACAGAATCTTCCAGGAATGACAGCTCTATAGATGAAGTAGGATTAGTTCTACCCATGACCCAGAGGTTACAACAAATGACTTACGGTATACATACAACTCCGTGGATAGATAAATATTAGTAAGGTTTGCAAGCGTCACTCTTGCTTTGTAGACTCCTTTGTCAACCTTACTGACATTATTGATGAGCAGGGATTTATTGTCGTACATAATCGCTTTACCATTTAATTGATGCCCATATGATGTGGTATTTGTATTTGTAAAATGTGAGGCTATTAGGTTCTTCAGTGATATGTCTGTCTTGTACCAGTTCATGAGCTGGTATTTATTCGGCAGACCGTGGACAACTAGAAGACCGTTATTCCCTACAGCAACAATGGGTGGAACTGCTTCAACAGTGATGTTATACTCTTGGGCAGTAGTGGCAGAGTTCCAGTAGTTTAAAAGAGAGACTAAGAAGGAAGAGAGAAAAAAAATCTATCAATAATAGGAACTTTCCTTTTGGTAGAAATTTGAAATGAGTGTTTTAAACTCCTGTTGAGGGGAGGTCAGCAGCATCACCCCCATTCATCAGTACCCCTGAATCTTTCCACTGTATGAAACTGGCTTCATAGTGTCTACACAGCTCACCCCTCACTGCCCTCAGATCCCTGCTCACACTCAGAATCTTTGGTGAGTGTAGCATGTCTTGTCTGACCTCCTCCTCTGAAGACTCTGTGCCTTCATTTTCTGACCTTTCCCTGCTCTGTTTCCTCTGAAGTGCTTGTCAACCCCTGGGCCCACTTTCTAGATGTCCTTGCTGCTCTATCTTCCTGCCCAGTAGTAGTGGGGCTTTGTGAGGAGGACTAGTTTGATTTTGGTTTAAACTTCTCTACCTTGAACAGGCTCAGGTACCTGTGAGCAAATGAGTGTCCCAGATCCTGAGGTTTATTTGCAGATTTCTCAGGGTCCTACATAATGATGTTGTTTACTCGCCTACTTTGAGTTTTACTTGGAGAGTCACCTTGATGGAGTTGCAAACTTTAGTCTTCTGGATACAGTGGCCAGTATTGATAAATCTACAAATGGTGAAAAACTGAGTTTTTCTTCCCCACTTCCCAATTCCCATCCACTCTGAGCTTTCTGATGGTCCTAGGCTTCAAGCAGAGCCAGATTCATTTCTCAGGCTTTTTCCCTCTCCCAGAAGACCCATCCAGTCTCTGAGCTCCCCAACTCTCTACTCCCGAGGAATGTCTCTTCACCTGTAAGCAGGAGTCCCCTCCAGAAGACTTGTCCTTTGTGGAGAGGGGCTGAGGTGAGCTCCATAGTCTCTGCTGTGGGCTAGGCTCTTCCTCTGGAGAGGAGGTTTGTCTCTCAGACTGCTGCCAAGCTGGGCTCCTCTGGTGTCTGCTCTGATTTTATTCCCAGACCTCAGCCTCCTCCCAGAGGAGGGCACTTCCTGGAGTCAGATGGGCTGGGGGTGGAGTCTCTGTGTGTACATTGCTCTGTTCTTCTGTCGGTGCTGCCTCCCATCCTTCTGTTCCTTTGTTGTTCAGTGTTCTAGAACATACTTTGAGCCAAAAGGCTGAGAAGTGTCCCATGTCCCGAGAGAACAGCAGCTCACCCCAGGGCCTTGTCCCTGAACTTCCTAGAGCCAAGAGTGTATTTCCTTGAGACCCCAAAACCTAGCAGAACCCAGTCTGTCCTGTGATCTCAATGCTCAGGGAAGGTGGGATTTATTCCCAGCAGAGAGTGGCAGTCTTCCCTAGTGGCAGGAAAAGGTCCAGCTGAATGATGCCTGTGGAGGGCCCAAACCTGTCATCACTAGTGTCACCAGTCAGGTGTCTGATGAAGGAATACATGTTATCTCAGGGGTTCATATTCTGCTGTGCAGGAGGAGGTGGCCTGTGTGTCCTAGGAAGAGGACTCTGTGCTCCAGCTTCTTATGGAGGGAACCAGGGAGACTCCTCCACCCCCAGTTTCTTTTGCTGGCTGAATATGATTCAGGTCTGCCCATGCCCTCCCTGACCTTCTGGGTTGCCTTTGCTGTCCTTGGTGATTGCCCTGTGATCTCCCTGTCTTTCCTCATGGATGATGAGAGGACGGAGGGGACTACATAGGGTCTCCTTGCAGAGTGGGGGTCTCAGAGACACAGGGAGTGATTATGTGATGGAGCTCCAGGTCTGTTGGAACCGGGATGGAAACAAGGCTGCAAGATAGGTTCACACCTTAGGGAGTTTTCCCTGTTGAATATGTGGTTTTTTTCGCCCCCTGGTGTTCACGAGGAGACCTGCAGCTCATGTTTGGGCTTCTACAAGGATGGTAGCCAAGCTCCAAATGCTGGAATGAAGCTGAGCACCAAGTTTCCCAGGAAGGTCCCAGTGTGCAGCTGCCTTGAAGATCTGGGTAGATTTTTGCTGGAGACCAAAATAGCTGAGATAAGACTCACTGTCATTTTGATCTGCAGTTCCAGGAAGACTGATGATGTTGAGCCCCCTTTCCCATGTGTTTTTATTAGATTTTTTTGTATATCTTAATCAGGGTAGGAATATCCAAGCCCTTTGCTAACTCTAAAGTAGTTTTATTACGACTTTAAATTTTAAAGCAAAGTACATTCATTCACTAACAATAACACATTCTAGACTTACAACATAAAATGAAAATCAAAACAAACCCTGCAAACTTTTCAGTGTTGGTAATTTCTGGTGTGTTAGTCTTTGAGATTCTGGGGCAGTAAGTCAGCTTTCCCTGGAATTTTAAAAAGTTCCCCAATTATGATGATTTAAGCATACTTTGGAAGCCTTCACTCACTGTAATTGTTATAGCTGGAATTCTTATTTAAAGAATGATGCACCTTAAGTTGGTAGCACTTAAAAGAACTGCATTGTACAGGGACATTTAAAAGATGAAAAAAATAACTTCAAATTTGGGTTCCCAGTAAGGTGGCAGCACAGAGTTACATGTGGATATTGCTTGTTAAAACCCTGTTTTATATCAAAACTGTGTTCCATGTTGAGAGAGCAAGCATTCAGAGGACCCACATAAAGTACAGCATGTATGTGAACTCATTAAGAAGCATTTTGTCTCTGTAAAATTTCCCTTTCATGTTCCTTCTCCTATAGGTTGTACTGCATATTTAATTACACGTGTATATGCATACATTAGAAAGGATAGGATCCACACACAAGAAAGGACATGTGGTTTTTTCCCCTGAGATTGGGTGACCTCATTTAACAGTATACATTCTAAGTCTATCCAGTTTCCTGTACATTTTGTGATTTCATTTTTCTCTAGAGATGAATAATATTTCATTTGGTACCTGTACTAGACTTGCATTATGCATTCATCTGTGGATGGACATCTAGATTGGTTTATCCCCTTGCTATATTGAATAGAGCAGTAACAATCACGGGGTGCCAATATCTCTATGGTAGGATACACGATTTCTGGGTATATTCCCAGTAAAATAGCTGAGTCATGTGGTATTTCTAATGTTTTGAGGGACTTCCACAAGCTCTATATAATGACTGTATTAATTTTCACACCCAGCAGCAGTGAATACGTGTTCCTCTTTCTCCACATCCTCTGCAACATTTGTTGTCAGTTATTTTGATTATAGCCAATCTACCTGGGGTGAGCTAGTATCTCACAGTAGATTTAATTTGCATTTCCCTGATGACTAGGGATCACTTTTTTCCTGAGTTGTATCAGTTATTTGTTCTGATACAACAAAAGCTGTACTGTATATAAGACTTATAAGTATGCTTTTCTGTTCTGTAGGTTGTCATTTCATCAACTGATCATCATTGAAGGAAGTCAGGACAGGAACTCAAATAAGCAGGAACTGATGCAGAGGCCCTGGAGGAGTGCTGCTTACTGGATTGCTCTTCATGGTTTACTCAGGCTGCTTTCCTATAGAACTCAGGCCCACCAGCCCAAGATGGCTCCACCCACAATGGGCTGGGTCCTTGCCCATCAAGCATTAATTCAGAAAATGCTCTTCAGGCTGCCTACAGCCCAAACTTTTTGTTGTTGTTTTTATTTTTTTTCATTTATTTTACATACCAACCACAGTTTCCCCTCCTTCCTCATATCCCATTCCCTCCCCTCACCTCCCATCCTCCCTCCCACCCATCCCCTCCTCCTCCATACAGAAATGGACAGGCCTCCCATGGGAGTCAACAAAGCATGACATATCAAGTTGAGGCAGGACTTAGTTCCTCCCCCTGCATCAAGGCTTTCAAGGCATCCTAGCATGGGGAATATGTTCCAAAATGCCAGCTGATTCCACTTCTAGAGGCCCCACAAACAGACAGAGCTACACAACTGTCACCCACATGCAGAGGGCCTAGGTTGGTCCCATGCAAGGTCCCTAGCAGTTAGTTCAGAGTCTGTGAGCTCTTACTAGCTTGTTTCCATTGTCTCTGTGGGTTTCTCCATCATGATCTTGACCTCCCCTGCTCATACAATCCTCCTCCCTCTCCTCAACTGGACTCCTGGAGCTTGGCCCAGCCATTGACTGTGGATCTCTGTGTCTCCTTCCATCATTTACTGGATGGAGGCTCTCTGATGACAACTAGGGTAGTCACTACTCTGATTACAGGAGAAGGCCAGTCAGGCCCCCTCTCCACAATTGCTAGTGTCTTAGCTGGTGTCATCCTTGTGGATTCCTGCGAGTTTCCCTTGCACCAGGTTTCTCTATAACCCCCCCCCCCAATATGGCCCCTTTATCAAGATATCTCTTTCATTACTCTCCCCCTCCATCCCATCCCAGCTCAACCAATCTGATCACTCATGCTTCCATCCCTCCATCCCTTTCCTTCTTTCCCACCGCCCCCACTCCCAGTTTACCCAGGAGATCTCATATATTTCCCCTTCCCAGGGAAATCCATGTGTCCCTCTTATGGTCCTTTTTTTTACCTAGCTTCTCTGGGGCTGTGGATTGTAGCCTGGTTATCCTGTGCTTTATATCTAATATCCACTTATGAGTGAGTACATACCATGTTTATCTTTGAGGGTCTGGGTTACCTCACTCAGGATGATTTTTTTTCTAGTTCCATTCATTTGTCTGCCAATTTCCTGATGTCATTCTTTATTACTGTTGAGTACTTTGTTGTGTAAATGTACCACATTTTCTTTATCCATTCTTTGGTTGAGGGGCATCAAGGTTGTTTCTAGGTTATGGCTATCTCAAAAAAATGCTTCTATGAACATAGTTGAGTGTGTTGTGAAGATTGAGCTTCCCTTGGGTATATGTCCAAAGTTGGTATATCTGGGTCTTGAGGTAGATTGATTCCCATGTTTCTGAGAAACCCTCATACTGATTTCCAAAGTGGATGTACAATTTTACACTCCTACCAGCAGTGGAGGAGTGTTTCCTTTATTCCACATCCTCTCAAATATGGGCTGTCATCAGTGTTTTTGATTTTTGCCATTCTGAGAGGTGTAAGATTGTATCTCAGAGTTGTTTTGATTTGCATTTCCCTGATGGCTAAGGATGTTGAACATTTCCTTAAGTGTTTCTTGACCATTGGAGATTCTTCTGTTGAGAATTCTCTGTTTAGATCTGTATCCCATTTTTAAATTGAAATATTTGGTATTTTGATATCTGGGTTTTTTTGTGTTCTTTATATATTTTGGAGACAGCCCTCTGTCAGATGTGGGTTTGGTGAAGATCTTTTCACATTCTGTATGCTTTCGTTTTGTCTTATTGACCATGTGCTTTGCCTTACAGAAGCTTTTCAGTTTCAGGATGTCCCATTTATTAATTGTCTATCTCAGTATCTGTACTACCTGTGTTATATTCAGGGTGTTGTCTCCTGTGCCAATGCATTCAAGGCTACTTCCCACTTTCTCTTCTATTAAGTTCAGTGTCACTGGATTTATGTTGAGGTCTTTGATCCACTTGGATTTGAGTTTTGTGCAGGGAGATAGATATAGATCTATTTCCATTCTTCTACATGTGAACATCCAGTTATGCCAGCATCATTTGTTGAGATAGACAGCCGGATCTCATGGAGGTATTTTCTCAACTGGTTTTGCCTCTTCTCACATGACTCTAGCCTGTGTCAAGTTGACATAGAATTATCCAGCACACATACTAAATCTGACTAAACTAAAGGTCAATACTCATCATAAAATCAACCTTAGCATTTTATATGAAATTCTTCTAGAATTTAAAAGCAAATTAATGTTTCACATTTGAAAAATCTTTAAAAATATTTTATGTCCTTTAAAAACTTTAAAAAAATGTGTGTCCTTTTGCTTCTCAGAAAGCCTAAGGAGGTAAACCAGTTCCCATTTTAAAACTTGATTTTTTTTTCTTGATGAGTTGTATTTTGCTTTAGTGTTCTTCTCTTTCTTCTATCCTCTAACCCTGACACTAGGTGTTTTTGTCATATCCCTAAACTCCCGTGTCCGGTTCATACTTTTGGTTAAATTCCTTGACATTTCCTAATGATCCAATTTCTCTACTTGGACTTCCATCCCCAGCTCTCTATTTTCTACTTGCCCCATTATTTTGGTGAGGCTTTCCAAGGAATTTTGTTTTATTTCATTTCATTTTGTTTGGAGACAAGGTCTCACTATGTAGCCCTGGCTGTCCTGGAACTTACTGTGTAGACCAGGGTGGTCTCCAACTCAAAGAGATCCTCCTGCCTCTGCCTCCTGAGTGCTGTGATTAAAGGCATGAGCCACCACTACCCCGCTTATCTGTCAATTCTTGTGGTGATTTCTGAGATAGAAGAATCCATTTCAGAAAGTCCTTGCTGCTGCAGGTTTTTGAAGTTTCTTCCTTCAGCAGTTTCCAAGTTTCAGGTTCACATGGATTTTTGTGTGAATGACAAATAGGGACCTAGTTCTGTTTTTCTATTCAGTTTCCCCATGAACATTGGTCAAAGAGGCTGTCTTTACTCGGATGTATTTTTGGGCAATGTATTTTTTGTCACAGATCAGCTGCAGCTGCTCAGTTTATCTCTATGTCCTTTGTTCTGTTGGACTGGATTGAATGTCTGTGTCTTACAACTAACTATACCATGTTGTTAGGTTTGCTCTTAGGGATATTTGACATGGAGCATGGTGATTCCTCCAGCATTCCTCTTTCTGCTCAGGGTCACCTTGGCCTTGGGGTCTTGTTTGCGTCTGTGAGATGTAGTGTTTTCTATTTCTCTTCACAGAAACATTTTTGGAATTTTGATCCCCATTTGGCACCTTTGGTAATATAGATATTTTCACAGTATTAATTCTGCCAACCTGTGTACCTGGAACTTCTTTTTTATCTGATGTTTTTATTTAGGTCCTTTCTTTGGTGTTGTATGGTTTTGAATTTAACTTATCATATATATATGGGTATGATGTTTGCTTGTGTGCGTAAGTCCACACATGTGTTTCTGCACACCATGGTGCACATGTGGAGGTCAGAGGGTCAGAGGATAATTTTGGAAGACAGCTCTCCTCTGTCAGCCCAGGTTGCCAGGCTTGGTGGCAGGGCTTTGACTCTCCATGCCACCTCTCCAGCTGTGCTTTTATGTTTTGAGTTAGAGTCTCCGACATTGTTGCTCAGGCTACTCTTATTTTTATTTATTAGTTTTAAATTATTTTTAAATATTATTTTTTATTTAGCTATTATATGTGGGATTGTTGCCCTGATATCTTTAAAGTGTGTCCAATTATGTTTTTGTCTTTCAAGATTATTTTGAATACTATATTTTGTCTTTTTAAAACTGAGCTTTCATAGTTCTTAATGGAGGGCATCACTTCAAGGACAGGAGCATTTTAGAGGCTATTCAATGTTTGGTCTTTTGGGCAGGGGTCCTGGGGTGTCTAGACTGCCTTCCATTAAGGAATCCAGGACCTTGAACACCTGTTCCCTGGGAAGGAGATGTGGGTTCCAGGCTGAGGCCAGCATGTGCTTTGGCAGTTTCACATATTGGTCTTTCTGCATCCTTGCCACATGTTTCTCCCTGCAGCTGCATCTCTACAGGCCTTGGACTATGTGAAGAGATGCTCTGGCAGATTTATGACCTCTGTTGGGCAGCAGGACTGGTCAGGGTGAGTACACTGGCACATGCTGGGCCTGGAGCCATGGCTCAGGAGACATCCTTCAGGAGAGATGGCCTGTGTGAGTGTCTTCTGCTGTGGACTGGAGGGAGCTGGTGGTCCTGGTGTTCCACATGCTCTCTCAGCTCTCCAGCTGAGAATTTGGCCCTGAGTTGGTGCTGTCCCTCAGAAGGCTGAGGTAGACAAGGATGTCTATAGGCGGGTCTCATCTACCCCAGACAGATGTGGACAAAACTGGGGAGGAAATGACTCAGTCTGTCTCTGTCTTGTCCATGGCAGTGGTATAGGTTACAGAAAAGCTGTAACAAAAGCCAGGAGTCATGCATGTGGAGCTGAGCATCAGTCACTGCAGCTGGATGCTGGACAGTTTTTCCCTCCCCAGAGCTCTGGGCACTAACAGTGTCACTCCCTCCATGTGGCAGTTCTCACAGAGACATAATGCCAGACAACTCTAAGGTGCAGACAGTCCCACAAGAGTGACCATGCCAAAGTATCCACAGGGACAGTTTTGCTGAAGAACCAGCTTTCAGCAAGTCAGAGAAATGAGCGAGAAGGTGTTTCTTTGATGATCGTGCATTAACAGCCAGGAGATATTATCTGAGGTTTCAAAGCTTAATTCTTCGTTTCATTTTTCTCTTTCTGCTGCTTCTTTTCTTCCTGTGTTATATTCTTCTTCCCTGCTGTTTCCTTCTTCTTCCCTGCTGTTTCCCTTCTTCTTCCCTGCTGTTTCCTTCTTCTCCCCTGCTGTTTCCTTCTTCTTCCCTGCTGTTTCCCTTCTTCTTCCCTGCTGTTTCCCTTCTTCTTCCCTGCTGTTTCCTTCTTCTTCCCTGATGTTTCCTTCTTCTTCCCTGCTGTTTCCCTTCTTCTTCCCTGCTGTTTCCTTCTTCTCCCCTGCTGTTTCCTTCTTCTTCCCTGTTGTTTCCCTTCTTCTTCCCTGCTGTTTCCTTCTTCTTCCCTGCTGTTTCCTTCTTCTTCCCTGATGTTTCCTTCTTCTTCCCTGATGTTTCCTTCTTCTTCCCTGCTGTTTCTTTCTTCCTCTCTGCTGTTTCCTTCTTCCTCCCTGCTGTTTCCTTCTTCCTCCCTGCTGTTTCTCTTTTTCTTCCGTGATGTTTCCTTCTTCTTCCCTGCTGTTTCCCTTCTATGTTCCTTATTTTCCACTCATCCCTTTTATACCTCATAAGACAAAAATTTCTACACAAGAAAAGATTACCTCATAATCACAAGTTATATGTTTTCCAAAAGCAAAATTAAAATCTTTACATATAGAGAAATCACAGTATGATAACCAGTTACATGTTTTCCTTAAAGCTCACAAGCAGTTTAACATCTTTTGTTATGTTAATTTCCCCTCCATAACATCTCTACCCCAAAGCAATGACTATTTTATAATTGGTTAACAAAGTTTTAAGGAAGCCATGTATATTTCAGCCTGTTCCTTTTGTATTGGCAGGAAGCTGCTTGCAATTTCAGTATAGCAGATACCTACAAACTTCATTCCTGTGTTCAGCTAACTGTCTATCTTTGTTTACATACAATGGGGCATTTAATTTATTTTCACAACTTTGCTTTTTCAAGCTACATCCCAGGGCCTGTGATTAATTCTGTAAGCTACATGACCAAGGAACTCAGGCCTAACCTTGGGTGTAGGGACATACTTGCCTTGTTTAATCATCAGCCTGTTTTCCAACAGGCAGGATCCATGGGTCTATAATGCATGAGACTTCCTTGCTTTCAGATTCCATCCTCTGCAAATCCCACGAAAAAACAAGGGGAATGTGACTTCTAGTCTATTTTTGTCTATTTGGTGTCTCTTATTGGATCAATTGGCAGAATAACCCAAGCAATTTCCCTCATCATCCTCACTACCTGTCTTAGTCACCTGTATCTTTTAGGCTGGCTCAGAAAGTTCAGTCAAACCATTGATCTAACTAAGCATCATTGCTCTTATAAAAATCATCTTCATTATGAACTGAAAGGAAAATGCCCAGTGAGGAGTGAGATTTTCCCAAGAAACAATCACACAATTGTTGGAGAATATGATTTTAAGGTGTGTTACTTTTGTTTATGTCGCATTTGTTTAACTCTGTGAAATTGTGTTGCATTAACTTGTCTAAAACACCTGATGATATAATAAAGAGCTGAACAGCCAATAGCAAGGCAGGAGAAAGGATAGGTGGGGCTGGCAGGAGAGAAGATTAATAGAAGGAGAAAAAAGAGCAGGAGAGGAGAAAAGGGGCAGAGGATGCTAGGGGACAGCCCCCTCTCTACAGAGCCAACCATGGAGTGAGAGTGAAAGAAGGATTACAGAAGTAAGAAAAGGAAAAGGCCCAGAGGCTTTTTAAAAGGTAGAAGGGATAATTTAAAGTTAAGAAAAGTTTACTGGCAGCAATTGAAGGCAAATCTGGGCATTTATAATTAAAAATAAGCCTCTCTGTGTGATTTATTTGGGAGCTGAGTGGCAGCTGGTCCCCAGAAGAGTGAAAACAAAATTATGATGTTCCTATGTGGGGCTAGAGTAAAAGAAAATCCAACAACACACTATACTAGATACAGTGGGATCCTTTCACACAGTATTCACACCATGTCACATACAGCAGGAACCCAGCAGCAGCAAGCAGGAGAAAGCACAGAAGCAGCAAGGGGCATTCTGGAGACTATTTCATTCCCCAGGTGCCTCTCCAGCCTTTAGCTTTGCTATTTGGTGAATCAAACTCCATAAGCTCCATTGCTGAGTGCAGCTCCTCATGACCACCGACAACATTTGAACCCCACTGTGACCCTTCCCGTCTCCTGTGGGTCCTCCCTTCACTGCTTTGCTCCTTCTGGCAGGAAGCATGCACTGGAGGAGCAGTTCTCAACCTGTGGGTCTCAACCCCTTTGAGAGGGGTTATGAACTACCCTTTGACAGGGGTTGCATATCAGATATCCTGCATATCAGATACTTACATTATGATTCACAACAGCAGCAAAATTACAGTTATTAAAATAATTCTATGGTTGGGGGGGGTCACCACAGTATGAGGAACTGTATTAAAAGGTTGCAGCATTAGGAAGGTTGAGAACCACTGCTCTAGAGGGCAGACATGCTCCTTTTTGAGATCATGTGACCCTGTCACCCCTAAGACAAGTGTGGCTGCTTTTACAGCCCCGATCTCAGTTCACAGACAGGCCTGGAATTGAAATTCCTGGTACAGTCCCTGGCCCACAAGGGCCTCAAGTGGAAGGTGTGATGGCATGACCTGGTGATGGGGAACCAAGGCAGGACCCAGATCACTTGAAGGGGCAATGGTCTAGGCACAATGGCTAGACACTCAGAGCCCAGTTCTTCTGTCTGTAATTGTGAAGCTGTGCCCCCAAGGGCTCAGTCACTTCAGATCTATGTACATGGGTCTTGAAGGGGATGCTGTGGAACATTCTAAATAGTATCTTAAACAGTGGGAGCAAGGTTTTCCCAAGGACTTGAAGTAGCACTCTCACCTGGAAGATCAGAAGGGTGTGACAGCCACAATGGGACAGATGCTACCTGCTCCTGAGGGAGCAGATGGCTTCTGGGTTTCAGGGTCACCCTAGAAATGGGGTGTAGTTCTGCACACTTCCCCTCAGCACACCCTATTCTCAGTTGTCTATGAGAAGCTGGGTCTCCCACCACCCTATTGAGGGCCGAGGAGTGGGATCTTCCCAGAGTCAGACAGTAGAGAATGCAGGTGAGTTTTGGCAGGTGGAGGTGAGGAACACCTGTAGGTCCTGGTGGTGGAGCAGCTGGCTGATGGTCACCAGGAGGTGATGCACAATTGCTGGTTACTGTAGAGTAAGTCTATTGGCAGAGTGGTTTCTCTGAGTATACAGCCTTGTGCTACAACTTTATGGAGCCCTTCATGCTAAATGCTTCTGGCTAGGGCTCCCTGGCTTTATTCTGAGCTTCCAGACACAATATCCCCCAACAACTGAGACCTCTTTATAAGTCACTTGTCCTCATCACACTGTGTGCTCTTGTTGTCAACTACCTTTTCTAGAACATTCAGGTCTTCATAATGGCTTTCCTCTTGCCCCTGTCCCTAGCAAGGTGACTGTCTGGCTGGAGGCCAATGTGAGACAAGCTGTTAGGTCCTGAGTCCTTGTGGTAGTTTGAATGTAATTGGTTCCTATAAGCTTACTGAAAGTGGCACTGTTAGGACGTGGGGCTTTGTTGTAGTAGGTGTGACCTTGTTAAAGGAAGTATGTAACTGTAGGGGGTGTACTTTGAGGTATCCTATGCTCAAGCCATGCCCAGTGTCTCAGACTACTTCCTGTTGCCTGTGGATCAAGATGTAGCAGCACCTTCTCTAGTATCATGTCTGTCTGCACAACGCCATGCTCCCTACCATGATGATAATAGACGAAAGGTCTGAAACTGTAAGCCATCACCTCAATGAAATGTTTTCCTTTATAAGAGTTGCTGTGGTCATGGTGTCTCTTAACAGCAACAGAGACCCTAACTTAGACAGAAGATGTTACTAGGGACTGGAATATTGTGATAGGCTGGACCATGTTTTTATTTGGAATAGTACAGAGTATGGGAGTTCAGATTAGGAAAGCAGTGCAATGCTTTAAGTATTGCTTAATGGCCAAAAAAAAAAAAAAAAAAAGAATTTCAGTGTAAATAATTTTCTGTTACTTATGTCATTCTTAAAAGTTGTGTATTTAAGCCGGGCGGTGGTGGCGCACGCCTTTAATCCCAGCACTCGGGAGGCAGAGCCAGGCGGATCTCTGTGAGTTCGAGGCCAGCCTGGGCTACCAAGTGAGTTCCAGGAAAGGCGCAAAGCTACACAGAGAAACCCTGTCTCGAAAAACCAAAAAAAAAAAAAAAAAAAAAAAAAAAAGTTGTGTATTTATTTTCCATGGAGTCAAAAAATGACATTCAGCATAGTGATATATGTATTTTAATGTACTTGTCAATCTTGGCTTACAATTGTTAATTTTTCTGGTAGAAATACATAATAGCACACTTACTTGCTATCCAATAAATTATAAGAATCTGTCATGCAAACACATTGGATGGCCTATTAAAATTACACTTGTTTTCACACATGAAATCTTAAAAATAAAATAATAAAAACATAAAAAATAAAATAAAGTAGTAAAAACACATAATACTCTCATTACTGTTTTACTTTGTAAAAATTTCTTATTTACTTTTTGTAAAGTACAGATTATTTCCTAGTGAAGATTAGCAAATATTTGTAACTCTGAGGATCGATCAAGTGTGTGTTGTTTGTTAGGCCCCAGGAAATTAGCATGCAGAAAAAGGGGAAAGTCTCACACTAAAACTGCTTTTAATAAGGTTTACAGTTTAAATTTTGATATTATTATAATCTCTTTCCTTACCTGTTTGATGGCATCTGAAAAGATTATGTATTAAAAAACAAGGAGAAGCACTATTAGGACTATTGGCTAGTGCAGCTAATCTTTTTAACATTGGGTAATAAACAGCTAAATTTTCCTTTAGGGTTATAATATGAAAGTGATATTGGTACTGAACTTCAGAAGACAATATCAAAAAGATCACCCCAACATGGATGATAACTCATGGAAACTGCATCTATTTGCACTCCTCATGTGACTCATAGGCATCTCAGCTGATTTCAGATTCTCTTGTCCCCAGCAATTGTTAGCCTGTGTGTAACCTTGAGAATGGGCTTATGAATTTTTTAAGCTTCAGAAACTTCCTGAAACTTGTGAATTTCATTTGCTTCCTGAATCTCCTCCCCTGACCCCCAAAAGAGAATGTTTTAATTCAGGGGAAGTCACCATACAGCAGCTAATACACCCATAGAATCACCAATGTATACTCTTCTTTATTGAATCTCTCTCTCTTCCACGACAATTCTAGGTTACGGTAAGTTGACAAAATTAACTGTTGCTGTTACTTGTATAGAATTTTGCTTCCAAAACAGGGAAATGGATTTTTCCAGAAATAATAGAACAGTGAGAACTGGTTGGATTAGACAGACACACTCTTAAACTTCAAATCTAGAAGTAAAATATAATGGATAAAATTCTGCATTTTAAATTTGCAGAATAAACTCTGGGTCCTATCATGCATTTGATAATTACTCTTTAAAAGGTTAATTATTGTGGAGATCATATAAAATTCACTACATTTGTGACTAGCTTGCTAAATTTTTTATTAATTGATACACCTATGTGTTTTCTATTCATCTGCTTTCCCTGACTCCACTCATCTAAATTCCTGTTAACCTTTCTACCTTTCCATTCTATGTTGGCTCACGAACTCTGTGATTAATCTAAATGTGAAGAACAATTTACCTTCTACTGAGTGAGGGCTGCCTAGAAGAGATTATTATTGCTCTACAGGGTGTCATTCTCTAGAAGGTAAGCTTGGACCTCTCAAATGACAATTGGCTTTTGAGAATTCCAAAAAAATGAAGGAAAAATAATGGATGCTTTCCAAGATCTATGTATGCACCTACAGACAGTCTATCAGAGGAGGCTACCAGAGAAACAAAGACAGTGAACTGAGCCACTAAATTAGCAGGCTTCAATCACATGTTAAATTCTATTGAAATTTCCATCCAAACAAATAACAAAGGAAAGTTGACTGAATTGGCGTCTGTTTAGTAAGGTCATATTATTGATTATTGTTTCAAAATTGATATTCTTTTCTCTAAACAAATATTTCTGCTACAACAAAAAAAAAGAGTTGCAGTGGTTATGGTGTCTCTTAACAGCAACAGAAACCCTAACTAAGACAGAAGATGGTACCAGGGACTGGAGTATTGTGATAGGCTGGAACGTGTTTTTATTTGGAGTAATGTAGAGTATGGAAGTTTGGATTAGGAAAGCAGTGGGATGCTTTAAGTACTGCTTAATGGGACAGACTAGTAGGAACATGGAAGACATTGCTGTTGAGTTATTTGACCTGTGGGGGCCTGGTCAAGAGATTTCAGAGGAGAAGAATATTATATGTGGCCTAGAGATTGTTCTTGTGATATTTTGGTGAAGAATATGGCTGCTTTTTGTCCTTGTCCCAAAAGTCTGCCTGAGGCTAAAGTGAAGTGTTTTGGATTAATTACATTGGCAGAGGAAATCTCAAAAAAGCCTAGTATAGACTCTGTTGTGTTTTTATGACTCACCACACTTATACAGATTTATAATGAAAAAGAGGAAGCTGAGCAAGGTAAAAACACAAAATGTACAATTTGAGGAGAAAGAGCACTAGGAAGTTGAATGGAACTAATTCTAGTATTCAAAGAGATAAACCTATTAAGAAATTGAATACAGGGAGTGGTGGCCTCAGGGCAAGACCCTACCAAGCTAAGTTTCCAACAGGTGAAAAGAAATTAAAGAAAAGCTTAAATTAGGGTGTGGTGGTACAAGTCTTTAATCCCAATGCTGAGAAGGCATAGGCAGGGGGATATCTGAGTTTGAAGCCGGCCTGGTCTACAGAGCAAATTTCAGTACAGCCATGCTTAGGCAGTGAAGGAAACCAACATAACAGAAAATTGGTGGAGATGTAATTAAACAAAGGGGTCAAATTTCAGAACCAGCAAGCAGCAGAACATGGCAGCTTTGGCCACCTGATTCTGGATTAAGGATGGAAGAAATGGGCTATGAAATTTGCCTCCTTGACTAAGGAAAACCACTGAGACTAGGCATGTGCCAGGAGTGTCCCTAAATGGAGGAACAGAGAGACCATCGTGTGAAGCTGTGAAGGAGAAGCTTGGATTGCCTTGGAGACCCAAGATGTTGGAGGTGCCAGAGCCTTGGGATACCTGCTGAGAAGAGCTGTAACAGGAAGTGGAACCAGCCCAAGAGAGTAATGTGTTGTGGTCAACATAGCTGAAAGAAGTTGTAGCTCTGAAGAGCAGTTTGAAGTAAGACCTGGAGATGCAGAATTTGGAGTTTCCCCAGATTACTTTCAGTCTCACTTTGGTCCAGTATCTCCTCATTATGCTCCCTTCCCTACACTTTGCAAGAGTAATGTATATATTGTGCCATTATATGCTGGAAGCATGTGTTTTTTTAATTTTTTTATAGGAGATTATAGTTAAGAGATTGCATGAATCTCAGAAGAAACTTTGAACTTTGCACTTTTAAACATTGTTGATCTGTGATAGACTATGGAGATTTTTGAATTTGGACTAAATATATTTTCCATTATGATATTGTTGCAAGCTTATGGGGGCCAGAAAGTGGGATGTGGTGGTTTGAATGTAATTGGCCCCCACAAGATAACAGGGAGTGGCACTGTTAGGAGATGTGGTTTTGTTGGAGTAGATATGGCCTTGTTGGAGAAAGTGTGTCACTGTAGGAGCAGGCTTTAAGGTCTCCTATGCTCAAGCCATACCCAGTGTCTCTGTTTACTTCCTTTGCCTCTGGATCAAAATTGTAGAAATCTCAGATCCTTCTCCAGCACCATGTCTGCCTGCATGCTACCATGTTCCACCATGATGATAATGGACTGAATCTCTAAGCCATAAGCCCTCCCATTACATGTTTTCCTTCATTAGAGTTTCTGTGGTCATGCTGTCTCTTCACAGCAATAGAAATCCTAAGACAGTCCTGATTATCAGTCATCCTCCAAGAGGTAGCAGCACTGGGACAGGAACCAATGTCAGACATGCTGTGGCTGCAGAACAGCTCAGGGAATGCCTGAATTTGCTCAGTGAGAAGGTGGTGGCTTGTGTTGTGAGAACCTGAATTATAATGGGAAATGTGAGGTTGTTTTCTCTTATTTTAGATTTGCTTTTATTTTCCCTGCCTCTCAGCCTGTGTCATTGTCTCTGTCTCTTTCTCTGTCTGTCTCTCTCTCTCTGTATGTGAGTGTGCCACATGTGTGTGGGGTTCATAATGAAGCCCGATGAGGGCATCATTGCCCCTGGATATGAAGCTGCAGGCAGCTATGAACCTCCTGATGTGTGTGCTGGGAACTGAACTCAGGTCTTTCAGAAGAGTGGCAAGTGCTCTTAGCTTCTGAGAGTTTTTAAATTTTGTGTTTGGAAGGTTTTAGTTTGCAGGTTCTCTTTCCATGTCACTATCAATCTCTTTCTAACCCACCTGTGACACAAACCTCGTATTCTACACCGTTATGAGGTGGACGGTTGGGCCACCACCAGCCTTTCTTGATCCAGGGACCCTCAGTTGTGTCCCTGTTGTGGCAATGTGTTGAGAATAGTTCCCTTCTCCAGGGAGTCAGGACTCCACTCCTGCTTTCTCACTGCAGGTCCATCTCCTCTGCTAATCCCAGGCCCCTTTCGGCCCTCACAGAACTCTGAGCTGGCCATCTCAGCACCATCCTGTTAACAAGTGTTTGCTCCTGGTGCTGGTCAAAGCATGTATATCCTCCTAGGAGAAGCAAACGTGTGCATGCATGATGTGCATGAGTGTGCACCTGGACACATGTACAGTCTCAAGTATGAGAAATTAAGAACCATTCAACAAATATTTAATTGTAAAAATTTGAAGGCTAGGGTGTAACTCTGTAGGCAGAGCTTACTTAGTGTGCACCAAGCTCTGGATTTGATCCCCAGGACTTTGTTCGAAAAGATACACACAGGCGGATGAGAAGCCTTAAGTCATCCTTGGTTGTGTACTGAGTTTGAAGCTAGCCTGGGCTATGTGAGACACACTCACCAAAAATTTTTAAAAAGTCAGTAAAGAAAATGTAAGAGTAAATAGTGGTCTTTGGATGGGTGTTTGACACACTTTTATTTACTTTCTCCTGAATTGCTTGTCCTTGTCTATACACCTCCACCTGCCAAAAGTGGAGCATGTCTCCCCATGTCACATCTAACTGGGCATGACCTTGAAGCTTGGTCACAGTGGCCAAGGGGGCTTAATACAACCTCACTTTTCCAATCTGACATTCCAAGTGTACCCTATGATTGGCCTCTCTGACTTTTGTGCATCCATGGTACCTACTGTATGTCACAAACCTCAACTGACTTTACTTAGTGGTCACTGCTCTGTGTTTGTGTACACTCCCTGCCTGTCCCTCTATGCCTGTGTATGTGGGTGGTGATGGTGGTGGTGGTGATGGTAGTGCTGGTGGTGCTGGTGGTGGTTGGTGGTTTCCTGGCATGTATGTCTGTACATTATGTATATGTCTGGTACCCCCTGGGGAGAGAAGATGGTATCAGATCCCCTGACACCACAGTTACAAAAGGTTTTCAGCTGTGTGGTTGATGGGCATCTGAGTCCTCTGGAAGAGCAGCTCAGTGCTTAGATCCACCAACCACCTCTCCACCTCCTATCCCTGGCATCTCTTGAGTATGCTCGACTGTATGAAGTCAGGTGGGGACAGGCTTCTAGTCTTCCTGGTCAACTAGTTCCTTTCCTGATGCATCCTTTTCCATCACTACTCTCCTGTCACAGTAGTGGGGCAGAGGTGTGCAGGGAGACAGATGCAATTAGAACAGAGGGCCCCACAGAGCTAAGTGTTGACAAGAGCAGGAAGTGTGAGCAAGAGAGGAATCTGGAGTATGTGATAGGACACTGGACATTCCCCAGTAGGAGAAGGAGCTAGTGTCGGGGAGCTAAGGAGACAGTAGTGTGTGTGAGGAAGCCCTGAGAACAGAGTGGGCAAATGTCCGGGAGTGCTTCATGTGCTTGCTGAAGGCTTGGCCACTTAGTTTGTGGGACTAGAGAACAAGTCACAGCTGAGAGGTGAAATGGAATCCCAAACAGACATGCATGGGAGATTGTATCTCTCCACCATGGAACTGCAGCTGTGACCAACCAAGACAGTTCCTGTTTGCAGGACCTTGGATTTCATGGCCCGCCATGTGTATAGCAAAAATCCTATGACAGGAAATAGGTACAGAGTGGCTGGCACTGGACTCCTAGAACTGTACACAAGCCAGTCTATATTATCATCCTCCTGATGGCAGTGATCGCATGCCAGGAACCTGCACACATAGTCACCTAACTGTCAGAGGGCTTTCCCCAGTGGAGGTCATCCCCTATCACAGCCCATTTTTCTCTGCCACAGCCAGTTTTCTGATCACTACTCAGCTGGCTCCCTGGCTACAGTGGACTTCATAAACTTCTCTTGCTCTGTGGTCTAAAGGGTGCAATCCCTCACCAGCAATACCTTCCTGCTAGCCACTGGCTACCCAATCCATTATCTGCCTTTCTCTCTGCTGACTCTGAAGGCTGGGGCTGCAGATTTGTGTCCTTTGGGGCATCTCCTCCACTACCCCCGCCCCCAGTGAGGGGCAGGAAACTGGGAACACATGAGCAGCAGCTAATGGGACAGGTCCCATCGCTGTTTTTTTTTTTTTTTTTTTTATTTCAGAAGACTGTTGCTGTTGCTGGTGGAGATGGGAAGACTGAAGTTAGGTATTTGGATTACTGGACATTGTTTTCCAGGAAATAATGTGAAGGCCAGCCACCTGAAAAGTATGATCATACGGTCAGTCTCAAGACACAGAGACAGAGACACAGACAGACACAGACTGACAGACAGACAGGCAGACAGAACATGGGTGCCTCTCAGAGGACAAATTACAGGAGGGGTCTCCTCTTTCACCTCAGGTTTTGGGGACTGAACTCGGGTGTCAGATTTGTAAACTGTACTTTACACACTAAACCATCTGATCTGCCCTAAACCTAGTTTGTGTGTGTGTTGGTGTGAACCAGCTCTCATGTAGCCCAGGGAGTCCCCATGTTCTCCAGGGACCAAGTGCTGCGTCAGCAGAGGTGCTCCACTGTGATTCTGTGTTTCAAACCTAGGCCAGGGACAGCCAGGCAAGCACTCTAGTAATAGGACAACATTTCCAGCCTTTAAATTCTCTAAGTGACCATCTCAATTGCTAAGAAGAATATAAGTTACTATGTGGCTGGGGCCTTCTGGCAAAGAGCAGAGACACACAATAGTCCCCTCCTTTGGAGTCAACCCACATGATCTCTTTGTCCTGCACAGAACAACATCTCATGAAGGTTCCCTGTGCCAGAGACTTTAGAAGACAGCACCTGGCCTACTTTAACATGCAGCCTGTGGTCCCTGGCCATTGTCCACTGTCGCTCCTTGAAGGCCTTTCATCTGCAGTGGCCCTTTGGCCAATGTCCACCCTCACTTTTGAGCATGCCTCCCATCATTCTCTAAGAAACCTGCCAGTCTTCTACACGACAGGATGTCTCTGGTCTGAATCCATCTGCCAGACTACAAGGGACTAGGATGCTGGGCAGAGGAGGGGTCAGAGTGAGATCCCAGAGCCTGCACTTCTGACTGGTTGGAATGGAGTCTTTCCTTTGAAGGCCAGAGCAGGTTCAGATGAGGAGAGACAAGGGAGAGGAGTGTGGCTCTTCCTCCTTTGAGTCTGTGCTGGGAACTACACAGGGGCTAGTTCACTCACACCTGCAACCTCTTTTGTAGTGGGCACAATGCAGGTGAGCAGCCTAAAGGGTGGAGAGGTGCAGCTCCTCATCTGCTGCATGAGGAACTAAGGACACACAGTTGGGGCTCTGAGTGTCCCCATCTCTCCAGAGACATCTGAGAGGAAGCAGGCAGTGAAAGTGGCAGTGCTTACCTCATTAGGAGAGTTGTCACGTGACCTGGAGAAGCAAGAGAAGAGTCACCAGATCATGGAAGTACAAAGCTCATCTAAGACTTGTGATTTGTAGCCAAGGAGGCGGCACGAGGTAGTTGTAGATGTGGGGTGGGGTTGAAGGGGGTGATGCCCAAGTCCAGTTAGAGGATTTGCATCCTCCAGAGTCTGTTTCACAGACCTAGTTTATTAGGACCAGAGGAGAGGTAACAAGGACAGAGACCTGGATTATTCAGTTCAGGAGTTCTCCAAGTTCACAAAGCCTTGATTATTCTTTCCTCAGTGGTTATTTGTGACTGACATGTTCCTATGACAAAGAGGAGCACAGTGGTACTTGGGACCCAGACTCACACAGTAGAGAGTCCTCCTAAGGGATAATGAATGCCCACAACCTTCACACACAGCAGGGAAGGCATTAGGTTCAGGAACTTGCTCTTGGACATGTGGTTCCCTCATGCCAGCCTAGCCTAGGTGAACTGAGTCTCCCTTCAGCATTGACTTGGTCTCTTGTGGCTGGAAAGAGGATGAGGACCTACAGCACCTGAGGGCTGGTGTGGTGCAATATTTGTTTAACAATATAAAGATGTGTTGTGTTTGTATAACTATGTAAACATGTGTTGCTGTTTTACCTTGACTGCCCAAGGCAACAGACTTGTCTAAGAAAAAGCTGAATATCTAATAGTGAGGGAGGATATATAGGTGGGACATCTAGGCAGGGAGAATAAGTAGGAGGAGGTATTTAGGCTCAAAAAAGAAAGAAAAAAAGAAGCCAGGGAGATATCTGGGGTCAGAGAGACAGATGGGGAGGAAGCAGGAAAGTAGGACATACAGAATGAAAGAAAGGTAAAAAGGCCTGAGGAAAACATAGATGAATAGAAACAGTTTAAATTAAGGCAAAGGAGCTAGTTGGACAAGCCTAAGCTACGGCTGAGCATTCATAATTAATAATAAGTCTCCATGTCTTTATTTGGGAGCTACTTGGTAGCCTCAAGAAAATGCCAGCCAGAGGCTGGGGAAAGAAGATCTGCTCTGTAAGTCAGACAGGAGACAGTGGCTGGTGTCCAGGATGTTGTGGAAGGATGGGCAGGTGGTGGGACCATTGATTCCTGAAGGTCAGTGCCTTTACTTACTGAGGGTGGACAGGTCCAGTTGTCCTCACTGAACATGCTCTTACTTCTTGCCCTAAAGAGGTGGGAGACACTGTCACTGTTGTTTGGTTCCTCAGTTGGGAAGGACCCTGGGAACCAATGTTTCCTGGGAGCTGCTTGGTGTCCTTGCTGTGCATTCACACCATGGCTGCCACTGGCTTTCATGGTGTTGCCTCCTTTTCCCATATAACCAGCCCCCCCAAACTTTGATCCTTTTACCCCATCATATTTGCTGTTTTCTAATTGGTTCTAGGGGTGGTACTTTGGTTGAGAATTTACTTTTACCTTCTTTTCCTTTTGAGGTTTCACATTTTAGGATGCTTTTGAGGTTTTCTTGAGGTTGGTTGTTCATTGAGGTTAGTTGTCTCATTGTCCACCTGTTTAATGTCGTTCTCAATTTGTGGCTCCCTGGTGAAAGATAAAGTCAATTTATCTCGAAACTTCACAGGGAAAGGAGTGACATGACCAACAGACAGTGGGGTACAGGGCATAGGAAGGCAGTGATATGAGGAACACAGCAGACACATAGCAAAGAGAAGAAGATGGAGTCCAGACACAAAGTGAAGGAAACCGCTTCCCTTTCCCAAGCATGGAGGGAATGGAAGAGTAGGTGGAAGGGTGGAAGACACTTCACCTGCCACGACGGCTGCGCCACAGGAAAAACAGTACAAATATTACTGCAATCAGCCCCATCAGACATTGGGCAACAATGCCAATAATACTCCGTAATGAAAGTCGATGTTCACCTGTCATGGACAGAAAAGAGAAGAAGCATCACCATAAATTCATCCTCACTGAGCAAGTGGATAAGAACTCTCTGATTGTGTGTGACATCTGTTTGTTCCTTTGGGGAGTGCACCTCCTGTGAGAAGGTAGATTAGGAGAGGTGAGGCAATAAGGAGGATATTCTCTCCTAGTACTCCCATAAGTACTGTTTCTAGGCTGGCCATGTGTCTTCCTTCAAGTCCTTGCCTGTGGCAGGTGGGGAGAGAGTGTGCTTTAGGCTGCAGTCTAATTCATATCCACTCTGGCAGTCCTTGGAAGTATCTGAAGATGAGAGAAAGTCACATAGCAATTTTTACATTAACATTACAGTTGTTTTTAATGATCACATCTTCTTCTCATTGTCCTAATTGTTGTAGATGTAAATATTCAGCTCTCTGATTCCTGTGGCCAGGAGTTAACTGAAAGCATATTAAGGCTCCATACCCAGAGAGTGCTGCCCCTTGTCCCCATCCATGGGACACAGCTGGTCCCGTTAACCCCCACCCAACTCTGTCCCAGTTGCTGGCCAGCAGGCAAGGCTGCTGCGAGAAGGCCCCACCCACACCAAGACCCCCTACTGGACCCTGCAATCTACACACCCTGCCCCTGTACTCATCCTCCTGAGACCCCAGCCACTTCCTGAGGCATGGAAATCAAGCCGGCAGTCCTCATTGGACAAAGAACTCTCATTGGAACAAGAGTAACATCCTGAGACAGGGAATCTGCCACCTCTCATTCCACCAAGAGAGGCTTCCTGAAACACAGAATCTGTAATCTCTGACTAGACCAAGAGCCCTGATAAGACCAAGAGTGGCTCTGTGAGTCACAGAATCAACAAGCTTAGGTTCACCCAAGAGCAGCTCCTTTAGAAACAGAATCTGCCTGCTCCAATTAGACCAAGAACTAAGATTGGAGCTAAAGGGGCCCCCTGAGACACAGACACAACAAGCACAGAGTAGAACAATAGCAACTCACTCAGACACAGCAACCTCTTATGCCTATTAGAGGAGGAGATGGGCAGAGTCAAGGGAAAAATACATAGAACAACATAAAGAGCAATACAGCATCACCAGAACCTAGCCCTCCTCCAACAGCAAGACCTGAACATCACAATGTAGAAGAAGCAGAAGAAAGCAACCTTGAGAACAGCACCATGAAGATGCTAGAGGCCTTTCAAGAAAAAATGAAAAATGAAATTGAGGAAAAGATAAACAAACAATTGGAAGAAATCAATAAAGAACTAGAGGAAAAGACAAATAAAAAAAAGTGGAAGAAAGCAGGAAATCCCTTAAAGAAAACCATGAAAAAGCAATTAAACATGTGAGGGAAACACTTCAAGACCTGAAAAGGGAAATAGAAACAATGAAGAAGACACAAATAGAGGGAATGCTAGAAATAGAAAAATGGAGTAAACAAACAGGAAACACAGATGCAAGCATAACCAACAGAATAAAAGCATTGGAAGAGAGAATCTCTGGTGTAGAGGATACAATAGAGGAAAGAGTTTCATCAGAAAAAGAAAATACCAAGGCCAAAAATGTCATAACACAAAATGTCCAGGATCTGGGATACCATGAAAAGGCCAAATCTAAGATTAATAGGGATAGAAGAAGGAAAAGAATACCAACTCAAAGGCACAGAAAATATATTCAACAAGATAATAGAAGAAAACGTTCCCAACTTAAAGAAGGAAATACCTATGAAGATAGAAGAAGCCTATAGAAGACCAAACAGACTAGACCCCCCCAAATGTCCCCTTGCCACATAATAATTAAACAACTAAATCTACAGAATAAAGAAAGAATATTAAGAGCAGTAAAAGAAAAAGGCTGAGTGACTTATAAAGGCAAACCCATCAGAATAACACACAATTTCTCAATGGAGACTTTGAAAGCCAGAAGGACCTGGACAGACATAATGAAGACACTAAGGGAAAATGGATGCCATCCTAGAATAATATACCTAGCAAAACTTTCAATCACCATAGGCAGAGTGAACAAGACATTCTGAAACAAAACCAGATTAAAACAATACCTATCCACAAATCCAGCCCTACAAAAGCACTAGAAGGAAATTCCAACCTAAGGAAGTCAGATACACCCATGAAAATACAGGCAATAGATAACCCCCAGCAGCAAAGCCCAAAGAAGAGAAATACACACTCACTACCACCAAAAGGTAACAGGAACTAACAATCACAGGTCATTAATATCCCTTTATATCAACGGACTTAATTCACCTATAAAAAGACACAGACTAACAGAATGAATACAAAAACAGGACCCATCTTTCTGCTACATACAAGAAACACATCTCAATTTCAAAGATAGACACTACCTCAGAATAAAAGCCTGGGAAAAGACTATCCAACCAAATGGATTTAAGAAGCAAGCTGGTGTAGCTATCCTAATATCCTACACAATAGACTTGAAACTAAAATCAATCAAAAAAGATCAAGAAGGACATTATATAATCATCACAGGAAAGATACACCACGAGGAAGTTTAAATTCTGAACATTTATGCCCCAAATACAAGGGCACCCACATATGTAAAAGAAACATTACTAAAGCTTAAATCACACATAAAACCCCACACATTAATAGTGGGAGACTTCAACACCCCACTCTCACTACTGGACAGATCTGCCAAATTGAAACTTAACAGAGAAATAAGGGGCTTAACTGATGTTATGAATCAAATGGACTTAATCAATATCTACAGAACATTCCACCCTAACAAAAAAGAATATACTTTCTTCTCAGCACCCCATGGAACCTTCTCTAAAATTGACCACATACTCGGTCACAAAGCAAACCTCAACAGATACAAAATAATTGGAATAACCTACTGTATTCTATCAGACCACCATGGTTTAAAGTTAGATTTCAACAACAACAAAAATTACAGAAAGCCTACAATCTCATGGATACTGAATAATGCTCACCTGAATCACCAATGGGTCAAGGAAGAAATAAAGAGAGAAATTAAAGACTTCCCAGAGATCAATGAAAATGAACATACTGCATACCCAAACTTATGGGACACTATGAAAGCAGTGCTGAGAAGAAAATTCATAGCAGTAATGCCCACATAAAGATGTTGGAGAAATCTCACACTAGTGACTTAATAGCACACCTGAAAGCTCTAGAACAAGGAGAAGCAAAGCCACCCAGGAGGAATATATGCCAGGAAATTATCAAATTGAGAGCTGAAATCAATAAAGTAGAAACAAAGAGAACAATACAAAGAATCAATAAAACAAAGAGTTGGTTCTTTAAGAAAATCAACAAGATAGACAAGCCCTTATCACGACTACCAAAAGGCAGAGAGAGAGAGAGCATCCAATCGGAAAATTACAAAGGAAAAAGGAGACATAACTACTGACAATGAGGAAATCCAGAGAATCATCAGGTCATACTTCAAAAACCTCTACTCCAAAAAATTGGAAAATCTAAAAGAAATGTACAATTTTCTGGACAGCTACCACACACCTAAGTTAAATCAAGACCAGATGAACCATTTAAATAAATCAGTAACACCTAACAAAATAGAAACCATCATTAATAGTCTCCCAACCATAAAAGCCCAGGACCAGATGGTTTCAATGCAGAATTAAACCAGATCTTCAAAGAAGAGTTAATACAAACACTCTTTAAATTGTTCCACACAATAGAAACTGAAGGAACGTTACCAAACTTCTTCTATGAGGCTACAGTTACTCTGATCCCCAAGCCAATCAAAGATGCAATAAAGAAAGGGAATTACAGACCAATCTCCATCATGAACATTGAAACAAAAAACTCAATAAAATACTGGCAAACAAACTCCAAGAACACATCAAAACAATTGTCTACATTGATCAAGTAGGCTTCATACCAGAGATGCAAGGATGGTTCAAGAAACCAAAGTCTGTCAATATATTAAAACCATATAAACAAATTGAAAGAAAAAAAACCACATGATCATTTCATTAGATGCTGAAAAGGCCTTTGACAAAATCCAACACACCTTCATGATAAAGGTCTTGGAGAGATCAGGAATGCAGGGAACATACCTAAACATAATAAAGGCAATTCATAGCAAGCCAACAGCCAACATCAAAGTAAATGGAGAGAAACTCAAAGCAATTCCACCAAAATTAGGAACAAAACAAAATGGTCTGCTCTCCCCATATTTATTCAATATAGCACTTGAAGTTCTAGCTAGAGCAATAAAACAACAAAAGGAGATCAAGGGGATACAAATTGGAAAGGAAGAAGTCAAACTTTCACTATTTGCAGATGACATGATAGTATACATAAGTGACCCCAAAAATTTGACCAAGGAACTCTTATAGCTGATAAACACCTTCAGTAATGTGGCAGGATACAAGATTAACTCAAAAAAATTAGTAGTCTTCCTATATACAAATGACAAATGGGCTAAGAAAGAAATCAGAAACATCACCCTTTACAAAAGCCACAAATAATATAAAATACCTTGGAGTAACTCTACCTAAGCAAACAAAGGACCTGTATGACAAAAACTTTAAGTCCCTGAAGAAAGAAGTTGAAGAAGATGTCAGAAAATGGAAAGACTCCCATGCTCATTGATAGGTAGGATTAACATAATAAAAGTGGCAAACTTATCGAAAGCAATCTACAGATTCAATGCAATCCTCATCAAAATCCCAACACAATTCTTCACAGGCCTGTATAGAACAATACTCAACTTCATATGGAAAAACTAAAAACCCAGGATAGCCAAAAGAATCCTGCACAATAAAACAACCTCTGGAGGCATCATGATCCCTGACTTCAAGCTCTACTATAGACCTACAGTAAGAAAAACAGCTTGGTACTAGCATAAAAACCGACACATGGACCAATGGAACTGAAGACCCTGACATTAATCCGGACACCTACAAATAGATGATTTTCAACAAAGAAGCCCTGCTGTGGGATGGTCTGTATGTCAAGTGTGTTGCTGATTGGTCAATAAATAAATCACTGATTGGCCAGTGGCTAGGCAGGAAGTAAAGGTGGGACAAGGAGGAGAATAAAGCTGGGAAGTGGTAGGCTGAGTCAGAGAGACACTGCCAGCTGCCATGATGACAAATAGCATGTGAAGATGCCGGTAAGCCAAGAGCCATGTGGCAAGGTATAGATTAATGGAAATGGATTAATTTAAGCTGTAAGAACAGTTAGCAAGACACCTGCCATGGCCATACAGTTTGTAACCAATATAAGTCTCTGTGTTTACTTGGTCGGGTTTGAGCAGCTGTGGGACTGGCAGGTGAGAGAGATTTGTCCTGACTGTGGGCCAGGCAGGAAAACTCTAGCTACAAAGCCCAAACTGTACAATGGAAAAAAGAAAGCATCTTCAAGAAATGGTGCTGGCATAACTGGATGTCAACATATAGAAGACTGCAAATAGATCCATATCTGTCACCATGCACAAAACTTAAGTCCAAGTGGATCAAAGACCTCAACATAAATCCAGTTACTCTAAACCTGATAGAAGAGAAAGTAGGAAGAATTGTAGCTGGACTTTTTTCCAGTCCTGTCTGGCCCACGGTCAGGACAAATCTCTCTCATCTGCCAGCCCCGCAGCCGCTAAGACCCAACCGAGTAAACACACAGAGACTTATATTGCTTACAAACTGTATGGCCATGGCAGGCTTCTTGTTATCTAGTTCTTATATCTTAAATTAACTCATATCTATTAGTCTATAAGTTGCCATGTGGCTGGCAGCTTATTGGTATCTTTACATGACACTTTCCATGGCGGCAGATGGCAGTGTCTCTCTACTCAGCCTTCCTGTTCCCAGCATTCTCTTCTCTCCTTGTCCCACCTAACTTCCTGCCTGGCTACTGGCCAACCAGTGTTTTATTTATTAACCAATCAGAGCAACACATTTAACATACAGAACATCCCACAGCAGAGAAGAAGAGAAAGTCTTGAACGCATTGGCACCAGAGATCATTTCCTATATATAACACCAGAGGTACAGACACTGAGAGCAACAACTAATAAATGGGACCTCTTGAAACTGAGAAGCATTTGTAGGGCAAAGGACACAGTCAATAAGACAAAATGACAGCCTACAGAATGGGAAAACATCTTGACCAACCCCCACATCTGACAGAGGGCTGATATCCAGAACATATAAAGAACTCAAGAAATTAGACATCAAAATACACAACAGTCCAATTAAAAATGGGCTATAGAGCTAAACAGAGAATTCTCAAGAGAAGAAGCTCAAATGGCTGAAAGACATCCTTAGTCATCAGGGAAATGCAAATCAAAATGACTCTGAGATGCCATCTTACACCTACATGTCAGAAGGGCTAAGATCAAGAACACTGAAGACAGTTTATGTTGGAGTGGACGTGGAGCAAGGGGAACACTCCTCCGCTGTTGGTGGGAGTGCAAATTTGTACAGCCGCTTTGGAAATATTTATGGTGCTTTCTCAGAAAATTGGGAATTGATCTCCCTTAAGACCCAGCTATACCACTCTTGAGAATATACCCAAGGAATGCTCAATCATGCCACAAGAACACATGCTCAGCTATGTTCATAGCAGCATTATTTGGAATATCTGGAACCTGCAAACAACCTAGATGCCCCTCAACTGAAGAATGGATAAATAAAATGTGGTACATATACACAATACAGTACTACTCAGCAGAGAAAAACCATGACAGCATGAAATTTGCAGGCAAATGGATGGAACTAGAAAAAAATCATACTGAGTGAGGTATCCCAGACTCAAAAAGACAAACATAGCAGGTACTCACTCGTAAGTGGATACTAGATGAAAAGCAAAGAATAAGCAGACTGCACCTCACAGCTCCAGGGAGGCTACCTAGTAAAAATTACCCTATGAAAGACACAGTATTTTCCAACGATGGAGAAATGGATGAGATCTACATGATCAAGCTGGTGTTGAGAGGGGTTAATGGAGGGCAAGGGTTGGTGCAAAGAGAGCTTAGGGGAGCAGGAGGTCCTAGCTGGATCAGGAACAGAGTGGGAGAACAAGGAAAGAGATACCATGATAAATGAAGACACCATGGGAATAGGAAGATGCAGAGTGCTAGAGAGGTCCCCAGAAATCCACATAGATGACTCCACTATAGACTACTGGCAATGGTCAAGAGGGTGCCTGAGCTGACCTACACTGGTGATGGGATGGTCGAACACCCTAACTGTCATGATTGAACCCTCATCCAGGGACAATGGAAGCAGATGCAGAGATCCACGGCCAAGCCCCAGGTGGAGCTCCAGGATTCCAATCGATGAGGGAGAGGAGGGATCATATGAGCAAGAGATATTGAGACCATGATTGGAAAAAGTACAGAGATGACTAGCCAAAGTAGTGGAAACACATGAACTGTGTCCAATAGCCTAGGAACCCCCATGAGACTGGATTAGACCCTATGGATAAGTGAGACAGTTGTTTAGCTTGAACTGTTTAGGTGGACCCCAGGCAGTGGGACTGGGACCTGTCCTTAGTGCATGAGCAGGTTTTGTGGAACCTAGTGCCTATGCAGAGACACTTAGCTCAGCCATGGTACAGGGAGAAGGGAATTGGACCTGCCCCAAATGTAGGTACCACGCTCTGCTGACACCCCAGGGAAGACCTTGCCTTGGGGGTGGTGGGAATGAGGGGTGGGTTTGGGGGGAAGGCTGGGAGGTAGGAGAAGGGAGGACAGGGTTATCTGTGGTTGATATGTAAATGAATAAAACATATCTTAATAAAATGAAAAGAAAAAATAGATATAAAAATTTCATTTCTGCTGGGTCTTTTGAATTTTTAGTGTGAACCAGAGTTATCCTATTGAGTTACTGAATTTGGAAGGCATTCTTGCGCTCCATTGACCCTCTGTGACCAGATGAGTTTTGATCAGGCTGCTAAGATTGTTCAATGATGAATGAATAATGTTAAACAAGGGATGTTGGAAAAAATGGGATATCCAGGTAAAAGAATGAAGTTAAGCCTTCACTAACAACATATACAAATCAGCTCTACATGGATCAAAGATCAGAACTGAAAGTCATCAGACTTTTAGGAGACAGGATGAAAGCATCTTGAAACTCGATTTCTAATGGTATCTTTGTTATGATGCCAGATGCATCATGTGGGCCTTTTGGCTGCTTATATGTCTCTACAGAAGATGCATGTTTGGTACCTGAGGAAGACAGAAGAGGGTGTTGAATTCCTTGGAACTTCAGTTACAGATAGTAATAGGTGGCCATGTTGGTGCTAGGAATTGAACCCATGTCCTTTGGAAGAGCTGCCAGGGCTCTTAACTATTGAGCTATCTCTCCAGTCCTATAAACCATATATCTACAAACACATACTACTACACACCAAAAAAAAACCCAGTTATTAGAAAAAAAGCATCTTGTGCAGGAATGTCATGCTTCAAATGTCAGCATGAGGATAAGAAACTCAGTATATGGGCCACCAAGATGGCTCAGCTGGGGAGAGTGCCTGCTGTACTCCCTCCCAGTACCTGCCACTAAGTGCCACACAGAAATAAATGCACAAACAAATGTGGGCCTGTGAATTGGCTTAGAAGATAAAGAGCTGGTTTACCCACCTGAGATCAGTCCCTGTCCTTGGATAACTGGCTCTCACAAATTGTCCCCTGACCTCCACTCATGGGTTAGGACATGCACACAAAATGAATAAATATGCAAATATAGTAAGACACTCATGACAGGTCCTTTCTATCTATGCATTTTATAATTATGGAATGAAACCTTGGAAACAAACTACTTGAAAAAGTATCTCTACAGTGAAAAATGTATTGTTTCCTCCTATCTGTGTCTGTACTCAACACAATAAGACTACGGTCTATGCAGTATTCATATTAGGCATTGGAAATAATCTAAAGAAGATCTGAATGTGTCGAAAGAAGTGTAGAGTAACATGAACGTTTTACTAGTTTCTGAGGGTTGACTGTGTGACAAACTCAGACCCTAAACTCTTAGTCACTTTACATTTCCATTTGCTATATTGACATCTATTGTTGTTAATATTGACTGGGTCTCACAATATAATCTGAGCTGGCCTTGTAATTCTATGTCTCCTGCTTCGTGCTCTCTCCCTTTTGAGACAGGGTCTCACTATGTAGCTCTGGCTAACCTGAAACTGGCTACAAAGACCAGGGTGGTTGGGAACTCATAGAGATCCAACTGTCTCTGCCTCTGGTGTGCTGGGGTTAAATGCATGCAGCACTGTGCTCAGCTTGTTGTATCATGAGATTAACATGCATCCATCACCAAGCTGGATGTATTTATTTCCTGAACAATGTTTTTCTCCTTGTGACTTTGACCCATTCTCCACTCTGTTGATAAAGAAACTGGCCCTGAACCCAAACACTATGGAGTAAGAGAGGAACAGAGGTTACTCACGTATTATGTCCAGCTGAATGGGGTCACTCTTCTTGGAACTGACTTGATTGGATACTTCACACTGATATTCCCCAGAACCCTCAATCCTCACAGATTCTATTTGGAGGGTGCTGTTGTTGTGGGACAGCTTCATCCTGTCTGTGAGCTCCACACTCTGGCCTTTGAAGAGCCAATGGACAGAAATCCCAGTGTTGTTTGAGAAACAGTTCAGGAACACAGAGGTCATACCTTTGAATGTGTTGTTGGTGACTTGGATGGAGGGTAGAGTCAGTGGATCTGTGGATAAATAGTGGAGGGACCAGCTGAGAGTCTTTCACACTCAGAGATCTCAGCCAGTTCACAGGGCCATACAATGAAGGGGCCCTCTGCAAGACTGCATGTTTGGGTTCACGATATGGTCTGTAGGGAGAGAGCTGAATCTTACTCCTACCAAGATCACTCACAGTGACCCTGACTCAGGGTATTTGTGTAGATTCCACACTGGGAGCCTCTTCAGCCCAAAAGTCCAGAAATCTCATGGTTGGGAGGAATGTATTTCCCAATGATTTTTGTGGGGATTCTTGCTCATACTTTCTGTGAACAGTAAGGTCCCTCTTTTATGAAATAACCTCCTGTTTATATTTAATTAAATAATTTGTCATAGGGTAAAGATGGCCCAGCTAATCTTAAAGGTGTTAAAGGCTATACCTCAGGACTGGGAGAAATCCCTAACTGAAGGATTTCTGTTTGTAAAAAAAAAAATGTATTTCCTGTCCCATGGATATGGATTAAATACTACAGAGAAGAACTGAATAATCACAATGCTGAGCACAGCCTACAAGTCTAATCCTCAGTATTGATATTATTTGAGACAGAGTCTCACTGTACAGTTCTAGCTTGCTTGGAACTTGCTATATAGACCAGGCTCTCCTCAAACTCATACTATCTACATGCCTCTTCCTCCTCAGTGCTAGCACTGAAGATGTGTGACACCACACTCAGCTATTTGGTTTTTGGTTTGTTGTTGTTGTTGCTGTTGTTTTGGTTTTTCAAGACAGGGTTTCTCTGTGTAGCTTTGTGCCTTTCCTGGATCTTGCTCTGTAGACCAGGCTGGCCTTGAACTCACAGAGATCTGCCTGCCTCTGGCTCTTGAGTGCTGGGATTAAAGACATGTGCCACCACTGCCTGGCTGCTATTTGTTTTTTGAAGCTTGAGAAGAGTAAGCAAAAGGGCATCATCAACTGAGAGTTTCATGGTTCACCCTGACTCAGAACAGGGCTCCCAGGAACCTTCTCCACCCACTCTTCCCATCCCGTGGAGTCAGAACTGAGACAGGAGCAGACCTGGGAGCAGAGGTCTAGTCCCCATCTGTGGGGAATATTCTTCTCCAATTTGGAGAATAAGAATGTGAGTAGAGTTGAAAGCCCGGGGTGTTCTTTGTAGGTCATGGAGGTCATAAAATGAAAATGGTGGGGACAGGAAAGCTTGTGTTAGGTACAGAAAGAAATCTTGACCTTGAGGCTCTCCTAACCATGGAAAGTCCCTCACACAAGCTAAGGCTTTTCAAGACTGGGAGAACCTCCTCCTCACATTGCAAGCTCTGGTGGTATTGTGTTCCCCAAAATATTGTACACCCTAATAAACTTATCCGGGGGTCAGAGACAGAACAGCCACTAGATACAAAGGCTAGAAAATGGTGGCACTCACACCTTTAATCCTAGCACTCCAGAGGTAGAAATCCCTCTGGATCTCTGTGAATTCAAGGCCACATTGGAACCAGCCAGGCATGGTGACACACATCTTTAATCCAAGAAAGCAAGCCTTTAATTCCAGGGAGTGGTGGTTGAAAGCAGAAAGGTATATAAGGCGTGAGGACCAGAAACTAGAAGCATTTGGCTGGTTAAGCTTTCAGGCTTCTAGCTGCACAGTTCAGCTGAGAGCCATTCGGATATGAGGACACAGAGGCTTCCAGGCTGAGGAAACAAGATCAGCTGAGAAGTTGGCCAGGTGAGGTTAGCTGTGGCTTGTTCTGTCTCTCTGATCTTCCAGTGTTCACCTCAATAACTGGCCTCAGGTTTGATTTAATTAAGAAGACCTTTTAAGATTTCTGCTACAGCAAGTTTCATCCCTATCAGCCAGAAACGAAAGAACCAGGAGGCCATTAGACATAGGGATGGAGCAGGAAGCTTGGGGGAAGACTGAGTTTTGCTAGTTCCCATAGTCCTGGGCTGGAAATTAAATGCTTCTGTCACTTCCCAGAAAGCTAAAAGACTCCACTCCAAACCTGTAACTGATATTTCAGAGATCCACTTACTAAGGACTGTAATGTTCTTGACTGTGGTCCTATAGACTCCAGGAAAAACGTTATAGATGAGGCAGGAATAGGATCCCGAATTATTAGAATTGATATTGGGGATAAAGAGCTCTTGGGAGAATGACTGGAGCTCTCCATTGACAAACCAAGAGTACTGTGCAGGTGGGTTAGCATCTGTGTGGCAGGAGATGTGAGGTTTGTCCTTGAATGGAAATGAATATTTGAGGGGGATATGATCAGGACATCTGGACCATCTGGAGCAAACAGAACAAAGCCACACGTGATGTCAGCAGAGGGAAGGGGAAATCCTGGTCTATAGAAGGACATAGTATCTCTTTGAGCTGTGCTTTAACCTTAGTTGAGCAGGTCCTACCCAGAGTTGTGGAGGGGATTAGTACAAGAGTACTCATTCAGCATGCACAAGCCCTGATCTTTCTCAAGCACAACACACACACCTCCCCATGGACACTCATGTGTGCACTGAGATTGAGTCCAACTTGTTCCCTGTCTCCATCACTCTGAGTCTCTCTAGGCAGAATTCCCTGCAACCCATTCAAGCTCAATGCTGGGCCTGTCCACCTATGCTTGGGCTGGGACAGAATGTCCTGGCAGCCTAGGTATCTGTATGGTAGGTCTGTGTCATGAACCCCAGGGAACTGGGACTGAGTGTGGTAGATCTAGCCCTCTGTATTTAGGCAGTTGGGACCAGGATGAAACAGAACATATTTAAAGTAATGTTCAGAGAGAATGGGTCACTTGGGGAGTCCCTCACTGGGTTCCAGGTTCACATTCATAGGGGCCTGTGTCAGTCCTCACAACACTGAGTAACATGAGAGTCCTGTTGTCCTCAGACGGCTTCAGCCTGTCCTCATTCGAGAGGCTTTGGTCATTTATCCTCCACAGGTAGGTTATATTCTGAGTCTCAGGCTCACACATTAATGCTACTGAGTCCTCACCCTCCATGGGATTGGAATTGTTGGTTGTGATGTTGGGCTTGGGTAGCAGTGCTGTGCTGACCACAGAGAGATGATTGCCTTGTGTGGTACTCTTGTATCTTACAAAGGCCTCTTACAGCCAGACATAGCCTCTTAACTCCCAGCTGACCCAGATCCCGAAAGAATCAGGCAGGAAGCAAATTACAGGCAGATGGAGTGGCTGAGTGCTCAGAGATAATGGGGTCTCCTGTACTGTGTATGGAAGAAGCAAGGACTTTCTCATGAGAGAACTGAGCTGCAGTGTTTGGTGATGGTCAGACTCAAGACTTGGAATCACAGTTCTCATTTTATTCCTGGTCCTCACTGACCCATTGCTGCCTTGAGACACAAGGTTCGGGTCCCTTTAGCTACACTGACCTAGCCTGCTTTGTGTAGACCAGAGCCCTCCAAGCCTTTGCTGTTCAGGGCTCTCCTACAGACATGTTATGATTAGTCTTCCCATTGAGATTCCCTGAGAAACCTGACAGCCTGTCAGAGATCTCACACAGCTCAGGATCTGGCTGACATTTAGGTCATGCTGGGTCACAGGTGGGCTATTCTTGTCAGGTGTTTGATGCTGATTGACATGAATCTGGGAGCCCTATAAGAATCCTGAGTCTATGAAATGATCTAGAAGAGTGAAGGCCACCTAGTAGTTGTCCATGATGGGGACCTGGAGATGTGGTTTTGGACAGATAGCTTGTGTCACTGATGGCCTATGTGACACTGAGTCAATGACTGTGTTTGCTGTCTCACTTTTTCTATAATAGGACACATGGTAAATGATCATTGCTATGCCTGCAAATTAACCTTAAATGTGAACAGTGATCTGACCTTCCACCAAGCAGTGTCTACTAGTATTTCCTGCAGCAAATAATCCCTGGACTGCGGTGGGAGAGATGGCTCAGTGGTTAAGAACACTGGCAGCTCTTCTAGAGCTCCTGAGTTCAATTCCCTTACAACCGTCTATAATTAAAATGTGGTGACCCTTTCTGGTGTGCAGGCAGAACACTTTATAATAAATAAATAAATAAATAAACAAACAAATAAATAAATAAATAAATTAAGGCTAATCGGACTGTGGGAAGAAAACACCAAGGAGCTGTTGGTAGAAATATGTAAATTTCACATTGGAAAGAGGTGCAGGTTATAAGCAACTCACAGACAATTGTAGTCAATGGCAGTGTACATTTCAGAGTAGTCAAGACAAATTTCCAATTTCTCACCATAACAAATTGGAGATGAAAGTGTAGTGGGTATTACGGAGTTGACTTAATCATTCTGTCTTGTATACAGACATCAAAGATTACACTCTATTTCTTCAGACTAAGTATAGTTGGGAGGCCATTTAAAGCACTATTAACAAGTAATAGACCATGGATCAAAACAGTGGGAATATCATTTTCAAGTGCCAAAACATGTTACATATTGTACATCTGAACATGGGCCAAAATATATAAAGAACTCTCACAGTTCAACAATAGTAACAATAAAACCACAAGCAGCTCAATCCAAAGAGAAGGAAAAGACCTGACATTCCTTTTAAAGAAAGAGGAACAGATGACCAATAAAGACAGGCTGCTTAAGTTTTGTCTATTTGACAGACTAAATTCACATGGGAAGAGAAAACCTCAGTTGTGGAATCACCTCCATCACAATGGCTGGCAAGGCATTTTCTTAATTACTGTTTGGTGGAGGAGGACCCTGTGCTATCACCTTGCAGATAGCCCCTTTCTTATGGGCTCTGTAAGAAAAGCAGCTGGGCAAGTTGTGAGAACAAGCCAGGAAGCTTTCCCCATGGTTCTTGCCTGCACTTCCCTCAATGACAGACCCTGATCAAGACATTTAAGCCAAATAAACCCCTAACTGCCAAGTTGGTTTGGGTTGTGGCATTTCATCACAGTAACTGGAAAGCTATCTAGAACAACACATAAAGAATGGTATGGGAGTCGGGTGGTGGTGGTGGTGGTGGTGGTGGTGGTGGTGGTGGTGGTGGTGGCACATGCCTTTAATCCTAGCACTTGGGAGGTAGAGACAGGCAGATATCTGGGATTTGAGGCCAGCCTGATCTACAGAGGGAGATCCAGGACAGGCACTAAAACTTCACAGAGAAACCCTGTCTCAAAAAAACCAAAAATTAAAAAAAAAAGAAATGCTATGGAGTTATGCGTAGTGGCACATGGCTGTAATCCCAGCACTCAGGAGGCAGAGGCAGGTGTATCTGTGTGTTCCATGCCAGACTGGGCTGCAGAGTGAGTTCCAAGACAACCAGGGATATACAGAAAAACTCTGTCTCAAAAAACCAAAAATGAAAAAAAAAAAAAAGAAAAGAGAAATTCTTATGGGCCAGGCAAGGTGGTGCACACCTTTGATCCCACTACTCTGGGAATTCCAGCCTGGCCAGCCGGGAGTATATAGTGAGACCCTGTCTCACAAACAAAAACCAAAAACATGCTTAACACCAGTAGTCATTGTAAAAATGCACATGATTGACGGACCTAAACTGTACATTCTTAAGGATAAGTCATATGTAACTTATGAACTATAAAAGATAGTTTTTAGGATACAAGTTAAAGCTTGATCATCTTATAAATGATCAAGTTCTCTATACAAATGTATGTTTAGAAACAGGCTAAATATGCTGAACATTAGCATAATCAATTCCTTACTTCACCTATGACATTTAAAAAATGTTTAAGCCTCTCACTTTAAACTATGCCATGCCTCTTACAGCCAGGAATTAGTCCAAATTATACTTTGAGATAATTTAGATTATATTTCCATTTACCAGGTCTAAAGATAATATGCTTTGCTATCCAATTTTCAATAAAAGATAGCTCACCAAACAGATTTCAGAATAAACTTTTACTATTCCTTCATTAAAAGAAATTTACTTTACATTGACTGTTCTCAATAATCAATCACTTATGTCTAATGACTAATTAAATACATAAATGCTTTGGATGTAAAGTTTTTACAAGGGTATAAAAGTTTAGATATAGAGACCATTTAGGAAAGTTGAAAAATAACTTATGATATATGAATTGCCAGTTATTGGATAGACAAATATAACATATAAACATGTAGATATGGTATAAATGATACCCACATCTCAGTAAATAACCTAGAGATACTGAGGATGTATACCTAAGTTAGATCTATGGATAAAGTTTTTCTTGAGATCTGAGATCTGAGATATATAGGCTTTAGAAATAGACTTATGTATGCATGAATACATTAGTCTACAGACGTCCCCCAGAAGAGACCTGGGGCTAATAAAAGGCCATAGCTCCTCCACTGTACAAGGTATAATAATTGTCCAAGGAATGATTGATCCTGACTTTACTGGGAAAATTAAGATTATTGTAAACCTCCTACAAAAACAATTCAGATTCTACAGGGCAGCACCTAAGGGAGCTGCCAGTTTGGATTCAAGTTTTATGGTCTTCTGGGTTCAGGAAATTAAATATTCCAGACCAACTAAACCCTTAAAATACAGGGAAAGAAAATAATTGACTTGCTAGACATAAGCATTGACATTTCTTACATTGTGTAATCCTGTCCTAAATGAATTTTTATTAATTTTGTTCAAAAGATAATCAGGACTTGAGATATATAATAAATGAAAACATTTCAGATTTCATATTCTTACTACCCTGCTGTTTTCTTGAGACACCAAAGATTCATAATCTTGCTCTGACACATAACCACTGTTATCATATTGCTAATATGTCTAAAGATTTTGTCTTTTTAGAAGGTTCTTATAAGCTTCAGGAGATCAGGATTTACCATCGCTCACAAGCCAAGAAGGATCTTGAGGAATGCAACCTGACTACACTTTATGTCTTCCACTTACAAATTCTCTTTTTCTTCTCTAGGATGGTGGGTTTTCCTTCTCTCCCTGGCCTGATATCCCCTTCTCTCATCTTCTAAAACCATACATTTAATATTCCATAGGTACACTTAAGAGAAAAAGTTTCCTCCTTAGAACTCATCAAATGCATGTACTAATACATACATTTGTTTCCAGCAGAAATTCTGATGATTTAGAGAGTTACACGTTGTCATCCTCTGGACCACAGAAATACTGTCTAGCTGTAGGTCTGCACCTTATCCTCCATCCTCCAGCTCACATGGATGTGTAGTCCAGCTCAGCCCTGCATCATGCTTTCTAGCACATGAGACAGAAAATCGTGCTACCCATGTCTTACCCTGCAGAGCCTGAAACAGCCTGCTCTTCCTGGGTTTCCACTGCATTCCAGCCTTCAAGACCCTCAGCTTCAGACCCATATCAGCACGAAGTAACCATGAACGATTTCTACAGCCCCATTGTGACTTACCCCTCTTTCAGTGCTGAACTCCCCAGCCCAGGGACTGGACTGCCCTTAAAAAACGCTATTATTAATTCTATAAATTCTGCCCATGATCCTGAAATATATATAGTATCATTTTCCTCCCCAAGTACTTCTGACATTGTTGTGTATATAAGTCTTGCTATGTATACCCTGACACAGATTATTACATTCCTCCCATAGCTAAATGGTTAATATTGCCTTGATTACAAATTTTAATTATTAGGTCAGTTTTAACTGCAGCCTTGTTCCCACAGGTGCTCATGACTAACTCAAGTAACTCCTTATCTAACAATGCCTCTTTTAAATACAGTTTAACCAAATTAATACCACTAATCAGAGATTTATAGAGGTATCTTCCAAACAAATCATTTATTTGATAAGTCACAATTATAGTAATTAGACACATTTGACCACATTATGCTATACTAGCTAATGATAAATTTTTATGGTACTCCTCTGCACCCTTCTTGGGACATAGATATTCTGATTATGTACAACTACACCTATTAGATGACTAAACTAATTCTCAGCTTGCCATCTACAGAGATTATTGATTATAAATATTAATTAACCATTACTTTTCATTCTTCAAGTCATCTCCAAATTTAATTTTTTCCTTTTTTCTCTACCCTAGAGAGAATTAAACATTCTCTTTTTTAATAAATGAAAACACTGGAACTGCTGCAAGCCATAGGAAAACATAATGGAATTCAGCTACTATCCCAAAAGCTACTACTTGGAAAGGTCAAGGAATTTCCTAAAGGTCAAGTCATGGTTTAAGAAGTCTTGGTGATATTTTAGCTTTTGTATATAAATTAGCTGGTTCCTATAATGATTTCCTTGTATGCTAAGTGTGCTTCCAAGAACTCCTAACTGTGTATTTATCTAAAATACCCATCAAGCATCAAATCAAACAATCTCCAGAACTAAGGTAACAACCTTATAGAAACAATGCCTGTCTCCTAGGTCAGGAGTACAGCTTCATTTCTTGTGCAATTTAATCAGAGACCCTCTTTTCTAATACAACCTCACTAACATTATAGACTCCTAACTTCTTACTTAACCACTTCTAGAAATGTAGACTGAGTACATAAATCCCCTTTTTTGATCTACTAACCAATCATTACCTCTCAGTTTACCTCCTCTTTTACCACTCTGTTTTGGGTTGTAAAAGAAAGCCTGATACTCACTCCTTGACGAAAATTCTTACCTGCCTTTATGACCCTGCAGGAATTCAAGCCTGATGACTTGCTCTGCCAGGGGATTGCTATTGATTGGGTTTATGACTGAATACCTCAGACATGTGGGGAAACTGAGAGGTACAAGGAGACTTAGAGAAAGATTTTGAGAGAGATCTAGAGGACAAGATGGAAGATGAGGAAGAGCCAGATAGGGAAATACTAGATGAGTAAGGCCAAGATGAGACGGCCCTGTCAAGGTAGAATTAAGTTAGAGCTTAGAGGGGACAGTAGGTAAATATAGAGAGAAATCAGGCAAGACAGGAGCTAGGCAGGAGAACAGAACTGTAGCTCTGTAGACAGGATTTTATCCCAGATGAATAAAATTGACAGACAAAGAAAAGAGCTTGGTTTCCTCAGATTCATTTCTAAAAAATAATTGTCAGTGTTTACAGGCTTCCCTTTTCGGCTCCTGGGAAGAATATTATTAAGGTGGGTCCTTAATAATATTTGAGAATAACTCCTCTATTTTTTGTACCACCATGGCTTAAAGTTATATTTCAACAACAACAAAAATTAGAATCTACAATCTCGTGGAAACTGAATAATGCTCAATTGAATCACAAATCGGTCAAGGAGGAAATAAAGAAAGAATTAAAGATTTCCTAGAATTCAATGAAAATGAATGTACAATATACCTAAACTTATGGGACACTATGAAAGCAGTGCTAAGAGGAAAATTCAAAGCACTAAATGTCCCCATAAAGAAGTTGGAGAAATCTCACACTAGCGATTTAACACCACACTTGAAAGCTCTAGAACAAAAAGCAGCAAAGTCACCCAGGAGGAATAGATGCCAGCAAATAATCAAAATGAGGGCTGAAATCAATAAAATGGAAACATATAGAACAATACAAAGAAGCAATGAAACAAAGACTTGGTTCTCTGAGAAAAACAACAAGATAGACAAGCCCCTCACCAAACTAACCAAAAGGCACAGAGAGAGCATCCTAATAAAAAAATAAAAAATGAAAAGGGATACATGAAAACAAAAAATGAGAAAATCCAGAGAATGATTAGGTCATTCCTCAAAAACTCTAATCCAATTAATTGGAAAATCTAAAATAAATGTACATTTTTTCTGGATAGGTAACATATACCAAAATTACCTCAAGACTAGATAAACAATTTAAATATACCTATTACAATCAAGAAACTAGAAACAGTCATTAAATTTCCCAAGCAGAAAAAGCCCAGGACCAGAATTCTACTAGATTTTCAAAGCAGAGCTAATACCCATATTCTTCAAATTGTTCCACATAACAGAAACAGAAGGAACATTTCCAAACTCTTTTTACAAGGCTACAGTCACACTGATACACAAACCACACAAAGATGCAACAAAGAAAGAGAATTGCACACCAATCTCCCTCGTAAACATTGATGCAAAAATTCTCAATAAAAAACTGGCAAATTGAATTCAAGAAGGGAGTAATATATATATATATATATATATATATATATATATATATATGGACAACATGATCAAGGAGGCCTCATACAGAGATGCAAGGATGGTTCAAAATACATGAATCTGACAATGCAATCCACCATATAAACAAGCTGAAAGAAAAAACCCACATGATCATCTCATTAAATGCTGAAAAAGCCTTTGACAAAATCCAACACCTCTTCATGACAAAGGTCTTGGGGTAATCAGGAATACATGGAACATTCCTTAATGTAATACAGGCAATTTACAGCAATCTGACAGCCAACATCAAATTAAATGGAGAGAAACACAAGGCAATCCCACTAAAATCAGGAAGAAGACAAGGCTGTCCCCTCTCCCCATATTTATTCAATATAGTACTCGAAGTTCTAAGTAGAGCAATAAGACAAAAACTAAAATCAGGGGGATACAAATTGGAAAGGAAGAAGTCAAACTTTCCCTATTTGCAGAAGATACGATAGTATGCATAAGTGACCCGGAATTTCTACCAGAAAACTCCTACAGCTGATAAACACCTTCCCACCTTGCTGGCGGAAAACTGATTGGGTGAGTTGAAGTGTGAGGATCTTATCAAGTGTCCTTTTCACTTCCCTGTGTTTCTAGGTTAGTTCTCCCTCTTCTTTCCAATCCTCGAATTCCATCAATTTCATTGAGGCAATCATGTAAAGCTGAGGGAATATTAGACAGGGCGAATGCAATTTTGTGTGTTGAATATCCAGCGTTTCCATCTTATTCTCAGGGTCTCAGTTGTGGCAGCTATGAATAAGTGGTCTCTTGTGGCTGTGACCTAAGTGACAGAAGGCCCAGGCTATTGACTCTCATTGTACCATGTCCTCTGCAGAGACCATGGTTTCTGCAGTGGGGTAGGACAGCAAGGCAGACTCTGTAAGACCCCAAATCCCCCTGCTTGGTGACTGTAGGGAACTCAGCCTCAAACTTGTAGAAAAGACTCTGTTGGAACTGCACTGCCATCTAAGACATGCCTCCTTCTCTACCTCCACAGAGATTATATCTGCATGTGTCCTGAGGGCTATCCCAGGCTCACCTTCACAAGTATATTCCTCTGCTAATAACTTGCTTGTCTCAGCCCTTCATGGTCACATCCTGGAGGATGAAATATAGTAAATTACCAGGTTTAGAAATTTTGCATCAGACACCCCCCTCATTTTTTCTCTCCCATTTTTATTTAGTAGCTATGTTAAAGTGGTTTCACTTTTGCATAACATGTGTCTCCCCACATCCCTTATGTATCAATGCTGTCCTCACCTCTTTACTCCTTGTTGTGACCATTTGGGGTTCAAACCTCACCAGTCTGCTCAAGAGTGATTATTAATGCTAATGTTGACCAAGGTGGTATGGTATTTATGATGTGAATGTATTTGTATCTGGTTTCATCTATATGATGAGTCTGTCACATAGAAATTATTTCCATTCAGATAATGAAAAATGAGCTTAAAGTGGTTTTCAAAAATTACTTAAATCTGTATGGTTAATCAGAGATAGACCAGGCTACCTGACTTCAAGGCTAACACTAGTGGTAGGAATAATTGCAGCAACATTTTTTTCTTTCTCTGTTTGTGGTATTTTGCCAAAAAAGGTCACTTGATTATTATATTAAGTCTTTCAAAACTACTATGAGGCAGATGAAGGATGTGATATAACCTAGCACCCTACCATCAGAGGCTGAGGCAGGATGATTGTGAATTTGTGACAAGTTTGGGTTCTATAAAGAGACCTCTGTCCCCTAAAATGTTCCCTCAAGCTAGTAGAAGGAAAAAACTAAAGATGAGGATGAAGATAAACAAAACAGAGTCTAGAGTAACTGCAAAGAAAGCTGATGCACCAAAAGTTGGTTCTTCAAAAATGATTAAAAACTGTAGATTGCGTTTGGTAAGATGTCAGAAAATGGAAAGATCTCCCATGCTCATGGATAGGCAGGATTAACATAGTAAAAATGGCAATCTTACCAAAAGCAATCTCCAGCTTCAATGCAATCCCCATCAAAATACCAACACAATTCTTCACAGACCTGGAAAGAATAATACTCAACTTCATATGGAAAAACAAAAAACCCAGGATAGCCAAAAGAATCCTGTACAATAACACAACCTCTGGAGGCATCACGATCCCTGACTTCAAGCTGTACTATAGAGCTACAGTAATAAAAACAGCTTGGTACTGGCATAAAAACTGACATGTAGACCAATGGAATCGAATTGAAGACCCTGACATTAATCCGCACACCTATGAACATATAATTTTTGACAAAGAAGCCAAAAGTGCACAATGGAAAAAAGAAAGCATCTTCAATAAATGGTGCTGGCATAACTGGATATCAACATGTATAAGGCTGCAAATAGATCCATATCTATTACCGTGCACAAAACTTAACTCCAAGTGGATCAAGGACCTCAACTTAAATCCAGCTACTCTGAACCTGCTAGAAGAGAAAGTAGGAAGTAGTCTTGAACGCATTGGCATAGGAGACCACTTCCTAAATAGAACACCAGTAGCACAGACACTGAGAGAAACAATCAATCAATGGGACCTCTTGAAACTGAGAAGGTTTTGTAGAGCAAAGGATACGGTCAACAAGGCAAAACGACAGCCTACAGAATGGGAAAAGATCTTCACCAACCCCACATCTGACAGAGGACTGATATCCAGAATATATAAGGAACTCAAGAAATTAGACATCAAAATGCCCAGCAGTCCAATTAAGCAATGGGCTATAGAACTAAACAGAGAATTCTCAACAGAGGAAACTCAAATGGCTGAAAGACATTTAAGGAATTGCTCAACATCCCTAATCATCAGGGAAATGCAAATCAAAACAACTCTGAGATACCACCTTACGCCTGTCAGAATGGCTAAGATCAAAAACACTGAAGACACCTTATGCTGGAGAGGATGTGGAGCTAGGGGAACTCTCCTCCACTGCTGGTGGGAATGCAAGCTTATACAACCACTTTGGAAATCAATATGGAGCTTTCTCAGAAAATTGGGAATCCATCTCCCTCAAGATCCAGCTATACCACTCTTAGGCATGTACCCAAGGAATGCTCAACCACACCACAAGAGCACTTGCTCAGCTATGTTTATATCAGCATTGTTTGTAATAGTCAGAACATGGAAACACCCTAGATGCCCTTCAACTGAAGAATGGATAAACAAAATGTGGTACATATACACAATGGAATACTACTAAGCAGAGAAAAACAATGACATCATGAGGTTTGCAGACAAATGGATGGATCTAGAAAAAATCATCCTGAGTGAGGTAACCCGGACTCAGAAAGACAAACATGGTATGTACTCACTCATAGGAGGATACTAGATGTGGAACAAGGATGACTGGACTGCTACTCACATCACCAGGGAGGCTACCTGGAAAACAGGACCCCAAGAAAGACACGGGGATCGCCCAATGACAGAGAAATGGAATGAGATCTACATGAACAGCCTGGATATGAGTGGGGGTAGTGAAGGGCGAGGGTCGAGGGAAAGAGAGCTTGGGGGAGTGGGAGATCCCAGCTGGATCAACAACAGAGAGGGAGACCAAGGAATAGGAGACCATGGTAAATGAAGACCACATGAGAATAGGAAGAAGCAAAGTGCTAGAGAGGCCCACAGAAATCCACAAAGATACCCCCACAACAGACTGCTGGCAATGGTCGAGAGACAGCCCGAACTGACCTACTCTGGTGATGGGATGGCCAAACACCCTAATTGTTGTGCTAGAAACCTCATCCAACTACTGAGGGATCTGGATGCAGAGATCCATGACGAGGCCCCGGGTGGATCTCTGGGAGTCCAATTAGCGAGAATGAGGAGGTTTTATATGAGTGAGAATTGTTGAGACCAAGGTTGGATAAAGTACAAGGACAAATAGCCAAACGAACAGAAACACATGAACTATAAACCAATGGCTGAGGAGTGACCAACTGGATCAGGCCCTCTGAGTGGGTGAGACAGTTGATTGGCCTGATCTGTTTGGGAGGCATCCAGGCAGTGGGACCAGGTCCTGTGCTCATTGCATGAGTCGGCTGTTTGAAACCTGGGGCCTATGCAGGGTCGCTTGGCTCGGCCTGGGAGGAGGGGAGTGGACCTACCTGGACTGAGTCTACCAGGTTGATCTCAGTCTGCGGGGAAGGCTTTGCCCTGGAGGAGGTGGGAATGGGGGGCGGGCTGGGGGGAATGTGAGGGGGGCGGGAGGGGGGAGAACAAGGGAATCCATGGCTGATATGTAGAACTGAATTGTATTGCAAAATAAAAATTAAAAAAAAAAAAGATTATTCGCAACAGGCCAAAAAAAAAAAAATCTAGCTACTCTGAACCTGCTAGAAGAGAAAGTAGGAAGTAGTCTTGAACGCATTGGCATAGGAGACCACTTCCTAAATAGAACACCAGTAGCACAGACACTGAGAGAAACAATCAATCAATGGGACCTCTTGAAACTGAGAAGCTTTTGTAGGGCAAAGGATACAGTCAAGAAGACAAAGCAACAGCCTACAGAATGGGAAAAGATCTTCACCAACCCCACATCTGACAGAGGACTGATATCCAGAATATATAAGGAACTCAAGAAATTAGACATCAAAATGCCCAACAGTCCAATTAAGCAATGGGCTATAGAACTAAACAGAGAATTCTCAACAGAGGAAACTCAAATGGCTGAAAGACATTTAAGGAATTGCTCAACATCCCTAATCATCAGGGAAATGCAAATCAAAACAACTCTGAGATACCACCTTACGCCTGTCAGAATGGCTAAGATCAAAAACACTGAAGACACCTTATGCTGGAGAGGATGTGGAGCTAGGGGAACCCTCCTCCACTGCTGGTGGGAATGCAAGCTTATACAACCACTTTGGAAATCAATATGGAGCTTTCTCAGAAAATTGGGAATCCATCTCCCTCAAGATCCAGCTATACCACTCTTAGGCATGTACCCAAGGAATGCTCAACCACACCACAAGAGCACTTGCTCAGCTATGTTTATATCAGCATTGTTTGTAATAGTCAGAACATGGAAACACCCTAGATGCCCTTCAACTGAAGAATGGATAAACAAAATGTGGTACATATACACAATGGAATACTACTAAGCAGAGAAAAACAATGACATCATGAGGTTTGCAGACAAATGGATGGATCTAGAAAAAATCATCCTGAGTGAGGTAACCCGGACTCAGAAAGACAAACATGGTATGTACTCACTCATAGGAGGATACTAGATGTGGAACAAGGATGACTGGACTGCTACTCACATTACCAGGGAGGCTACCTGGAAAACAGGACCCCAAGAAAGACACGGGGATCGCCCAATGACAGAGAAATGGAATGAGATCTACATGAACAGCCTGGATATGAGTGGGGGTAGTGAAGGGCGAGGGTCGAGGGAAAGAGAGCTTGGGGGAGTGGGAGATCCCAGCTGGATCAACAACAGAGAGGGAGACCAAGGAATAGGAGACCATGGTAAATGAAGACCACATGAGAATAGGAAGAAGCAAAGTGCTAGAGAGGCCCACAGAAATCCACAAAGATACCCTCACAACAGACTGCTGGCAATGGTCGAGAGACAGCCCGAACTGACCTACTCTGGTGATGGGATGACCAAACACCCTAATTGTTGTGCTAGAAACCTCATCCAACTACTGAGGGATCTGGATGCAGAGATCCATGACGAGGCCCCGGGTGGATCTCTGGGAGTCCAATTAGCGAGAATGAGGAAGGTTTATATGAGTGAGAATTGTTGAGACCAAGGTTGGATAAAGCACAGGGACAAATAGCCAAACGAACAGAAACACATGAACTATAAACCAATGGCTGAGGAGTGACCAACTGGATCAGGCCCTCTGAGTGGGTGAGACAGTTGATTGGCCTGATCTGTTTGGGAGGCATCCAGGCAGTGGGACCGGGTCCTGTGCTCATTGCATGAGTCGGCTGTTTGAAACCTGGGGCCTATGCAGGGTCGCTTGGCTCGGCCTGGGAGGAGGGGACTGGACCTACCTGGACTGAGTCCACCAGGTTGATCTCAGTCTGTGAGGAAGGCTTTGCCCTGGAAGAGGTGGGAACGGAGGGTGGAATGTGGGGAAGGTGAGGGGGGCGGGAGGGGGGAGAACAAGGGAATCCGTGGCTGATATGTAGAACTGAATTGTATTGCAAAATAAAAATAAAAATAAATGTAATTTAAAAAAATGATTAACAACATTAGCAACCTTTTCCCAGATGAATTTTTTTAAAAATGAGGTGGATATTAATACAATTTGAGACCTCACCATCCATTCTCAAGAATATGAAGAATTTCAAGAGCACTCAGTAGTTATATGCTAACTGTTGTGTGGCCTAGATGCAATGGACAAATTCCTACAAACCCGGATTCTTTAGATATGGAAGGGTGAAAGAAACCAAATGGAATAGCTATATAACCAATAAGATTGAATCAACAAAAACATTGACAAAATTTCACAGACTTTGATAATAAAAACACTGAAACTGGATGGAAGTCCAGCTTAGTGTAACAAAGGCCACACATGGAAACCCACAGCCAACATCATATGCAGTGGGGAGACTGACAGCTTTCTTTTTAAGATCAGGAAGAACACAAGATGCTGCTGTGACCACTTCTGTTCAAGAGACCTTTAGGAGTGCTACACAGAGCCATTAGACTAGACAATAAAATGAAGGTACCCAATTATGAAGTGCTAAAGATATCTGTAGATGACAGGAACTTGTTCATAGAAAGTCCTGAACATTCTACAGAAAGATCTCAGAACTACATGAGCAAAACTAGTAAATTGGTTGGCTAACGAAATGAACACGCCCAAGTGAGCTGTATTTCTGTATACTGCTATTGACCATGAACAATTTGATTTTCGTTTTTCCTGGCAGTAGTGGAGCTTGAACCTAGGGCCTCGTGCATGCCCTGCAAGTGTTCAGCCCCTGAGCAATAAATAGTCCCAGCCTTAATAGTGAACAATTGGAAAGGAAATGAAGAAAGTATTTATTTGTGAAAGCACCAAAAAGAATAAAATACTTAGAATTAACTCCACCAAGGAGATAAAAGACTTGCACTCAGAAAACTACCAAATAAGAGATGATGAAAGAAGACAAGAAATGACAGCCATTAGGGTTGATGGGTTGGAAGACTTAATCTCATTATTACTGTTGTTCTGCAGTACTGGGATTGAACCCAGGGCTTTGTCCACGGCAAGCAATGCACTACCACTGAGCTATACTCTAAGCTCTGCCTTCTAATTTTTATTTAGAAACAGGATATCACTAAATTAATCAGGCTGGCCTTGAATTGGTTGTAGTAGGCACTTTTAGAACTTGGTACTCCTGTCTCAACTTCTTGAGTAGCTGGGACTTTTTTTTAAATAGATGACAATATCCCTGAATGTACTCTATCAGTTCTATGCATATCAGATCAAAACCCCAGTGGCATTTTGCACAGAAACAGCAAAGTCCATTCTAGCTGTCCTGAAACTCACTATATAGATCAAGCTGGCCTCAAACTGCTTGTCTCTGCTTCAAAGAGCTGGGGTTAGAGGCAAGCACCACCATAAATGGCCTTAAAAGTATCTTGAAAAAAAACAAGAATAAAATTGCAGGTCATCCCCCATGATTTCATAATTTTAGTAGAAAGCTGCAACAATCAAAATAGTATACTGCTGACATAAAGGCAGATATACATATCAATGAAATAGAATTGGAAAACCCAGAACTGCTCATGCACACTGGCCATGATTAAATTAAAGATTAGTTGAAATGATCAATATGTGTATTTATGGGGCACAGTTTTTCAATTATATTATCATGTGTGTCAGATATGCACACTTGGCATACCCAGCATTTCATCTGTCACTTTTTATGTTTGTTAAAAACATACATTTCTGCTGGCTCTTTTGAATTAATTGGTGTGAAACAGAGTTGTTCTATTGAGTTACAGAACTTGGAAGGCATTCTTGCTGTCCATCTGACCCTCTGTGACCAGATGAGTTTTGATCAGGCTGCTAAGACTGCACAATGTTGGAAGAAAAATCAGTGTGTGTGTGTGTGTGTGTGTGTGTGTGTGTGTGTGTGTGTGTGTTAGGGATGTTAAGAAGATGTAATATCCATGTAAAAGAATGAAGTTAAGCCTTCACCTAACAACATACACAAATCAACTCTACATGGATCAAAGACCTCACATGGATCAGAGCTGAAAGTCATCAGACTTTTAGGAAACAGCATGAAAGCACCTTGAAGTTGGATTTCAAATGTTGTCTTTGTTGTGATGACAGATGCATCATATGGGCCTTTTGGCTGCTTATATGCCTCTATACCACATGCATGTTTTCTACATGAGGAGGACAGAAGATTGTGTTGAATTCCGTGGAACTTCAGTTACAGACAGTAATAAGCTGCCATGTGGGTCCTGGGAATTGTTCCCCTGTTCTTTGGAAGAGCTGCCAGGGCTCTTAACTATTGAGCTATCTCTGTATGTATTTGGTTTATGGGACTGGAGAGATAGCTCAATAGTTAAGAATCAAATACACACACACACACACACACACACACACACACACACACACACACTACCACCACCACTACTACTACACACCACAAAAAACAGGTATCAGAAAAAAGGATTCTTGTGCAAGGAGCATGAGGATAAGAAACTCAGTATATGGGCCACCAAAATAGCTCAGTTGTGAAGAGTGCCTGCTGTACTCCCTCCCAGTACCTACCCCCAACTGCCACACAGATAGATATAAATGCACAAACATGTGGGCCAGTGAAATGGCTTACCAGATAAAGGGCTTGCTCACCTACCTTAGTTCAATTCTCTGTACCCACAGAACTGGCCCCCACAAATTGTCCTATGACCTCCACACACTAGAGGGGAACAACCATGCAAAATGAATACATATGCAAACATAGTAAGAAACTCAATACAGGTCCTTTCTATCTATGAATTTTATGTTTATGGATCAAAACCTTGGAAACAATCTACTTGGAAAAGTATGTCTGGAATGAAAAATGTATTGTTTCCTCCTATCTTTCTCCTGTATTCAACAGAATAAGACTAGGGTCTATGCAGTATTCATATTAGGTATTGGAAATAATCTAAAGAAAATTTGATTGTGTGGTATGGGATGTAGCGTAATATGAATATTTTACTAGATTCTGAGTGTAGTCTGTGTGTCTGATTCAGACCCTAAACTCTTAATCACTTTGCATTTCTATTTGCTATATTAACATCTATTGTTGTTATTATTGTCCGGGTCTCACAATGTAATCTGGGCTGGCCTTGTGCTTCTTTTTTATTAAGAGATTTTCTATTCATTTCACATATCAACCACAAATTCCCCTTTCCTCATTCCCCTAGCCCACCAGTGTTCCCACCCAATATACCCCTACTCCCAACTCCTCCAAGGCAATGTCTCCCATGGGGAGTTAGCAGAGCCTAGTCCATTCAGTTGAGTGGCCTTGTACTTCTATGCCTTTTGCTTCATGTTCTCTCTTTTGAGTCTATATAGCTCTGACTAACCTGAAACTGGCTACAAAGACCAGGGTGGTTGGGAACTCATAGATATCCAACTGTCTCTGCCTCTGGTTTGCTGGGGTTAAAGGCATGCAGCACTGTGCTCAGCTTGCTTGGTGTGTTATCATGAGATAAACATGCATCCATCACCAAGCTGGCTGTGTTTGTATCTTGAGCCATGTTTTTCTCCTTGTGACTTTGACCCATTCTGCACTCTGTTGATAAAGAAACTGCCCCCACCTTGAAAGCTATGGAGTAACAAGGGAGGGGAGGTCACTCACCTGTTATGTTCACCTGGATGGGGTCACTCCTCTTGGAACTGACTGGATTGGATACTTCACACTGATAGTCCCCGGAATGCGAACTCCTGGCAGGGACTATTTCGAGGGTGCTGTTGTTCGGGGACAGCTTCATCCTATTCGTGATCCTCAGACTCTGGCCTTTGAAGAACCAATGGATTGAGATCCCAGTGTCGTTTGACAAGCACTTCAGGAACACAGAGGTCAGGTCTTTGACTGTGGTGTTGATGAATTGGATGGAGGGTTTAATCACTGGTTCTGTGAATAAACAGTGGAGGGGACCAGCTGAGAGTCCTTCACCCTCAGAGCTGGCTGAGAAGCCAGCTCCCAGGGTACATACAATGAAGGGGCCCTCTGCAAGATCACATGTTTAACATATAGTCTGTAAAGAAAGAGCTGAATCTTACTCCTATGAAGATGACCCACAGTGACCCTGACTCAGGGTATTTGTGTAATGTAGATGTAACCAACCGTCTTATTAAATAAGAAACACAGAGCCGATTCAGAGAAGAAAGCCAAGAGGTCAGAACTAAGAGCCTTATCCTTTCTGCTTCAGCTATCCTGCTTCAGCCAAGAGAGCTCTCCGAAAAAAAGGGGCCTACTTCCTGTGTGTATGCCTTTTTATAGTCTAGCTGTTCTGCCTTCTCATTGGTTGTAAACCTAAACACGTGACTGCCTTGTCATTGCCTGTATGTACCGTCCTCCAGGTCCTTAGAGGCGTGCGCCACCACCGCCACGCACTTGCTATGGCTCTAAAACTCTGACCCCCAGGCAACTTTATTTATTAACATACAATTAAAATCATATTTCAGTACAAGTAAAATACCACCACATTTCCCCTTTTCTATTTTAATAAAAAGGAAAAAAAAGAAAAAGGTTATAACTAACAAAAGAAAAACTATATACAAAAGTACAATAACTATATACAATATATACAAATAATAAATGTCTAAACAATGTCTAGTCCATTTGTATTTGACAAATTCAGAGATAATTTCATTATCCTATTTTGTTAAGTCCAAAATGTATCTAATTCACTTTCTATCCTAATTAATCTTCAACTATAACTAACTAACCTTCAACTATAACTAACTAATCTTCAACTCCCTCAGAGACCCAAGAAGGAAATAATATTAGCTAACAAAAATAAAAACAGGAAGTGCATTCAAGCAACTTCCAAAAAATTTGTGAGTTGACAGAAACAGCCAGCTGCCTGGACAGTCACCTGAGGTTTCTCCACAATGCTGGGGCATCATCTTCAGCCTATAGGCTTAGCTTATCTGACAGACTCATTTGTGAAGTAGGATGTACACAAGGTCAACAGTTCAACCTCACATTGGGTGAGAGCAGTCCATGTACCAGAAACACCTGAATTCCACTAGTGTCATGCCATGATTCAGGATTTTAAATTCTGGAAAATGTTGGTTTTTTAATTCAGCTGTCCATTCTTGTTGGCTGTGTACATATGGCTTCATCTCAGCATCCCGTTCTTCTCCACATCTCTCTATCAAATGCCAGTTTACTATTGAGAGGTGTGAGCTTAGTTACTCTTCAAGAATAACTGTTTCAGCTGCTGTTCCATAGCACATCAGAAGCCATCGGCCCACTGCCTGTTCAGCTGCCTTCGAAGAAAAGGGCACTGTACCTTTTCCGAGTTGCGAAGGCCACATCAGGGATGGTGCCATATTGTCCTGGCCTCAGAAGATGCCTTTTGATAAAGCCATAACCACGCTTGTTTAGGCAAGAATCAGTAGTCCTTTGTTTCATGTCCTGTCTGTCCTATTTGTCAGCAGTTGATTCGAGGAAAGGGGCCTACTTCCTGTGTGTATGCCTTTTTATAGTCTAGCTGTTCTGCCTTCTCATTGGTTGTAAACCTAAACACGTGACTGCCTTGTCATTGCCTGTATGTACCGTCCTCCAGGTCCTTAAAGGCGTGCGCCACCACCGCTACGCACTTGCTATGGCTCTAAAACTCTGACCCCTAGGCAACTTTATTAACATACAATTAAAATCACATTTCAGTACAAGTAAAATACCACCACAGTGTAGATTCCACACTGGGAGCCTCTTCAGCTCACATGTCCAGAAATATGGGTGGGGGGGGGAGGAATGTATTTCTCAATGATATTTGTGTAAATTCTTGCTCCCATTTTCTGTAAGTGTGAACAGACAGATCCTCCCTTTATGAAATATCCTTTTAATTTTTATTAAAAAATTAGTCATAGGGTTAAGAATGGCCTAGCTAACCTTAAAGGTGTTAAAGGCTAGACCTCAGGACTGGGAGAAATCCCTTACTGAAGAATTTCTCTTTGTAGAAAAATTACATTTCCTGCCCCATGGATATGGACTAAAAACTACAGAGTAGAAGTGAATAGTCACAGTGCTGATCACAGCCTGCAGCTCTAATGCTCAGTACTAATATTTTTGGGACAGGGTCTCACTGTATAGTTCTGGCTAGCTTGGGACTTGCTATGTAGACCAGGCTCTCCTCAAACTCATACTATCTACCTGCCTCTTCCTCCTCAGTGTTGGCATCAAAGGTGTGCACAACCATGATCAGCTGATATTTGTTTTTTGAACCTTGAGAAGAGTAAGCAAAAGAACATCATCAACTGTCAGAAACAGCTCACCCTGACTCAGAACACGGCTCCCAGTCATCTTCTCAACCCACTCTTTCATTCCATGGAGTCAGAACTGAGCCTGCCACCCCACCCATGAGACAGGAGCAGACCTGGGAGCAGAGGTCTAGTCCCCATCTGTGAGGAATATTTTCCCCCAATTTGGAGAATAAGAATGTGAGCAAAGTTGAAAGCCCTGGGTGTTCCTTGTAGGTCATGGAGATCATAATGAAAATGGAGGGGACAATAAAGCTTGTGTTAGGCACAGAAACAAATCTTGACCTTGAGGCTCTCCTAACCATGGAAAGTCCCTCACATAACTGAAGAATTTCCAAGACTGGGAAAACGTCCTACTCACATTGCAAGCCCCATCCCTATTGGCCAGGAACCAGAGAACCAGGAGGCCATTAGACATAGGGATGGAGCAGGAGACTTGGGGGAAGACTGAGTTTTGCTTGTTTCCATAGTCCTGGGCTGGAAATTAAATGCTTCTGCCACTTCCCAGAAATCCAAAAGACTCTACTCTTAACCTGGTGCTGCTATTTCAGATATCCACTTAGTAAGGACTATAATGTTCTTGACTGTGGACTTACAGAGGACAGTGACAGTTATAGATGAGGCAGGTATAAGATCCACTCTTACTAGTATTGATGTTGGGAATATAAAGCTCTTGGGAGGATGACTGGAGCTCTCCATTGAAAAACCAAGAGTACTGTGCAGGTGGGTTAGCAACTATGTGGCACGAGATGTGAGGTTTGTCCTTCAATGGAAATGAATATTTGATGGGAATATGATCTGGACATCAGCACCAACTGGAGAAAATAGAATAAAATCACACATGTCAGCACAGGAAAGGGAAATCCTAGTCTGTAGAAGGACATAGTATCTATTTGAGCTGTGCTTTAACCTTTGTTGAGCAGGTCATACCCAGAGCTGGGGTGCAGATTAGCAGAAGAGTACTAATTCAGCATGCATAAGCCCTGATCTATCTTAAGCACAACACACAAACATCCCTACTGCACACTCATGTGTGCACTGAGACTGAGTCTGACTTGTCCCCTCTCTCCATCACCCTGAGCCTCTCTAGGCAGGAGAAGTCCCTGTAGCCCATTTAAGCTCAATGCTGGGCCTGTCCACATATGTTTGGGCTGGGACAGGATGCCCTGGCAGCCTAGGAATCTGTGTGGTAGCTCGGTGTCATGAACCCAAGGGGACTTGGACGGATTGTGGTAGATCAAGCGCTCTGTATTTAGGTATTTGGGGCCAAGATGAAACAGAAAATACTTACAGGTAATGTTCAGAGAAAATGGATCACTTGGGGAGTCCCTCACTGAGTTCCAGGTTCACATTCATAGGGTCCTGTGTAAGTTCTCACAACACTGAGTAAAGTGAGAGTCCTGTTTTCCTCAGCTTCAGCCTGTCCTCTTTTGAGAGGCTTTGGTCATTTATCCTCCACAGGTAGGTTGTATTCTGAGTCTTAGGCTCTCACATTAATGCTACTGAGTCCTCACCCTCCATGGGATTGGAATTGTTGGTTATGATGTTGGGCTTGGGTAGCAGTATTGTGCTGACCACAGAGAGATGATTGTTGTGTGTGGTACTTCTGATTTTTGCAAAGGCCTCTTACGACCAGAGACAGTCTCTTAACTTCCAGCCAACCCAGATCCTTAAAGAATCAGACAGGAAGCAAATTAGAGGCAGGTGGAGTGGCTGGGTGCTCAGAGATAATGATGCCTCCTGTGCTGTGTATGGGAGAAGAAAAAAACTTTCTCATGAGTGAACAGAGCTGCAGTGTTTGGTGATGGTCAGACTAAAGACTTCGAATCACAGTTCTCATTTTATCTCCTGGTCCTCACTGACCCATTGCCTGCCTTGAGACACAAGGTTCAGGTCTCTCCAGCTACACTGACTTCCCCTACTGTGTGTAGACCAGAGCCCTCTCAGCCTTTGCTGTTCAGGGCTGTCCTCCAGATAGGTTATGATTGAGCTCCCCTGAGAATCCTGACAGCCTGTCAGAGATCTCACAAGGCTCAGGATCTGCCTGACATTTAGGTCATGCTGAGCCACAGCTGGGCTATTCTCGTCAGGTGTTTGATGTTGATTGACATGAATCTGGGAGTCCTATAAGAATCCCAAATCTATGAAATGATCTAGAGGAGTGATGTTCACCTAGTAGGTCTTCATGGTGGGGAGGCTGGAGATGTGTATGTGGACTAATAGCTTGTGCCACTGATGGCCCATGTGACCCTGACTCAACCACTGTGTTTCCTGTTTAAGTTTCCCTATAATAGGATGCAAGGCAAATGATCATTGCTAGGTCTGTAAGATAACCTTAAATGTGAACAATGACCTGACCTTCCACCAAGCAGTGTCTACTAGTATTTGCCTGCAGGAAATAATCCCTGGACTGTGGTTAGAGAGATGGTTCAGTGGTTAAGAACACTGGCTGCATTCTGGGGAGGACCTGCCCAACTTGGCCCCAGGTTCCGGCCATCAGGCAGGACCCTACCGCCACCCCACCGGGCAGGTTCCCCTTTTCCAAGACCCCAGGCATCCCCTATAATCTACACACCCTGCCCCCACACCCATACACCCAAGACCCCAGCCACTGCCTGAGACTCAGAGACCAGCCCCCAGCTCCCATCTGGCCCAGAGCTTCCATCAGGACCAGAGAGAGACTTCCTGAATCTGTCAGCTCGGTCTGGACCAAGAGTGCTGATAAGGCCAAGAACAAATCCATAAGGAGATGGGCAGACATCAAGGCAGAAGTACATACAACAAAATAAAGAGCAATACAGCATCACCAGAACCTAGCCCTCTTCCAACAACTAGACCTGAACATCACAAAATGGAAGAAGCAGAATAAAGCAACCTTATGAATAACACCATGAAGATGCTAGAGGCTTATAAAGAAAAAAATCCAAAATGAATTGGAGGAACAAACAAAAAATGGGAAGAACGCTATTAAAAAAAACTAGAGGAAAGGACAAATACAGCAAAGAAAACAATAAATCCCTGAAAGAAAATATTGAAAAAGCAAAGAAACAGATGAGGGAAACAGTCCAAGAACTGAAAAGGGAAATAGAAAAAATGAAGGAGACAGAGAGAATGCTGGAAATAGAAAATCTGAGTAAATGAACAGGAACTTCAGATGCAAGTATAACCAACAGAATGCAAGAGATGGAAGGGATGTTGAAGATACGGTAGAAGAAATAGATTCATCAGTCAAAGAAAACACTAAAGCCAACAAAGTCATGACCCAAAATGTCCAAGAAATTTGGGACACCATGAACAGACCAAACCTACAAATAATAGGGATAGAGGAAGGAGAAGAATACCAAATCAAAGGCACAGAAAATATATCTTCAACAAGATCATAGAAGAAAACTTTCCCAACTTAAAGAAGGAAATGCCTATGAAGGTACAAGAAGCCTATAGAACACTAAACAGAGTAGACCCCCCAAAAAAGTTGCCTCACCACATAATAATTAAACAACTAAATGTACAGAATAAAGAAAGAATATTAACAGCAGCAAAGGAAAAAGGCCAAGTGACTTAAAAAGGCAAATCCATCAGAATAACACCCGATTTCTCAATGGAGACTTTGAAAGCCAGAAAGACCTGGACAGATGTAATGCAGACACTAAGAGACCATGGATGCCAGCCTAGACTAATATACCCAGCAAAACTTTCAGTCATCATAGACGGAGTGAACAACATATTTCAAGACAAAGCCAGATTTAAACAATACTTATCCACAAACCCAGCCATACAGAAATTACTAGAAGAAAAATTTCAACCTAAGGAAGTCAGATACACCCTCGAAAACACAGGCAATAGATAACACCACAGCAGTAAACCCCAAAGAAGAGAAGTACACACACAGTACCACAAAAAAATAACAGGAATAAACAATCACTGGTTATTAATATTCCTTAATATCAATGGACTTAATTCATCTATAAAAAGACACAGGCTAACAAGAATGGATACGGAAGCAGGACCCATCTTTCTGCTGCATACAAGAAACACACCTCAAATTCAAAGATAGACACTACCTAAGAATGAAAGGCTGGGAAAAGACTTTCCAATCAAAAGTTATTAAGAAGCAGGCGGGTGTAGCCATCCTAATATCCCCAACCCCTAAGGAAATAGAATCAGTCATTAAAAGTCTCCTAACCAAAAACAGCCCAGGACCAGATGTCTTCAATGCAGAATTCTACCAGATCTACAAAGAAGAGTTAATACCAACACTCTTTAAATTGTTCCACACAATAGAAGCAGAAGGAACCTTACCAAACTCCTTCTACGAGGCTACAATTACCCTGATTCCTAAACCAAACAAAGATGCAACAAAGAAAGAGAACTACAGACCAGTCTCCCTCATGGATATTGATGCAAAAATACTCAATAAAATACTGGCAAACAGACTCCAAGAACACATCAAAACAATTATCTACCATGATCAAGTAGGATTCATCCAAGGGATGCAAGGGTGGTTCAATATACAAAATTCCATCAATCTAATACACCATATAAACAAACTCAAAGAAAAAAAAACACAAGATCATCTCACCAGATGCAGAAAAGGCATTTGACAAAATCCAACACCCCTTCATGATAAAGGTCTTGGAGCGATCAGGAATACAGGGAACATACCTAAACATAATAAAGGCAATTTACTGCAAGCCAACAGCCAGCATCAAATTAAATGGAGAGAAACTCAAAGCGATTCTACTAAAATCAGGAAGGAGGCAAGGCCATCTGCTCTCCCCATACTTATTCAATATAGTACTTGAAGTTCTAGTCAGAGCAATAAGACAACATAAGGAGATTAAGGGGATACAAATTGGAAAGGAAGAAGTCAAGCTTTCCCTATTTGCAGATGATATAATAGTATACATGAGTGACCCAAAATATTCAACCAAGGAACTCATACAGCTTATAAACACCATTAGCAACATAGCAGGATACAAGATCAACTAAAAAAAAATCAGTAGTCCTCCTATATACAGTTGAAAAACAGGCTAAGAAGGAAATCACAGATACATCACCCTTTACTATAGCCACAAATGATATAAAATACCTTGGGGTAGCCTTAACTAAGCAAGTGAAAGACCTATATGACAAGAACTTTAAGTCCCTGAAAAAAGAAATTGAACATGTCAGAAAATGGAAAGATCTCCCATGCTCATGGATAGGCAGGATTAACATAGTAAAAATGGCAATCTTACCAAAAGCAATCTCCAGATTCAATGCAATGCCCATCCAAATACCAATACAAGTCTTCACAGACCTGGAAAGAATAATACTCCACTTCATATGGAAAAACAAAAAACCCAGGATAGCCAAAAGAATCCTGCACAATAAAACAAACTCTGGAGGCATTATGATCCCTGACCTGAAGGTCTCATATAGAGTTAATAAAAACAGCTTGGTACTGGCATAAAAACCAACATGTGGACCAATGGAAACGAATTGATGACCCTGACATTAATCCATACACCTATGAACATATAAATTTTGACAAAGAAGCCAAAACTGTACAATAGAAAAAAGAAAGCATCTTCAACAAATGGTGCTGATATAACTGGATGTGAACATGTAGAAGGCTGCAAATAGATCCATATCTGTCACCATGCACAAAACTTAAGTCCGAGTGGATCAAAGACCTCAACATAAATCCAGTTACTCTGAACCTGATAGAAGAGAAAGTAGAAAGTAGTCTTGAATGCATTGACATAGGAGATCACTTCCTAAATATAACACCAGTAGCACAGAAACTGAGTGAAACAATCAACCAATGGGACCTCTTGAAACTGAGCAGCTTTTGTACAGCAAAGGACATGGTCAACAAGACAAAACGACAGCCTACAGAATGGGAAAAGGTCTTCACCAACCCAATATCTGACAGAGGGTTGATATCCAGTATATATAAAGAAGTCAAGAAATTAGATATCAAAATGCCCAACAGTCCAATTAAGAAATGGGCTATAGAACTAAACAGAGAATTCTCAACAGAGAAAGTTCAAATGGCTGAAAGACATTTAAGGAATTGCTCAACATCCCTAATCATCAGGGAAACGCGAATGAAAATGAATCTGAGATACCACCTTAAACCTGTCAGAATGACTAAGATCAAAAACCCTGAAGACAGCTTATGCTGGAGAGGATGTGGAGCAAGGGGAACTCTCCTCCACTGCTGGTGGGAATGCAAGCTTGTACAGCCAGTTTGGAAATCAATATGGCACTTTCTTAGAAAATTGGGAATCCATCTCCCCCAAGACCCAGCTATACCACTCTTGGGCATATACCCAAGGAATGCTCAACCATACTACAAGGGCACTTGCTCAGCTATGTTCATATCAGCATTGTTTGTAATAGCCAGAACCTGGAAACAACCTAGATGCCCTTCAACTGAAGAATGGATAAAGAAAATGTGGTACATATACACAATGGAGTACTACTCAGCAGAGAAAAACAATGACATCATGAGGTTTGCAGGCAAATGGATGGACCTAGAAAAAATCATCCTGAGTGAGGTCACCCAGACTCAGAAAGACAAACATGGTATGTACTCACTCATAGGAGGATACTAGATGTAAAACAAAGATGACTAGACTGCTACTCACAACTCCAGGGAGGCTACCTAGAAAACAGGACCCTAAGAAAGACACAGGGACCACCCAATGACAGAGAAATGGATGAGATTTATATGAACAACCTGGACATGAGTGGGGCTAATGAAGGGCAAGTTTCAAGGGAAAGAGAGCTTAGGGGAGCGGGAGATACCAGCTGGATCAAGACAGAGAGGCAGAACAAGGAATAAGAGACCATGACAAATGAAGACCACATGAGAATAGGAAGAAGCAAAGTACTAGAGAGGTCCCCAGAAATCCACAAAGATACCTACACAATAGACTACTGGCTATGGTGGAGAGAAAGCCTGAACTGACCTACTCTGGTGATAGGATGGCCAAACACCCTAACTGTTGTGCTAGTAATCTCATCCAATGACTGAGGGAAGGGGATGCAAAGATCCACGGCCAGGCCGCAGGTGAAGCTCCAGAAGTCCAATTGGCGAGACAGAGGAGGGATTGTATTAGCGAGAATTGTTGAGACCAAGATTGGATAAAGCACAGGGACAAATAGCCAAACTAATGGAAACACATGAACTATGAACAAATAACTGAGGAGCCCCAACTGGATCAGGCCCTCTGAATAAGTGAAACAGTTGATTAGCTTGAACTGTTTGGCAGGCACCCAGGAAGTGGGACCGGGACTTGTCCTTAGTATATGAGCTGGCTGTTTGGAACCTGTGGTTTATGCAGGGACACTTTACTCAGCCTGGGAGGAGGGGACTGAACCTGCCTGGACTGAATCTACCAGGTTGAGGTGAATACCCAGGGGATTCTTTGCCCTTGGGGAGATGGGAATGGGGGGTAGGATTGGGGAAAGAGGGGGAAAGGACAGGAGAATCCATGGCTGATATGTAGAATTAAATTAAATTATTAAACAAAAAAAAAAAAGAAAAGCAGCTGAGCAGGTTGTGGGAGCAAGCCAGGAACTTTCCCCATGGTTCCTGCCTGCACTTCCCTCAATGACACACCCTGATCAAGACATTTAAGCTAAATAAACCCCTAACTACCAAGTTGGTTTGGGTTGTGGCATTTCATCACAGTTACTGGAAATCTAACTAGAACAACACATAAAGTAATTTATTCTATTAATATTCAGCATACTTAGTCTGTTTCCAAACATAGTTTTGTATAGAGAATTTGATCATTTATAAGATGATAAAGCTTTCACTTGTATCTTAATAACTCTCTTTTATAGTTTATAAGTCACATATGACTTATCCTTAAGAATGTACAGTTTAGGTCGGCTGTAGCTAAAGTTTTCCTGCCTGGCCCACAGTCAGGGCAAATCTCTCTCACCTGCCAGTCCCACAGCCTCTCAGACCCGACCAAGTAAACACAGAGACTTATATTGCTTTCAAACTGTATGGCCGTGGCAGGCTTCTTGCTAACTGTTCTTATAGCTTAAATTAACCCATTTCTATAAATCTATACCTTGCCACATGGCTTGTGGCTTACCGGCATCTTCACATGCTATTTCTCATCATGGCGGCTGGCATTGTCTCTCTGACTCAGCCTTCCACTTCCCAGCTTTATTCTCCTCCTTGTCCCGCCTATACTTCCTCCTGCCTGACTACTGGCCAATCAGTGTTTTATTTACTAAAAATAAGAGCAACACATTTGCCATACAGAACATTCCACAGCACCTTTCTGTTTTAATAAAAGGAAAAAAGTTTTAACTAATTGTAGGAAACACCATATCTGGAGTTCATACATTTTATACAGATGCCAACAAACAAGGAAAGGCAGGTTACAAATCAGAAAATTTAAGTAAAGTGATTCAAAGTCCTTATAATTCAGTTCAAAAATCAGAATTGTATGCTATTTTGTTGGTATTAATGGATTTTTCAGAACCTCTCAACATAGTAATTGATTCTCAGTATGCTGAAAGAGTAGTATTACATATTGAGACTGCAGAATTTATCCTTGATGCTTCAGAATTAACTTCACTATTTATTCAATTACAAGATACAATCAGGAAAAGGAGTCATCCTTTATATATAACTCACATCTGATTCCATACTGGTCTGCCAGGCCCTCTAGCACAAGGCAATGATGAGATTGATAAATTATTGAGGAAATGTGCTGGAGGCCTCAGAATTTCATAAAAAACATCATGTCAATAGTAAAGGTTTAAAAAAGGATTTTTCCATAACCTGGCAACAAGCCAAAGAAATAGTAAAGAAATGTCCTACTTGTTCCTTCTACAATCAAATACCATTACCAGCAGGATGTAACCCAAAGGGTAATCAAAGGAATGAAATCTGGCAGATGGACGTGTTTCACTTTGCAGAATTTGGAAAGTTGAAATATGTACACTGATACTTATTCAGGATTTCAATGGGCAACTGCTTTTGAGTTCTGAAAAGGCTGATTCTGTAATCATTCATTTGCTAGACGTTATGGCCATCATGGGTATACCTGCACAAATCAAAACTGACAATGCTCCATCATATGTCTCTGTTAAAATGAAACAGTTTTTTGCTTATTACAATATAAAGCATATTACAGGCATACCACATAATCCTACAGGTCAAGCAGTTATAGAAAGATCAAACAGAACTCTAAAGGATATGCTAAATACACACAAAGGGGTAACAAAAACCCCCAGAAATAGACTGCATAATGCTCTATTAACTTTGAATTTTCTTAATGCCAATGAGAAAGGAACAACAGCTGCAGAGAGATATTGGATAATAGAAAAAACTACAGAATTAAATCAGCCTATATACTTTAAGGATGTGCTGACCTCAGAATGGAAACCAGGGTATGTGTTACATTGGGGACGAGGTTTTGCTTTTGTTTCTACAGGAGAAGATAAGCTGTGGGTACTATCAAAATTGATAAAGGTTCGATTTGAACAAGAGAAACCTCTTAATTAGAAGAGGTGATAGTTCATCAACCAGCATGAACATCCAATTTAAACTAACTTATACCAGTAACACATTTAATTTCATTTAATCAGATAATAACTTGCCAAAAAGGAACCTCCCCAAAATTAGTGTTAGGGAAAGGTTTTTGTTTTTGTCTTTTAGGAGAATGAAGGTTAAGGAATCTGAAGAACACTGGACAAATGAGACAACCGAAGAAAAGGGACAAATCATCTATCCCAGGAAACAGAGTGAAATGGCGTATGGGTATATATCATCTAAAAAATTTTATGTCTTCCTAAATGTTTGTTTCTGCTTTTCTCTAAAGATTTAACACTATTGGTCTTCTAATAGTCCCAGTTCAATTAAAATTTAAAGCTGACTTTGGAGTTGGAGAATGGCTCTCTCCTTCTTTAAACTCAAGCATGTTGTTAAAAGGAAAATGCAAACTCCCTGTATCATGCCAGAATAAAAGAGCCATCTTCTGCTATGAGACAGGAAAAAAGCCAAATTAATTAAGGGACTATTCTATTACTAATTCTTTAAACTTTTCTTTTTTTTTTTTCTGAGACAGGGTTTCTCTGTGTTGCTTTGCGCCTTTTCCTGGAACTCACTTGGTAGCCCAGGCTGGCCTCGAAATCACAGAGATCCGCCTGGCTCTGCCTCCCGAGTGCTGGGATTAAAGGCGTGTGCCACCACCGCCTGGCAAACTTTTCTTAAAGTATAAATTTTATATCAAAATTTACAAGATTAATATATATAGATATATATACATTTTAAACTTTGTTAAGATATGAATGGTCCTATAGAGTACTAACTAATTCTAGAAAAAAGGCTTCAATTAGCTGCATATATATGTCTTTGTGTTCGAGTCTCTTATCAGTTTTCTGCAGGAAATCACGGCCTGGCCTAACATCAACTGAAGTCTCCAAGAAGATGGGGCCCCACAACAACAACAATTCCACGTGGACAATAATAATATCACTAAGCTGACAAACATCATCTACAGATCAGCTTTGAACTACAAGGTGCTCAGAGCAATTTTGAGATGACTAGCTGAGACAATCCAGTCTCAAAGACTACTTGAATAAGGACTTGAGATAAACCCTGAACTTTGGCATTATACACAGACTGGATAATGAAGGTTATAGTTACCTTTCCTAGAATTTGACAATTAACCTAAAATTTTTCTTTTCAGGATAAAGATACCTTTGCACACACCCAGCAGAAAGCAATTTTAAGACTACGATGCCCACATTCCCAAAGAGGTGGTGTGAGGCGGGTGGTTTTTTGGTCTTTTTAATGGGTTTTGGGTCTGGGATAATTTTCATTGTTTAGGGGGGTTGGTTACAAGTTGATGTCAAGGGTTAGGAAAAAGGCTAAGCAAAGAAGATTAGATTTAAGGTTCTTGTTTTAAAAAAAAAAGAAAAGAAAAGAAGAAAAAGACAATTACTAGTTTTAAATACTTTACATTGGATTGGATTGTTTTATATTGTATACAAATTTGAAATTGATATTGTTAGAAAATGCTATATGTATATTTCTAATTGAACTTATACCATTCATTTAACAATGTAATGCAATTTTCTGATCCTTGAATGTTATTATTACCAACTATTAGGATATAAAAAAATGAAAGTTAGTAGTTAGACATTACAATAGAACTTATAGTCATATGTTTTAAAAATTGAGCAGATATATTTTAGATAGACAGGTCATCTTCAAACCTTCAGAGATCTACAGAATATGGCATTTAAAATGTTTTAATAACTTAGAAAATTTTTCTTTTTTGTTATGACTATGAGACATGTCAGCTCCTGGCAGTACCAATCTACTTCAGAGAAAATATGGGCATTGAAAAAACTGCAATTGGAGTTAACTTTCATTGTGGCAAAAGTTAGCCACGGGACAACAAAGTATCCTCAAGTCAACTGTTGACAAACAGGACAGACAGGACACGAAACAAAGGACTACTGATTCTTGCTAAAACAAGTGTGGTTATGGCTTTATCAAAAGGCATCTTCTGAGGCCAGGACAATATGGCACCATCCCTGAAGTGGCCTTCACAATCCGGAAAAGGTACAGTGCCCTTTTCTTCGAAGGCAGCTGAACAGGCAGTGGGCCGATGGCTTCTGATGTGCTATGGAACAGCAGCTGAAACAGTTATTCTTGAAGAGTAACTAAGCTCACGCCTCTCAATAGTAGACTGGCATTTGATAGAGGGATGTGGAGAAGAATGGGATGCTGAGATGAAGCCATATATACACAGCCAAGCAGAATGGACAGCTGAATTAAAAAACCATCAACAATTTCCAGAATTTAAAATCCTGAATCATGACATGACACTAGTGGAATTCAGGTGTTTCTGGTACATGGACTGCTCTCACCCAATGTGGGGTTGAACTGTTGACCTTGTGTACATCCTACTTCACAAATGAGTCTGTCAGATAAGCTAAGACTATAGGCTGAAGATGATGCCCCAACACTGCGGAGAAACCTCAGGTGACTGTCCAGGCAGCTGGCTGTTTCTGTCAACTCACAAATTTTTTGGAAATTGCTTGCATGCACTTCCTGTTTTTATTTTTGTTAGCTAATATTATTTCCTTCTTGGGTCTCTGAGGGAGTTGAAGATTAGTTAGTTATAGTTGAAGGTTAGTTTGTTATAGTTGAAGATTAATTAGGATAGAAAGTGAATTAGATACATTTTGGACTTACCAAAATAAGATAGATAATGAAATTATTTTCTCTGAATTTGTCAAATACAAAGGGACTAGACATTGTTTAGGTATTTATTACTTGTATATATTGTATATAGTTATTGTACTTTTGTATATAGTTTTTCTTTTGTTAGTTATAACCTTTTTCTTTTTTTCTTTTTATTAAAATAGAAAAGGGGAAATATGGTGGTATTTTATTTGTACTGAAATGTGATTTTAATTGTATGTTAATAAATAAAGTTGTCTGGGGGTCAGAGCTATTAGAGCCATAGCAAGAGCGTGGCGGTGGTGGCGCACACCTTTAATCCCAGCACTTGGTAGACAGAGCTAGGTAGATCTCTGTGTGTTCAAGGATACAGCCAGCATTGGAGACACACGCCTTTAATCTCAATACCAACCATAGAAGACCTGGAAGTCTTTGCAGACAGGCAGTGACGAGGCATGGGTTTACAACCAATGAGAAGGCAGAAAAGAAAGACTATATAAAGACAAACACACAGGAAGTAAGTCCTTTTTACGGAGAACTCTCTTGGCTGAAGAGGATTGCTGAAGCAGGAAAGGTAAGGCTCTTAGCTCTGACCTCTTGGCTTTCTTATTTAATAAGATGGTTGGTTACATCTACAGAGGTGTCCCGTTGAGAGAGGGAGGGAGTGTGGCCCAAGGCACGGAGACAACGAGCCCATTGGGGAGAGCTTTAAATAAGTTTGAGAAAACTGAACTTGGGTGACCCGTCCATGTGTGAGGTGAGATGTAAAGGAGGACAGTTGGGGTGCACAGTGGTCACCTTGCTACTGTCAGCATCCTGACACCTGGCCAGGTTCATTTGGAACACAAGTGTTTATTTCTGATTACATTTCCATGTACCCTGACCTCTGGTCACCCATTTATCCCACTTCACTTAGATGACCCCCCATTCTCTGCACCTCCTTTCATCCCCATTCATGAGGGTGTAGAACTCCAGTGGCCTTGCTCCATGGTAAAGAAAATCTTAAGAATGGGTGGGTATAGTTGGAATTTTCTTTGGGCCTCCACCCAGCTCCCAAATAAAGACATAGTGACTTATTAATTATGAATGCTCAGCCTTAGCTTAGGCTTGTCCCACTAGCTCTTTTAACTTAAACTGTTTCTATTCATCTATGTTTTGCCTCGGGGCTTTTTATCTTTCGTTTTTCTGTATGTGCTACTTTCCTGCTTCCTCCCTGTCTGTCTGGCCTCTGACATCTCTTTTCTTTCTCCCCACCTTTCCCTGACCCCAGCCTAAATTCCTCCTCCTACTTATTCTTCCTGCCTGGAAGTCCCACCTATACCTACTCCCTTACTATTGGCCATTCAGCTTTTTATTAGATCAATCAGATGCCTTAGACAGGCAAGGTAAGATAGCAACACATCTTTACATAGTTAAACAGAGATTCCACAACATAAACAAATGCAGCACACCTTCACCTAATTAAACAAATATTCCTCAGCATGAACAAATGCAAACATCTTTACATAGTAAACAAATATTTCACAGCATAAACTAATGCAGCACATCTAAGGGGCCTCCTGGGCTGTGCGGGGGAGATACCTCCGCTTGGTCATTCTGAGCTGAGGCAGTACTGAATATGGGACCCACAACTGGCAGAGATTAACAATGGTGTCAAAAAGAGCTCCGTCAAGGAGCTGACTTGTCTTAGCTTTCCTGGTAGAAACGGCTTGTCAGTGACTGTGCAGACCGTTTTGAAGATGAACCAAAGAGTTAGATCATGGAAGCCACTGCCCAGATGTTAAGAACCTCAAGTCTACATAGGAGAGGAGTCCCAAATACCATATGAATGTCAAAACTGCACTTCCCAGAACCTCTTAGACCAGGCTGAGGAGGGTGGAGAAAATGCTCTGTGACACTGGGGACAGGAGCCTGTGAAGTACCTAGAGGTGGGCCATGTGCCTGTCATATTCCATGTCTGTACTGACACACCATTGGCCACCAGAACCCTGCTTGGTCCGTAGGGAGGCAGTGCTTGATTAACAGTGACACTCTACTGCCTCTGCCTTCCTCCCCTTGCTGTCCCCAGAGCACATCCTCTGTCTTCCATTAGTCCCTGACACTGTCATCCCCCTAGCCTTAAGGGCTATTTCTGTGGCATAGTGACCAGGCAGAGAGGAAGAGGATGCGACCATAAAATAGGAAGGATAGCTCACATGGGGACCCGGGGGCCATTTTAAGACAGCAGATTTTATTCTGGGAGAGATGGGGACCTAACAGAAGTTTCTGCCTTCTCAGGGCTTCTCAGGGTTTCTCAGAGTCCTGACATGATTGCCTTATCCTTTAAGAGGATTCCAGTTATTGGTGGTAAATAGGTAGAGGAGAAGTGAAGGGGCTCAGAGAGACCCACGGCAGTCAGGCAGCAGCCCTGGGATCTTGCAGCTGGATCTTGCAGCACATTCGAGGTGGTGACAGTGCTAGGGTTCTGCAATACTGTGCAGCCCAAGCCACAGGGTTTCCTGGAGAAGGCAACATGGGCTGGAGAGAAAACGTGGATGAGAATCCAGTGGCTGTGCTCCAGGGCAAAGAGGCCACCTTTGAGCAAATGGGGAGGCTGTGGAGGGGTGGAGCAGGGAGAGTGCACATCTGGTTTGCAGGAGCAGAGCAGCTGGAGCTGCACATTTGTCACCTGGGAAATGAGGAAATGGCCAGCACCCCACTGTGAGCCATCAAGAAGGCTGGGGTGCTAGTGGACACACAGTCCCAGCTCTCAGAATTTCTTCATCACAGGGTACTCGACATTATGTGATGATCATGTCAGGTCCTTAGGGAAAGCCAACTTCAAGGTCCTCAAACTAGACTGCTGTGTTCAACCTGACCCTAAGGGGACAGAAAGCCTGAATTCTGTGTCCAGCTCTGCCACCTAATGCCTGGTGACATTGGGCAAAGTCCTCAGCACTTGCTGCTCTGCTTCCCTGCCTTGAGATGCTGCCACTTGCTGTGGGTTGTGGTGGGGAAATGAGACAGTCCAGTGGGCAGTGAAGATAGGGCTGCTCTGCAATCCCAGTGCTCCAGAGGCAGAGGCTAGAGGGCTGCCAGCTGGAGGCCAGCCTGGACCACATAGCAGAGCTCACACACACACACACACACACACACACACACACACACACACACACACACACACACGGGGACACAGTGGGCTCATCTGTGGAGAGCCACTTCTGTACCCTAGCACCCAGCAGACCCAGTGCTCACTAGAGGTGGATCCAGGGATTTGTTTGTAATCTAGGGCTTCTCAGTCCAAAGAAATGTTTTAGGCTGGGGAGATGGCATTGATGGTAAAGGGTCTGCAATTGCTGCAGAGGAGCCCTGGGCTTACTGATTAGTGGGTCAAGTCTAATGAGTGAGCTCTATTTCAGCAAGAGACCCTGTAGACACAGGGAATGAAATCTGATTAAGGAAAACACCAGGCATTGACCCCTGAGCACACACACATGCACACACACACTTGGGCAAGCACCAGCACAAATACACACAAGGAAAGAGATGACTCCAGGCCTCCCTCCTCATTATTCTAATGTGTAATCTGGCTTCCTTTGGGTTGCCTGCTCATTAATAATGACACAGATATTTCTTATTAATTATGAAAGCTCTACCTTAGCTTCGGCTTATCCCACAAACTCTTATAACTAAAATTAACTCATTTATGTTCATCTACATTTAGCCTTGTGCCATTTTACATTTCTTTCATTCCATATGTCTGACTCCCTCCAAGTCTCCTTGGTGTCTGGTGTTCACTAGATTCATCTCCTCCATCCTTTCTCTCTGCCCAGAGGTTCTGCCTATACCTCCAGCCTAGCTAATGGCCGTTCAGCTTTTTATTAATCCAATCTCAGTAATACATTTTCACACAGTGTTCAAATATCCCATGGCACTAACGAGGACATGAAACAGATGGGGAGTAGAGAATGGCTGAAGGGGAGCCATCTGTGGAGGAGCAAGCCTTCCTCAGGAGGCCCTGAGAAGAGCAGGTAGGTGTTCAGGGAGGAACAGGGTGAACAGAGCTGCAGACTTGGAAGCCTTGATTCTGAGTCCCTTCTTAATCCAGACAGGGAGGTCACAGCCAGAGCACTGGGAATATGATTCAGAGTGTGATGGCCTCCCTTACCCGAACACTGCAGGGACAGACACTGTGGCTCCCTGACTCTCACAAACCCTACTGATTTCCTCTGCACAGGTACTCTGAAATATCACAAGAGAATCTTGTTTGAATTTGGCAGTGGCTTCACTAAAAGATCATTTGAATGGAAATCATTTGCTACCAAGGAAACTGGACATGAGGAGATATGCCAGGAGTCAATCCTGAAAGTAGATGTAGGTATGTGAGATGAGATGGACGGCCTCACTCCTGTACTTGCCAGCCCAGCCCTGCCCTGGATTGTGTTCCCTGCAGTGGCTGCCCAGGTCCCCTCAGGCCTGGGCTCTCCTCCTCTCTGTGCCTTGTTCTGTTGGGTCTTGATTGGAGTATATGAGGAAGCCCTGGGATATTAAGGGAGAAAGCCCTAGGCTTGCTCCCCAGTACCATGTGAACTGGGTGTGGTGGCACCTGTCTGTAATGGCAGCATGGAGCTGTGGGTGGAGACAGTCGACTTCATCTGCAGCTGTGTAGGGAGTTCCAGAGGAGCCTGGACTGGATGAGACTCAGGGTTGGAAAAATGTAAGAAAAAAGGGAGGGAAGGGAGGAGGGAGGGATAAAAAGAGGGAAGGAAGGATGCTGAGAGCCTGATTGGGACTCTGCTAAGCCACTGAGTCCTTTTGCAGCTTTACAGAAGTGGGAAAGGAGAGAAGCAGACCACAGGGAGGCAGCTGTGGGTGTGAAGGGCAGAGTGTGCAGACAAATCCAGCAGGGTAGAGGAGATGGTGAGCAGAGTGAGGCTGCAGCCTGTAGGAGGGCTCAGGGCAGACTGTGGAGACTGTTCAACAGGATGTGCAGGGGCAGGGCAGAAGGAGCCAGGCTTGTGCTGCAGGCTTTGGCGGACACAGGACATGCTGGGTCCCATTGTCACTGGGCGTTGTGCTCTCCCTGTGACTGGGAACATCAGGGGACCCAAGAAGTGGGCTCCCAGGCCTGGCCATCCTCCCCATCCAAGCCTGGCTTTCATTCTCCTGCCTCTTAAGTGAAAACTTTCTACTAGTGAGGAGCAAAGGCTCAGGCATTCATGTAGGTAAGGCTACCCACGATTTCAATGTGTACGGTGATGAGTTTCCTGATGCAGGCCATGTCCAGGTGTATGCCAATAGACCTGGAATCTTGGCTGCCATGTGTATCAAATGCTGTGATCTGCACAATAGTGCTGCCAGCAGTCAAGTCCTACTTGACTACATCAATATTTCAAGTTTGGGATCTGGGTCCAGAGACTTGAGGGATCTGCCTGGGGCTGCAGCTGAGAGCACACTGTACAGCCACCTCCTCCTCTCTCCTCAGCCGCCGATCAGTCAAAAAACAACAGGTGTCCTGTCTGCTTGCACTATTGGGGCTCCTGCCTCAAAAACTTTGTCTTCTGTCCAAAGGACACTGGTTGTTATGATGGTGAAATTGCCACTGAAGGAGGTGAGTGCTGGAGGCTGCATCCCCAGGATGAGGGAGACAGAGGCCATGACTCCAGAGACTCAGCAGGAGGGATGCGGACTGAACCCTGGGTGTGAGGGAAGTCAGAGGCCCTCACTGCTGTAGCAGAGGGAGTGTGGATGGAGTCTAGAACCCTGGGACTGAGGGAAAAATTCAGAACCTGGGCTCCTGCATCCATAGAAAGAGGGCTGGAGCCTGGACTCCTGGGTATGAGTTTCTTTAGGTTTCCTGAACTATCCCTTCCTTCCCTTTGAACCTGACTGGATCTTCATCTCCTAGATGGAGTCAATGCCAATTTTAGTATTAAATGATGTCTGGACATGACTAGTGAACATATTTAAGAAAGACTTGGGATCTTCAGCGTGTTGGAAAACATGAACTCAATCACTATAAATTCATTCTTACATGTGTTTGTCCCTGTCACCCTGGCTTGGGTGTTAGGGCTGGGGCTCTCCTTAGTCCTTTGTCTGGAGGGCTTGGTCCTCTCAGATGAACCCATTTCCTGTGGTTCCTAATCCTTATTGGCTGCCCACACCCATCCCTCCTCTGACATCATAACCTATGACCTTACACTTGGAAGTGTCAGCCTGTGCTGTCCTGGTGCCATCAACCCTCACCACACATCTCTGCCTCCTGATATTTATATATGGGAGCCGCAGTCTAATCCTGTGCCAGAGCAGACATCCATACCTGTGAAATAATAACATCACTTTTTCTTCTCCAAATACTGGGTTTCTGCTCTGTGAGGTGATAGCAACACTCAGTGGCATCATGAAGAGACCACTGCCAAGCCCTGTGCAGGGACAAGGGAGTTGTCCTGGCCTAGCTGCTTAGAATGGCATGTCATAGGTTTTTCAGGTTAGAGTCTATGGCTCCTGGAGCATAATGTGCCTTCCAGTTCCTGAGAGACCCACATGCTCTGTGGGGAAGTGAAGTGTTCAGGACACTTTGTGTTTCTCTTCATAGGCCCTTAGTAGTCAAGGAAGCATGCTTGACTGTCAAGCATGGAAGCTTCACAAGGACAATTGGTCTTAGATCGGTGTACCCCGTACAGCTTACACACTTCATTGTATCTTGACAACCACAACTGTATTGATCCTGGCAACCGCCATTACATTCTCTTTCTGATAAGGTGATAAAAAGCCTGATTGCTCTCAGTAAAGTTTCCATAGCCTCAGGGTGGCTGTGCACACCCTTACCAGTCTAGCTTAATTCCTCTGGGCCATATCAGGTGAATGTGGCTGAGTAATAAGTAGAGCATTTACAGGCATGGCCTCCATGGTGCTCTGTGACAAAATGTTTCCAGGGGAGACTCAACATACACATCCACTCACCCTAGACAGGACACCTTGAGAGAACACAATATAGATACCACCGAAGTCCAAGATGGCGAACCAACCCATTTTATTTATTTATTTGTTTGTTTGTTTGTTTTTGTTTTTGTTTTTTCAAGGCAGGGTTTCTCTGTGTAGCTTTGGAGCCTGTCCTGGGTCTCTGTAGACCAGGCTGGCCTTGAACTCACAGAGATCCGCCTGCCTCTGCCTCCCGCGTGCTGGGATTAAAGGCGTGCACCACCACCGCCCCCCAATCCGTTTTATATTGGAGTTACTTACAAGAAAATGTTTGGGTCAATAATTACTTACAGGAGCAGAAATGACTCCAAGACAGCTCATCCCCAAAGCCCACCCCTGAATGAGTGAGAGCTCCCACAGCTGGGATCCTGGGGACACAGCACAGCCTACAGGCAGCTCCACAGGCTGGAAGGTATCTTTCCCAGGTGCCTCAGTTGGTCTAAATAAACCTCTTGCAGGCAGCTCGTCTGGGTTCTGCTTCTTCCAGGCAGCTGGTCTGGTCTCTGAGTCTCCTTTGTAACTTACTGCTTGCCTTAGCTGAGAGGGGCCAAGGGGATCTGGTTGGATTCTGGGACTTCCTGAAGCTACTCTGAGTTGTTTAGCCTCCTGCTAAAGCAGGTCCCCTGAAAGGCGGAATGTTTCCACCTTGCTAAGCTGTTACACAACACTCCACCCCTTTCTCTGGCTCTTACATTTTTTCACCTCCTTATAGTCTTGAAAGGGTGACTATAGATGTCCACCTATGGCTAAGATATAGGCCACCATGCCACAATAACATTCTTTGGTTCTCAGGAGCTTCACAGGGTGTTGAGTTGAGGCTGCTAACAACTGATCGATGGGTGTAAACACGTTTTGAATGCAGTTTGATGGGCACATCACATCCATCTAGAAAAGCCATAGAAGTTGCTTCCTCACTGGGAACCTATGACTTCCCCAGATAAGGTGTTCTCCTTGCTTACAGTACCACATGTGAACTTCCTCGTGTGGAACGGACCTTACATTCACACCAAAGGCTTTACCCCTAATCACAAAACCACTATTGAAAAAGCAGGCACATCCTGTATGCATTTGGTATTTCAGCCCACAGGGTCCATAGCTGTGGTGGTATTTCCTTTATACTCTAATAAATAAAGCTTGCTTGAAAATCAGAGGGCAGAGCCAGCCACTTGTTAACCATAGAGGCCAGGCAGTGGTGACACACAACTTTAATCCCAGCATTTGGGAGGAGGAAGATCAGGAGTTCAAGGCCACCCTGAGCTCCAAGAAATTGATCCAGTCTAAAAGAGAAACAGAGCCAGGTGGTAGAGGCTTATGCCTTTCACCCCAGCACTTGGGATCTCATGCCTTTCATCCCAGCACTAGGGAGGTGGAGACAGGAAGTGATATGGCTGGGCAGAATGAAGAACATAAGGCAGAAGTACACAGGATTTGTCCCTTTGGGGGCCTGAGGATGCGTTAGAGGTGAGAAGTCTCTCTAGTGGCTGCTCCTTTACTTCTCTGATCTTTCAGCATTCACCCTGATATCTGGCTCTGGGTTTTTATTATTAAGACCAATTAAGATTCAAGCTACACAGAGACAAACAGAAATGTTGGTTACTGTTCTCCACCAGCAGCCTATATGGCCCCTTCCATTACCATGAAAGTCAGCCAGCAGGTTGGGAGTTTCCAATCAAGTCCCAGTTTAATTTCTCCATGTCCTGCAGTATCTTTAGCAATAGGGTCTTACTGTCTATGTCCAGATGCCTCTGGCTGTACTATGCCTCATATCTGAGATAAAAATACCTTAGAACCATCATGTCCTAATTTTAATTCATAAGGTTCCTGGAGCTGGTGTTCTCTTATTGCTTAGGTTCAGTACCACATCCTCTGTGGTCCCGGGGGTCCTCCGTGTGTTTCCCAATTACAGACTCCTCCTCATCCCTTACTCTCAGTCTATGATCAGATGGCTTACTTGCCCACACCCTGTAGCTGAAGCTGTTGAAGGGACTCTAGCCGGCCTGGGCATGACAAACACAGCTCTGACAGGTCTTGCCCCTCCCCCATTCCCTCTGTCTTGCTAACAACCATTAGATTACATTCCTAAAGCTAGCCACCAAGGTCTACTCCCTTATTTGGCCACTTCCTCCTCCTGAGGCTGACTACCAAGGTCCAGCTATCAAAGTGTTGAAGTCCAGCAATCAAAAGCCCCCTTTGGCCCTAATTAACATGCCCGATTAAAATTAAACACTTTATCCTAACACAGGGTTTCCCTTTTACCTTTATAAACCGCCATTTTCCTATGGGTCACGTCTGTCTCCTTTCTATCCAGAGGTGGTCCTACATCCCTCTAGGACAAATAAGACCTCCTCCCTCTCCTGTTCCCTTCCCCTTCTCCCTCTTCCTCTGTCTCCTGTCTCTGTCTCTTACTCCCTGCCCTCTGTCCTTCTGGGGCAAATAAATCTCCCTTGTGCTGAGAACTTGTTCTTGGGGTGTCTTGTGCTGATACTGGTCCTCTTACTGATGCCGTCCATGACTTCCATTCGGGCTGCAGGACACCTCATCAGCCCAGGTCTCACACATTCTGACCTTCCTTGCCAGCCTTCTCCACCCAACAGTGTCTAACTGGTGAGTTTTCCCTAGACTTGCCACATTCCTACACCTCTGACAAGCACACTCTGTTTCATTAGGTGTGGTTTGTAAGCTCTGCTTTCACATTTGACGATTGCCCCTCACCCCTCTGAAAATCCTATGGCTGGTCCCAGATTTGTTCAAGACAACTGTGCCCTTTCTTGGTGACAGAGTCTGGATGATGACTCTTTCTTCCCAGAGATCTCCTTATCACCTCTCGAGATTCATGGGGACACCCTGTCTCTCGACCTTGGCCCACCAGCCTCCACTGGTGATGGGAATAGCTTCCATCTTGGCCCACCAGCCTTCCACTGGTGATGGGAATAGCTTCCAGAAACTCATACCCAATATTAATGGTGCACTTTGCCACCCAACAATAACTCTGAACGTGTCTGCACTTCTTCTTCTGTCTGCTCCAAGTCCTCTGTGTGACTCTTAACACTCTCAGCTTTTCTACACTGCATTGTTTCATGTACAATCTGTTTCGTGTCCTATTTATTTATTTATTTGTTTTGTTTTGTTTTTTGAGACAGGGTTTCTCTGGGTAGCTTTGGAGCCTGTTCTGGAACTCACTCTGTAGCCCAGGCTGGCCTCGAACTCACAGAGATCCGCCTCCTCTGCCTCCTGTGTGCTGGGATTAAAGGTGTGCGCCACCACCACCACCCGGCTCGTGTCCTATTTAAACCTCTTCGCACTGTAGGAATACTGACTGTCCAACCCTCTGTGCCCACCAGCTGCTGCACCTGTGCCCTGGCATGACTAGGAGTCACAACAAAATCCTGCTGTGTGCCTGCCTCTTCTGCCAGCACAGCCTGCCACTGCCCCACTAGCCTGCTGCCCATGCAGTGATCCCTGCAGGCTGTACAGCCCAGGCTGCCTCAAAGCCTCCCTGAGCCCCCACTTCCACTGAGGCTGCACAGCTAGCTACACACATCCCCTCTGCACCAACGCCACAGGCACAGAGGCTGCAGGCCTCATCTTTCAGGCCTGGGCACGCCTGCTACCACCTCAGGCCACGCCCATGGCATCTGCCACTCACCCCTCGCAAAAGGCCCCAGGGCCGCCTTACTTTTTCCTTCTGCTCTATATTCAGACCACTGGCTCTGCAGATTCCCTCCCCCAGCCACCCCTTAGTCCTCCACCCCCGCCACTACCAATCCACCCTGCCCATTCTGCATGGCGCAGTCGTGCCGAGGCTGGCTGGGAGGAGTCAATGCTCATGAGCACAGAGCATTAGCAGGCCCAAGCTGAGCCTGTCCATCTTTACTTTTCCTCTTCCCAGCAATCAAAATCCCAAACAAACTCACACCTTTCCTCCCGCTAGGAGCTACAGCTTCTTAGGCCTGTGTCTGGAGTTCTGCAACCCTCCCCACCTACCCACCCACTCCAATCCCTACCAACCCACCTCTGCTCCCCTTCTCCCCTGCCACCAAAAGGACCTCTCCCATGCTAAAAACAAATTCCCTGCCCATCATCCGCCATGGCCACGATGGCTGCGTTACCAGGGTAACCCCTTCTGTCCTGGCACTGCCTATAGCTTAAACTGAGTCACACACACACAAAAATGACATTCTGTAATGGTTAAAGTTTACTGCATTTATGGTTTATTTTGATGCTACAGGATCTCCAATTAAATCTCTACCTCACACTAAAGGCTCAAACTTAACAGGGATGAAGTTGTACTAACATTCTGCAGACTGCTAAAGGTAATTAAGATATGCAAGTTAATAGTCAATCACCTTATAAATAATCAAATTCTTTAATGTTCAGAACTATACTTACTGTCATGATTCATTATAGGAACAAGCTTTATTTGCCTCCTATATGTGTTTTCAAGGGTAAGCCTAAAATCAGGTCTATTAATAAGTATCTAGTCCTCAAACTCCTCAGCTATCTGGTGAAGAATACGGCATTTAAAATGTCCGAGGAAGAACTTCACACAATAAGCAGAGAACCCTCCTAACAAGAAACTTGAAGGCCTCCAAAGAAGGCAGATGGGACCCTGCACAGATAACACCACCTGGCCTGTGGTAACGCTAACCACAGGTCTAAACTGCCCCATGCCTCACCGGCTGCCAGGAACCTGCACAAACTGTGGACATTTTAGATTAACTGCTGTGCCCGGCCTGGGCACAGTAAGTCATTTTCCCGCGTTCTTCCTCGACCGGCAGAATTCCTCTGACCTGGTCTGACAGTTGAAGGAAGTCCACAGCACTGTGTGACTGCTAAAGACAACACGTGGCTCCTGTCTGACAGCTGAAGACCAGCTGCTTCTACCTTCTGAACCACCGCCTCAAACGACTAAGTCTCTGTTGTTTTAACTAATACAAAACCATTTAAGGCCAAGCAGTGGTGGCGCACGCCTTTGATTTCAGCACTTGGGAAGCAGAAGCAGGCGGATCTCTGAGTTCCAGGCCAGCCTGGTCCTCAGAGTCAGTTCCATGACAGCCAGGGCTGTTACACAGACAAACCATGTCTTGAAAAAAAAAAGAAAGAAAAGAAAGAAAGAAATTTCAAATTATACATCCTACTCAAATTTATCCTACTCAGATCTCTGAGGACACAGATGACAAGCTCTGTCTTTAGCAACAGCAAACCCCCTGCTGCCTGGTCAGCCCATTTGATATGTACAGTTCACCTTCTAATAAGCTTCACACTAAAAGAGATTTGGAGTTTCTAAAGGATGTGAGAAACAGACATGAAAGTTATGTAGGTCAAGGAAAAATGTATGATGTAAGTTATAGGGTCTAAGGACAGAGAAACTCAAATAGGTGATGTAGGTAAGAAAATAATTTGAAGTCTGAAAATATGAAAGCTTAAGTGATTTATGGGTCTGAGAAAGTAAATTAAGCTTTGTAAATCCAAACAACATTTCGAGACGAGACTAAAAAACCCTCAGTTCCTCCGAGTCTTACACTGGCCCTGCTCCAATACAAGGGAGGACCCCAGCCCTCCAGTCCCCTCCACAGGCCCCTAACTTGCACCTTCCCAGGTTTGTCCCTTTCCCACTCCTTTCTGCTCATTCCTTAGGCCCTATCCCTCTACTAGGAAGGGATGTCCTCTCCAACAGGAATAAACTTTGCCTTCTGTGCTGACGACAGCTCCCAAGACACTCCTGTCCCACTTGTCCTTTCCTTGGCCTCTGTTTCTTCACTCTCCCACTCTCCAAAATCCCAAAACCTCCCCTGCCCACTTCTTTAGTCAACCCTAGTTTCTCTCGATGCACATCATACTCAAAGACCCTTCTGCCTACATCTCCAAACCCCGATACTCCCTACCCTAACCAGCCTCTGCCTAGGCCTCCAACCCATCATTTCTACCCCCATCTCCTCACCCTACAATACTCCCATGTGAACAGTCAAAACACCTAAGGGGATTTTCCACCCACTCCCAAGACCTTGTTGCCTTCACATAGATGGATCCTGACATTCAACAGTCCTAGCAACCAACCTGGACAATCCTCCCCGAAGGGTTCAGGCAGTCTCCACCTTTTCAGCCAGGCACTTGCTACCTGCCTTCCACCTTTCCCCTCCCGCCTGCTTTATGATATAGATGGCCTCCTCCTTTGCAGTCCTTCCCTCTCTGACAGCCAATTTGATACTGCCTCACTCCTCAACTTCCTCAGTTCCAGGAGTCACCAGATTTCAACTTCCAAAGCTCAATCTCCTCTCCCCAAGTCACCTATCTCAATTTCTCTCTCAGCCCCACCCATAACACATCACTGTACACCACCCTGCTCTTCTCCATCCTTTATCTCTGCCCTCATGGCCAACTTCCTCCACTCATACATTCCTAAATACTCACTTCTAATACATTCCCTACACCAAGCTGCTTCTGGACCTCCTCCTTCCTCCCATCATCAACAACAACAATTCCCAAAACTTAAACGCTCTCCTTTCAGCTCCAGCCCTCTGCCTCCAATATCTATCTGGAACTTATACTTCCAAAACAAATCACTTCTAACAGAAACAAACTGTTTTAGACTGACCATTGGCCCTGTCTCCTACCTCTCCAAAACTGGACAGACCCTCCACAGCCTAGCTCTTTGTCTCTACACTCTTGCCTCTCTGCCCACCTCTAAATCTAACAAACTCTAAGGTCCCCTCTCAAAATCCATTCCCGACAATGTTTCCCCGCCCCCAAGTCCTAACTTAGAGGGGATATCCAATCCCTTCCACATCTCAGATTCCATCCCTCCAAACTTCTAGCATTAACACATCACTCACATTCCTTACCCATCCTCCCCTCAACCCATCCACACTTATCCCTTTGACTCAACCTTCCCCAGATCCTCTGCACTCCTGTCCAAAACTCTTAAAGACCTCCTCCCCGTCCCTCTCATAGACAAGAGGGTCATCCAGCTACTTCTGCCTGCACTTTTTATATGTGTGACAGCTCCTTCCTATCTGTCGGCTGTATCAGACTGACCCCTCTATTATCAGTAAAGATGATAATCATGCCAACATGACAGTCATCAAGCTGCTTTTTCATCCCTTACAACTCACCCCACTTTCCTCCAGGCTACCCGACTATACAACTCAGTAACATACCTAACCCTCCTTCAACACAGGACACTCTGCTAACCCGACTTTGTATTTTCATCCTCACCCTCTGATGCCTGTTCCCTCACGGTCACCCATTCCCCACTGACAACTATTCCCAAACAAAATGAATCTCATCTCCTCACGCTCTTACTTTTCCTCTGCCCAAATAATTGCCACAGATCTACTGCCTACTGCCTCCCCAAAATTCATTAACTGTCTAGACATCTCAGACATCAAACACTCTGAGAAAATTCTACACTTTCAATTACAAGACATAGCCTGAGCCATCCCCTTTCCAACACACACTCACTTGGGCTAAGGGCATCCAACAAACTCTCTCCTCATCTTCACTGATTCCTCCTTCATCACCTCCCACTGCTTTCTTTGTGCCTCTCTTCAAATCCCTCCTTTAACCACAGTCCCCCCCCAATTACCCCAGATGCCAATGCCCAACCCCCATTACTGACTGTTTGTCCCCTTGATCCTCCAAGTCCCTCTTTGGGAAGCAAAGCCAAGTTCTCTCAACCTTTACAGACAGTCCCTATCACCGTTCGCCATGACCCTCCCCAATCACCCATGTTCCCAAAATATCTCCATTTCAGGACCCACCTGAACACCCCAGGAAAGATTCTTCTGCTGTAACTGAAGCCTCTAGAAGTGTGTTCTCCCCAGCACACCCAGACCCAGCTTTTAGATGACAAGTGTTCCCTAACTGACCTTATAAGGCCAGTCTTAACTGTCCTAGCTCTTCTCAAGAACTCTCAAACAGACACCAGGTAAGTATCCTGCCATCCAAGAGCCAAGTTTCCCTGCCTACTGCCTACGCCTAAGGTGGGGTCTCTCCCCTCTCCCCGGTCTTAGGATTCCCCTTCACAACTACAAGGACCATGGGCCTAAAAGTTTCAATTGACATCCAAGATAAAATTTTTTTTCTCTAAACTACTTAACTTTACTGTCCCTTGTCCATCTGTCCCAATAAATCAACAACAGACAACTCCAGCACCAGCTCTAGCTGATTCCTCAGAATCTACATACTGGTCAAGCCTCACAGACAACACTTCCCAATGTTACAACTAGTGAAACAGCCTGCTTTTCCAAGCCTTGACCAGCAACCCAGCTTCCTTGGGTCCCCATTATCAACAAGAAGCAGCCACAGAGAAAGATGACCGATTGCCCAATACCCAACGACCCAATAATAAAAGAAAAAGGTGGTGTGTCCACCAACCGATGAAGAAGCGTGCAGTGTGCAGTGCCGTACTAACGGGCCATTATCAACAAAACCCTGCCCTTCTCAGGACCCTGTGTAAAGCAGAGTCGGCAGAGTCAGGAAGACAAAGGGCACAGGTGTCCTCCCTGTGTGGAATTTAGGCAGAAGGGACAGAAAGTGGAGGACTGAGGAAAGGTGGAAGGGAACATAAGTCATAAAGCTGAACGAGGTCCTCTGGGCTGGAGCTCAGCTGAAACAGTGTTGCCTAGCATGCTCCCATGCCCAGGGCCACATAAATGGTGGCACCCACCAGTAACCCAGGACTCAGGAAGAGGGGTCAGAGAGATCAGAAGGTCAAGGTCAGTTTCAGCTACACAAAGGGTTCAACACTACAACCCTTTTTGGGCTGGAAGACTCTGCCTCAAAATATAACATCTGAAGTACGTTACATGGTTTTAGAAACGCTTCGCTTCGAAACTAGTTACTTTGTATATAGTTACTATGTTACTATTTCTAAGGAAAGAAATCAGGGCCAGCAAAACAACTCCGCCGGTAAAGGGACCTATCCACGAGCCTGAAATCCTGAGTTGGACTCCTGGGGCTATGCGTGGAAGGAGAAACTCACTCCCCAAATTGTCCCCTGTCGTGTGCACCTTGACATACGATTGTCAAACACATGCACACAAGATATATTAAAATGTAATAAAAGAACTGACAAATGTGTATAATCTGAGTGGTCACCCGCACAGTAATGACGAGGGTAATATCTGTGATAACGACCTGTGCGGTCACCGGCTCACTGCTCATCGGTACAATTTAGAAGCATTTTAAGTGACAGGGCAACGGACTTTCCACCACGTGGCACTCCAGGATACCATGTGACCCTGCAACTGGAGGAGGATGACCTAAGCAGCAACTGCCACTGACCGTTGCCCAACACTCATTTTCTGCGCATGCATGCTTTGTGAAGAGCCCAGTAATTGGCATCTCTGGGGACCAATAGGATGCAGCCGTTTTCCAGGCTTACCCAATGAAGTTTGCAAAGGATTCTCATAAGCCAATGGGACTTCGAGTGTCTTCTCTTACCTCGTCCTGTGACCCTGGGAGGAGACAGAGGTGAGACTGGAACATTTCAGGACACGCCTCCCAAGATCTGGTGAGTGGAACCAGAAAGATTCTGCTGCTTAAAAGAGAAAAAGAACAGGGAAAGGCCAGATCCCAGAAGCCAGTGAGGATAAACTGGAAAAAGTAGGGGAAGGGAACAGGCCGTCATGCCTCTGAGGGAAGAGGCTGGGCCTGGACTCCTGGGCCGGAGCATGGATGCCTGAGTCTGATAAACAGGGACTGAAGTCTTGGGTCTGAGGGAGAACAGGGCCCGGGAACCTGAATCGGATGCGGGGTCGGGGGGTGGAGGATGGGGGAGGGACTCTGGTTTTAGGAAGCTGGGTTTGTTTTCCTGGGTCTTGTGTCTCTGTGAGGCATCTGGGTACTAGACAGCCAGCCATGACAGCAGGAGGAGCCCATGGTTGCTACTCCTTCATGGCAGGGTGCTGAGTACTGTACACTTAGGCCTGAAGAAGGAAGATGAGTGACCAGAATCTTGGGTCCTGTGGGGTAGGAGGAGCAGAAACTGAATGTCACATTCCTAGGATAGACAAGCCAGGTCCCTCAGATTCAAGATCTGGGCAGATTGGGTGCTGAGAGCTGAGACCCTGAGACCTTGAGAAGGACCTGCTTACGATCGGAAGTCCTGAGGCAGAGGGCTCCGTGACCCAGGATCCATGTAGACACTGAAGGAACAGACTTGCTGGATTCTTGGAGTTGGGAATCCATGGCTGAGTCTGAAAATTGCAGCCATAGAACATGAGGCACAGTAAGGCTGCTGTAACTCCCAAGCAACTCAGGACAGACTAGCTTCACGCTCTGGCATACCTTAAAGTTGGCACAGGCCAAGGGTTAATCCCTGTCTGTCTGTCTGTCTGAACTGTCTCCTGTTTCCATCAGTTCCCAGGTCCCGACCAGCTCTTCCCAGCAGAAGAGAAGCCATGGCAGCCTGCTGCATCCAGTATTTCCTGCTCCTCTTCCTGCTGGGCTTCACCCCCTTCTCAGGTAAGGGTGTAAAAGAAGAGCAATGGGTACAGCATCAGTTGTGGCTCCCTGTCTCTCACAAACCCTGGTGATTTTCCTCTCCACAGATAGTCTTCTCTGTAAGGAGGGGGTCATGGTGACATTTGGCTCCGGTTTCCCTAAGACACTTGTTGACTGGACCTCACAGGGAACCAAGATTGCTGGACCTAAGGAGGCATGTTATGAGACCCTTGTGCTAATAGACGTAGGTATGTGGGATGTGATGGAGGGACGCACTCCCATACTTGCCAGCCCAGCCCTGCACTGGATTCTGTGCCATGGAGTTCCTGCTCAGCTCCCCTACTGCCTAGGCTCTTCCTCTGTGCCTTGTTATCTGGGTCATGATAGGAATATATAAGGTAGTCCTGTGGTAATTAGGGGGAAAACCCTGGACTTGCTCCCCACTACCATGTGAACTGGGTGTGGTGGCACCTGTCTGTAATGGCAGCATGGAGCTGTGGGTGGAGACAGTCGACTTCACCTGCAGCTATATAGGGAGTTCCAGAGGAGCCTGGACTGGATGAGACTCAGGGTTGGAAAAACATAAGAAAAAAGGGAGGGAAGGGAGGAGGGAGGGATAAAAAGAGGGAAGGAAGGATGCTGAGAGCCTGATTGGGACTCTGCTAAGCCACTGAGTCCTTTTGCAGCTTTACAGAAGTGGGAAAGGAGAGAGAAGCAGACCACAGGGAGGCAGCTGTGGGTGTGAAGGGCAGAGTGTGCAGACAAATCCAGCAGGGTAGAGGAGATGGTGAGCAGAGTGAGGCTGCAGCCTGTAGGAGGGCTCAGGGCAGACTGTGGAGACTGTTCAACAGGATGTGCAGGGGCAGGGCAGAAGGAGCCAGGCTTGTGCTGCAGGCTTTGGCGGACACAGGACATGCTGGGTCCCATTGTCACTGGGCACTGTGCTCTCCCTGTGACTGGGAACATCACGGGACCCAAGAAGTGGGCTCCCAGGCCTGGCCATCCTCCCCATCCAAGCCTGGCTTTCACTCTTGTCTCTCTTAGGTCCCAAATCTCTCCTAGTGGGGAGCAAAGGTACAGGCATCCCTAAGGATGAGGATGTCCACAATATCCGTATGTATGATTACTCGGGTGTGGGTATATATCCTGATAACGGCACTGTCCTTATGTATTCTTATGGTCCTGGAATTTTGGCTGCCATATATCACGAGACCTGTCATGCTGATCTGTGCAACAGCGATAACACCACCAGAGTCCTCCTTAGGGGCCTTCATATTGCAAGTATGGGATCTGGGCACACAGACTTGAGCGATCTGTCTGGGGCTGCAGCTGAGAGCACACTGTACAGCCAACTCCTCCTCTCTCCTCAGCCGCCGATCAGTCAAAAATCAACAGGTGTCCTGTCTGCTTGCACTATTGGGGCTCCTGCCACAAAAACTTTGTCTTCTGTCCAAAGGACACTGGTTGTTATGATGGTGAAATTGCCATTGAAGGAGGTGAGTGCTGGAGGCTGCATCCCCAGGATGAGGGAGACAGAGGCCATGACTCCAGAGACTCAGCAGGAGGGATGGAGACTGAACCCTGGGTGTGAGGGGAGGTCAGAGGCCCTCATTGCTGTAGCAGAGGGAGTGTGGATGGAGAACCCTGGGACTGAGGGAAAAATTCAGAACCTGGGCTCCTGCATCCATAGAAAGAGGGCTTGAGCCTGGATTCCTGGGTGTGAGTTTTTTTTTAGGTTTCCTGAACTATCCCTTCCTTCCCTTTGAACCTGACTGGATCTTCATCTTCTAGGTGGAGTTAATGCCAATTTTAGCATTAAAGGATGTCTGGACGTGATGACTAAAAACATATTTAAGAGAGACGAAACACTTGGGATCTTCAGCGTGTTGGAAAATGTGAACTCAATCACTATAAATTCATCCCCACATATGTTTGTCCCTGTCACCCTGGCTTGGGTGTTAGGGCTGGGGCTCTCTTTAGCCCTTTGTCTGGAGGGCTTGGTCCTCTCTGATGAACCCATTTTCCTGTGATTCCTAATCCCTATTGGCCACCCACACCCATCCCTCCTCTGACATCATAACCTATGACCTTACACTTGGAAGTGTCAGCCTGTGCTGTCCTGGTGCCATCAACCCTCACCACACATCTCTGCCTCCTGATATTTCTACATGGGAGACACTGAACTCACTGTGCCCCAGAGGGGACACATACACATGTTCAACACACATGCGGAATAATAAACTCACTGTTTTTTCCCCAAATACTTGTTTTTCAATGTGACCAGCTGAACACCAATGGTGGGATCCATTGCTCTGCCAAGGCCTGGCCTCCATAGTGCTGTGTGACAAAATGTTTCCTGGGGAGACTCAACATACACATCTACTCACTGCAGATTGGGACCCCTTGGCCAAAGTCCAACTTGGTGAACCAATCCGTTTTATATTAGAGTTACAAGAAAATGTTTGGGTCAAGAATTACTTACAGGAGCAGAAATGACTCCAAGACAGCTCATCACCAAAGCCTACCACTGCATGAGTGAGAGCTCCCAGAGCTGGGATCCTGGGGAACATGGCACAGCCTACAGGCAGCTCCACAGGCTGGAGGGTGTCTTTTCCAGGTGCCTCAGTTGGTCTAAACCTCTTGCAGGCAGCTGGTCTGGTCTCTGAGTCTCCTTTGTAACTTACTGCTTGCCCTGGCTGAGAGGGGACTGGGGGATCTGGTTGGTTTCAGGAACTTCCTGAAGTTATTTTGAGTTGTTTAGCTTCCTGCTTAAGTAGCTGCCCTGCAGGATGGAATGTTTCCATCTCAGAGGAAACTTTCACAACACATGGGTGACTCCAAGGCTGCTTCGCTTTGCTTTGCTTTGCTTTCTTTTTCCTGGTGCTGTAGCTAAAGCACAGGGCCTCACTGGGACCTAGGGGATCACTGGTCGCTGGGCCTTACTCAGTCTGACCTGTGACCCTCAGCTGCTTGTGTGTGTGAGGATTTGGTTCTATTCTTCCACAATGTGGTTCTGGGGCATTGAACTCAATTCATAAGCTTAGAGAGAGGCAGGTCCCATTACCCACAATGAACCATCTCACTGACTGATGTTTTTAGAGTTTTCATTCTGGGCTGAAACTTGCATCCTGCCCAGCAGTGGCTCTGTAAGGAGGGAGCCAGGAATTCATATTCCAATTGTCACTGCCCTTTTGGACATGCAAAGGCTGAACCCAGAGACTAAGGCAGTCAATCCCCATAGATCTGACACCCACATTGCTGAGATAGGGAAACTCTGGAAGAGTGAATCTGGAGAGGCAGAAATGGCCATCAATCCACTGAGGCAGGGGAGTCCACACACACTCCTCCATGGATTAATCAATTTCTTCATTGCTGTGATGCAAACTTGAAAAAAATTTAAATGGAGGGAAGATTTGTTGGCAGCATAATAGCTCATTTTGGAAGGGGAGCATGGCAACATTGGAATGATGGGTCTCAGCCATGCCATGGTCCCCTGCCCACAGTCAGGTGGGTTGCCCCTACTCCATTTTTTTTCTCTGGAAACACACTCAACAGACACATCCCCAAATGTTGCTATTAATGCCCTGTCTCTCAATCTAATTCCTTATCAAAAGATACTAACCAAATACTTACCAGCCACCCTTTTTCTTTGACATGTTGGAGTCTTCCATATAGAAGGATAAGATCCCATTGCTCCATCACTGTAGTGTTATGTAATAACCTTACACAGTGTCCCCCTTAGTTCACATCATGAACAGAAAAAGAGGGAAAAGATTACACAGAAAAGCAGCTCGGGTTGGAGGTGACAGCTGGTAACAATCAGAACTGCCTTTGACTAGCCACCTCATCTCCCTACATCCTGCTTCTGCACCCCATCCTGGGCTTATAGGTTTGTGCCACCACACCCAATGATGTAACATCAGAGTCCTGGGGAAACAGATGCTGGAAGACAAAGGCACAGACCTGTGTTTGAAACACGCTGTTTTAATCCCATCACTCCTGACACAGAGGCCTGCGGGTCTGAGTTCAAGACCAACCTGGTAAATGGAACCAGTTCCAGGACAGCCAGTACAGTACAGAGAAACCCTGTTTCAAAAACAATTTAAAACAAAAAAATTAGGACCACAAAAGTGGGGGAGAAGAGGTGGGGTGAGGAGCAAGGGACTTCTCGAGTGGAGAAGCTAACCAAGGTGGTGTTTTCGTGGTCCCTTGGATATGCCTCAGATTTTCTTTTGCCTTTAAATATTTGTGCTCAGGATTTGTTTATTAATAAACGGTAAAAGAAATCACTTATATCTGGCACTCAAAGTAGGGCATTGTTAGACTTTATGAGAGCCATTGTTAGTCCTGAGAAGGGGAGCCTGCACACTTCACTATTTCCTCATCCCCCTTCTAGGCTGTTTTCCTGCCTGAGGAGCTTTTTCCAACCAATCCAGGCTCCCAATCCAGGCAGCTCAGCTGGCCTTGAGACAGGCTCAGGGCTTGGAACTTTTGAGGCTGCTGTTTGTTGTGGTAGCACCCGCGTTACCACCACCTGATCACCATGTCTGAGTGAGGGGCTGTGAGAGACAAGAAACAGCGGGTCATTCGCCCCAGCACAATGGGGAATGCCATTTATTGAAAGAGGGAGGAAACCTTAAATACAGGCTTACAGCACAATGGAGGATCCCCTGAGGGCAGAAGTTCGCTACTGAATGTTCTACATTCTTGCATCTAAGCTGTTCACACCAAATGCAGGATACACAAACAAAGAACCTCCCGTGAGTGCTCAGGGAGAAGGAAACCGGCAGGGAATCAGCATAGGGAGGACATCTGGTCAAGGTCGGCAAGCAAGGAGGCAGCTACCAAAAATGGGGGGCCAGGGCCCTACAGCTGTTATCAAGCCCCTGGCTGCAGGAAGGAAAGCCACACCCCACAGCTACTGTAGTTGCCTCCAGCAAGGCCCTTGTACCATAGCTGTGCCTCTGTAGCCCAGCTGCTTTGCCGAACTTCCCCAAGGCAGTCACCAAGGGCACCAGCCAGAGCACAAGCACTCCTAGAGTGCCCAGTCACTGCAGCTTCTGCACCTGGAGCTCCCATAGCAATGCTGCCTTGGTGCTGCGCCTGCTCCACCTGCTGGTCAGACATGGTCACTACATCTGCACAACCCAATCTTCAGAGGATAGGCATCAGAACTGGAAAGACACCTGAGAACTTTTAAACAGTAAACTAGGCTATTAAATGAATTTATTAATTAAAATAAATAAATAAACAAATTTAAAAAAGAAAAAAGGGAAAGGATAATCTTAAAACCTTCCCTATGTTAAAAATGGGAATGATCACAATGCAGAGAACAAGGCCCTGTCTTCCTACTATGGACGGGATACATATGGTAAAATAAATGAGGAGATAAACAACTAAATAATGTCGGTCATATTATCAGTCTGGCAATTTGTATTTTATCCTTAAAAATTGCTTTGATATCAGTGCCAAATAGGAGAAATGGACTGATGAGAAACCAACCTTGAAAACACCATTCACAAAATACAAGCCTTAGAAAAGATTAGTACTGATAATATACAAGTCCTACAAATTATTACTAAAGAAGATAATAAACTTTTGATTGATAAGTTACAAGCATTGAAAGAAGTTATTAAAACAGATAATAAAAATACTCAGATACAGATAGAGGAGTTTAGATGAGAACCAACCTCATCATTACATTATGAAATTAGAGAGGAACTGTCTAAGATTATAAAAAAAACAAAAAACAAAAACAACCTTAATTTATCCAGTCACCACACAGGAACAATCACCAAATGACAGATAGCCTCAAAGCTGTGTCAGAGCTCATTGGAATCCTGTAGAAATGTTAGAGTTGACTTAAGGAAGCAATAGTCTCATATGATATGCATTCCCTTTTGTGAGGTAGATGTTAAATTCATGGGCAAATAGTAACAGAGTTGTCCCACAAGACTGAGAAGACTTAGTTACAGCAGTATTAGAGCCTGGTCCTCAATTATAGTGGAGGACTTGGTGGAAAGATGAGGCTAGGACTGTTGAATAAGGAAGTAGGACTAGAGGTATTGTAATTTCCCAAGTCCCATTTCTTGGAGAGGATGATTATGCTAATGTACAAAGACACTCTATATATGATGAACATACCTTGACTCTGTGCTGTACAACAGCTTTGAATGATTGGGACAGAGTTAAGAAAGTCAGAAAGAGAACTGAGTTACTTACTAAAGTTATACAGGGCCCAAAAGAAACATTCATAATTTTTTTTTTTTTTACAAAGATTGACTTCAGCTGTAAATAGAATTATACCAACTCCAGAAGCTAGACAAATACTAATTGAATATCTGGCTTTTGAAAATGTTAATTCATGGTGGCCCGGAAGGGTCAACCCGAGGCTGGAGCTTTCTCAGTGACCATGAGTTGTGTTGACCATGAATTTGCTTTGTGACTCTGCAGCACAGGAACTGAACTCTGCAACACACTCTCCCATGCTGGCTGATCCTCAGTAGACTGAGTGTGGGACCAGAAGTCTCAGGGCCCTTAGCGCCTCAGCCTCAGGTTGTAGGCTAGTCGTGTGATCACATGTCAGTCACATTGTTCCCTGCATGACCCCTTCAGGAATGGCATCCCTGTCCATGAAGGAAAGGCAGGTGTACTGGCAAAGGACGCAGCTCAGTGCCATCCGCTGAGGAGCTCGTTCAAGGCCAGCTGCCCCCAGCAGTGGATAAAATATTTTGACAAAAGAAGAGACTACTTAAAATTCAAGGAAAAGTTTGAAGCAGAATTCCAGCCTTCACAGTCTACTGAAAATTCCTAGGCTCTGCCTGGACTTTCACAAAGGTGGAAATGATTCTTCTGGACTTTCAGAAATGCTTTGCTGGTTCCAGGACAAAAGCACTCTGACCCACGATTACACATCAGCACTTGTTTTCTGTGAATAACAATTACTAAAAGGATCAAGTAGAAGAAGATCTCATCATTCAAACTGTGAAGGACTGAATGGTATTAAGTGTGCTTCTTTAATTTAGTGAGGGATCTATTTTAAGAAAAAAAAGTAAAGCTTATTATAAAAATAAAAAAAGAAAATGCTAATTCATAATGCAAAAGGGTAATTAGGCCTTTAAAGGCAAGATCAGCACCCATAGAGGAATGAATCCAAGATACATTGTAGCTGGAGAGTTTCTCTCCGGGTCCCACCAATCCCAGGCAGTCTGACAGTCCACTTATAAAATAACCACACAGACCCTTTTATTATTTAAACTGTTTGGCCTAATGTCTCAGGCTTCTAGCTATCTAGTTCTTACATCTTAAATTAATCCATTTCTACAAATCTATACCTTGCTATGTGGCTCGTGGCTTACCGGCATCTTCACATGCTACTTGTCATGGCGGAGCCTGGCAGTGTCTCCCTCTGCCTTCCTGTTCTGTCAGTTCTCCTCTCTGTTAGTCCAGCCTATACTTCCTGCCTGATTACTGGCCAATCAGTGTTTTATTTATTGACCAATCAGAGCAACACATTTGACATACAGACCATCCCACAGCAATACACTCAATACTGAATCTCATAATCATGACAACACTTGCATAGGAGAGGTGGTTTCCAAAGGCTTACAGAAAAATCAAAATGTCATATGTTTTAGTTGTGGTAAACAAGGTCACCCAAAAAGGGACTGTTGGCAGAGCATTCCTAAAACCATAGTTTGGTTTTTTTTTCCCTAGCAATAATGCAAACACAAGGCGCCAGCCTTCTGGAATATGCAGAATGTGTGGCAAAGGCTGACATTGGACTAAAGAATGAAGATCAACAAGGGCAGGTGAGACAACCCTTTGCCATCAAGATGACTCTTGGGGATGCCTCTCAGAGGTCCCCATGTGAAATTTGGTTCAACCATTTTCTGTTCCCATCAGGGAAACTCCTCCACACAGCAATTAAAGGACCTAATGCCTATTGTAAAAAAAAGAAAGAAAGAAAAGAAAAAAGAAAAAAGACTGCTCTGGAAGGCAGAACAGCTTTAGAAGATAAAGCAAAACTTTCAGGAGAAATCATAAAACAAATATTTTGACAAACTTCTATAAACAATCAAAGACCAAAGTTAACAATACAGATAAATGGCATTGAAAATGAAGGTCTTATGGACACTGGAGCAAACATAACTCTAATTGAGCTGAAATCTTGGCATTCAAATTGGCCTCTTTAGGAGGTAAACATACAGCTTCTAGGGATTATAACTTTATTTCAGGAGAAACAAAGCATGAGATGGGTCAAATGCTTAGGGCCAAAATGACAGTGAAGAAAATTAAATCCATATGTGGTTAATATAGCCATGAACTTATGTGGATGTGATTTATTACAGCAGTGAAAAACAGAGATCAACATTCCTCCAATCTCAAAAACAAACCATAAAGTAGAGAATGCTTTTGAGAGCAATATTAAAAGGTATTTTCTAGAGCAGTCACAGACTGTTCAAGTTGTACACAAACAGGGCAAAACAGCTGATGACCTCTTGAAGGCACCAACAACCCTACCTTTAAATGGCTGTCTGGGTGGAACAATGACCTTTGATATCAGAAAAATTACAAGGATCAGACTAGCTGGTACAGGAGCAGCTGAATGCTCAACATACTGAAGAATCAACCAGTCTTTGGAATTCTCCTATATTTGTCATTAAAAACAAATCTGGAAAATGGAGAATGGTAACAGATCTAAGAGTCATAAATAAAATAATTCAGCCAGTGGACTCTCTACAACCTGGAAATACCCTGCCTTCTCATTATCTAAAGGTGGCCTATTATAGTGATTGATTTAAAAGACTGTTTTTTTTTTATTATAACTTTAAAAGAATGGGATAGAGAAAACTTTGCCTTCATGGTGCCTACTTATAATAATTCCCAGTCCATTTAAAGGTATCAATAGAAAGCTCTCCCACAATGGATGTTAAACAGCCCCACCTTGTGCCAATATTTTGTACAACAACCATTGAAAATAATTTGTAAACAGTTTCCTCAATCTATAATTTACCAGTATATTAATGATATTTTACTAGCTGATTCAAATGTAGATACTTTAGAAATGTTGAAGAAAGTGAAGAAAATATTGCCTTGCGGGGGATTACAAATGGCTCCTGAAAAAATATAAAGAGGAGATTCTATTAACTACAAGGATATAAGACAGGTTTACAAAAAAAATCAACTACAGAAAGTACAAATCAGGAGAAATCAACTTCAGACTCTTAATGACTTTCAAAAATTACTGGGAGACATTGACTGACTAGAGCCCACAACTAGATTAACAAAACAAGAACTAAGTAATTTATTTCAAACTTAACAAGGTGATGAGGGCTTAAAATAGTCCTAGAAACTTTTTAGCTGAAGCTGAGAGAGAACTGGTTCTGGTAGAGAAAAAAATTACAGATGCCCATGTGTATTGCTTGGATCCAGACTTGACTGTATCCTGGTCATTCTACCTCCTACTCATTCTCCTACTGGAATTCTTGTGTAGGGAGAAGCTAACATTCTGGAATGGATAGTTTTGCCACACAGAGAAAAAAAAAACTATGTAGAACAGGGTTCTAAATTGATTCTAAAAGGAAAATTGAGGCTTTGTCAATTAATGAGAATGAATATAGCAGAAATTGTAGTACCTTTTACTAATGCTGAAATTTCCTCTTTATGGGTAGAAAATAAACATTGACAAAGAGCTTGCAGTAATTTTTGGGAGACATTAACAACAAATATGCCAAAAGCAACAGGCTTCAATTTATAAAAAGAACTAGTTGTATTCTTCCTCCCATTGTATGAAGAACACCAATTTCTGAAGCCTCTACTTTCTACATTCTACACCAATGCAAATAAATCAAGAAAGGCAGGTTATTAATCAGGAAATTAAGTAAAGTGGATTTTGCTTTTGTTTCCACAGGAGAAGAAAACCTATGGATGCCATCAAAGCTGGTAAAGATTCCATTCAAACAAGAGAGACCTCTTGATTAAAATGACATCAAATGATACCCAACAAAGGGAAAACTTTGAGGTCAGGGCAGGGTTTTGCTTTTGCCTTTCCAGGAAAATAAAACCATCCAACTGAGGAATCTAAAGACTTTTGAACAAATGTAGCATCAAAAAAAGAGAACCACTCCCCAAAAACTATACCCCCCAGAAGGAGTAATCTGCCCTAGGGATATAGAATACTTCCAACAGGGTAAAATTTCATAAACCTTTCAAAATGTCTGTTTTTGCTGGACTCTACAGACAGGTTAAGCAGGTGATCTTTGTGTAGTCCAATTCAAAACTAAATTTGGCTTTGGAGTTGGAGTGTGCCTCTCCTTCTCTAAACCCAAGCATGCTTGTTAAAAGAAAATCCAGTCACTGTCTCCTATCAGAAGAACCACTTGGTATGGGACAGATGAAGACCAAAATCTAGGGACTACTATGGTCACTAATCTCATACCCCTCAGATTTATTCTGAAGCTTTAAAATTTTTCTTAAAGTGTGAATACTATCTCAAAATTTAAACTTTCTGTTTTGATATTAATGGTCTCATAGAGTACTAATTCTAACCTTAGGCTTAATGTACCTTCCTATGTGTGATTTCAGGCTGGAGTCTGAAGCAGATATTTAGGAATTAAGCCTGTATATCCCAGATATATTTAATAGATCATGCTCCTTTAACCTACCTAAGATTTACAGCATATGACATTTAATGTGTCTAAGTTTTCCACAGTGAACAATAAACATTAGTAGCAGAGGTCTCTGAAGTCTCCAAAAGCATGATGGGGTCCCACAAGGATGATTCTACCTGGATTGTGGTAATGCTGATAAACTGAAGAACATCACCCAAAGATTGGCTCTGGACTATATAGTGCTCAGGACAATTTCAAGGTGGCTAGCTGAGATAGTCTAGCACTTCCGATAAGCCTTACACTTTCTTATCACACAGAGATGGCAACAAATGATACAGCTACCTCTCCCAGGACTTGACCACTGTTTCAAGTTTATCAGGGTCTCCTAGAGACACCATTGCCCCCAATACAATAGGAAGCAATCTAGAAAAAATGACACCCACATTCACAAGAGGTGGGGTGCGTAGTTTTTGGTCCTTCACTGGGGGATGGATATTTGTCATTGCTAGGGGAGTTAGTTACAAGTTGTTATGTGTAATGGTCAGGGAAGAAGCTGAACAAAGGAGATTAGATTCGGGTATCTCATTCTGAGAAGAAAAAGGGGGGATATGGAGATGATAAGATAAAAGGGAAAATTATCGAATCTACTTTTAAACTTTAAAAAAAAACCACAAATAGCTGGGTGGTGGTGGCACACGCCTTTAATCTCAGCACTCAGGAGGCAGAGCCAGTGAGTGAGTTTGAGGCCAGCCTGGTCTACAGAGTGAGATCTAGGACAGGCACCAAAACTATACAGAGAAACCCTGCCTTGAAAAACAAAAACAAAAACAATAAAAAAAACGCCAAATACTAGTCTCAAATATTTTACATTGGTATGAATTTTTGTATATTGATACAAATTTAAGGTTATTGTTGTTAGAACATACTGTACATGCATTTATGCTCTTGTTTAAGGTATTGTACCTTTGCAATTCCTTTTACAATGTAATGTAATGTAAATTTCTAGTCCTTGAAAGTTATCTGTGCAAACTATTTAACATAATTAAGAAATACAGGTTAATAGCCACCTATAACTACCAAAGTTGCAGTCATATTAGTTAGGTTTTCAAGATCATATAGAGATATAATGTAGAGAGATATGTAATATTCAAATATTTGAAAGGCCTACAGAATATGACATTTAAAATGTTTTAATGACTTTGGCTGTTTATGACATGAGACACATATGCTCCTAGCAGCACCAATCTACTTTAAAAAAAAGGATGATGGGCAAAAGAAACCTCATATGGAATTTGGTTTCTTTGTGGCAAAAGCCCATTTGGGCAAGTAAATGCCATTGCCTTGACTACTGACAGTATGCTGTCCAAACTGGACAAGCAGGACACAAAGAAAAGTGACTATTGAACTTTGCCAAGACAGATTAGGACAGTCCTTCAAAATTTTCCTGCTTCTGAGAAAAGTCTGTCAGATATTTTATGCTTGCAAGCCAAAGACAAATGCTCCAATGTTGCAGAGGAACCTTGGGTAACTGTCCAGACAGACAGCTCTTTCTGTCACTTCTCATATTTTTTGGAAGTCGCTTGCTCTGCACATCCTCCTTACTCAGCTAATATTCTATCCTTCTCAGGTCTTTGATGGGGTTGTAGACTAGACAGTTACAGTTTCGGCTTTCCTAAATCTTGGTGAAAGTTATATTATGTACAAAACTTTGGACTCTTCAGGAGAAGACAACTAATGGAATAATCTCTATAAATTTGCCAATCCCTTGTGGATGGCATATTGAGAATGTATTTCTTACCTGATAATTGTTCTTGTTGTATGTAGCTTCATTTTTGTTAAGTTATTACCTTTCCTTCCTATTTGGACAATACTTAATAATAATTCTTATTGTATATAGTTTTACTACATTAGGCTTAGAACCTCTCCTTCTTCATTAGACAAAAAGGGGGAAATGTTACTGGAATTCTATCACTGCTCCATTATCCAATTGAAAGGAGCTTTTTAATCTGAGAGGCGGGATTTATATTAAGGATGGACAAGAACAGGAAGAGGAGTCAGGGTGAGAAGGAGCTCAGGCCTTTTCCAGCCAGGAAGTGTTTCAAAGTCACGTGCATTAGCCTCTGGTTTTCTTTTTCCTTAATATTTGTGCACAAGATTTGTTTATTAATAAATGGTAAAAAATCATTTACAGAGCCAGCCTGGGCTCCATAAGATTCTATCTCAAAATGAAAACAAAACAAATTTTGGTTGTTAGCATTTTGTAGATGTAACAGTCTTATTAAATAAGAAACACAGAGCCAATGCAAAGATGAAAACCCAAGAGATCAGAGCGATAGCTAAGAGCTAAAAACCTTACCCTTCACTGCTGCTGCTATCTTTCTTCGCAAGAGACCTACTTCCTGTCTGTCTTTTTTATAGACTTTCTATTCTGCCTTCTCATTGGTTGTAAATCCAACCACATGACCTCCTTGTCACTGCCTGTCTGTACAGACCTCCAGATCTTCTATGGTTGGTATTGAGATTAAAGGCATTTGTCCCCATGCTGGCTGTATCCTTGAACACACAGAGAACGGCCTAGCTCTGCCTCCCAAGAGCTGGGATTAAAGGTGTGCACCACCACTGCCCAGTTTCTGCTATGGCTTGCTGTTAGCTCTGACCCCCAGGCAACTTTATTTATTAACATACAAATAAAATCACATTTCAGTACAATTAAAATATCACCATATTGCATTTCCACTGTTCAGTTCAATAGTGATCACGTAGTTCAGTCCAGTAGTGATCATGTAGTCCAGTAGTGATCACGTAGTCCAGTATTGATCATGTAGTTCAGTAGTGATCATATAGTTCAGTTCAGTAGTGATCATGTAGTTCAGTCAGTAGTGATCGTGTAGTTCAGTAGTGATCATGTAGTTCAGTCCAGTAGTGATCATGTAGTTCAGTAGTGATCATGTAGTTCAGCAGTGATCATGCTGTTGGCAGCAGATCTCCAGACCACACTGACACTCTCAAGGTTGATGCTTTGTACTTTGTAGGCAAGGAGCTAGCAGCTGTGTGAAACAGCATGATTGCCCCTGAACCCCATGCGATGCATCTGTACCAAAGTCCGCTTGCTCTGGAGACTCCTTCCTGGTCACCATGATCACTATGCCCTTCATGACAGCAGTGTGTCCATCAACCGATGAAGAAGTGTGCAGTGTGCAGTGCCGTACTAAGGGGCCATTATCAACAAAACCTGCCCTTCTCAGGACCCTGTGTAAAGCAGAGTCGGCAGAGTCAGGAAGACAAAGAGCACAGGTGTCCTCCCTGTGTGGAATTTAGGCAGAAGGGACATGAAAGTAGAGGACTGAGGGAAGGTGGAAGGGAACATAAGTCATAAACCTGAACGAGGGCCTCTGGGCTGGAGCTCAGCTGAAACAGTGTTGCCTAGCATGCTCCCATGCGCAGGGCCACATAAATGGTGGCACCCACCAGTAACCCAGGACTCAGGAAGAGGGGTCAGAGGGATCTGAAGTTCAAGGTCACTTTCAGCTACACAGAGGGTTCAAGGCTATCCTGAGCTAGAAGACTCTGCCTCAAAAAAACAATATTTGAACAACATAAATCATGTGCACTTATTAAAAGATTACAATGAAACTCATTATTTTGTTTTAATTACTTAATATACAGTAGATTAAGAAGAGGAGGAGGAGGAAGATGAGGAGAAGGAATAAGAAGGAGAGGGAGAGGGAGAGGAATAATGATGATGATGATGATGATGATGATGATGATGATTACTGGGGGCCATCAAGATGACTCGGGGGTAAAGATACCTGCCACCAAAACTAACACCTGAGTTTGATTCCCAGGACCCACGTGCTGGAAGTAGAGAGTTAACAACCTCTGAGTTTCAGGCATGTGCCTTGACACACACATGAAGACCCATGCACATCAAATAAATTAAAATATTTTCAAAGGACTTAAATCTATGCATAATCAGTCTGAGCATTCATCTGGCTCACAGTCCTGACTAGGACATGTGGATTTGTTTGATGTTGAGGCCACCTGTGCTGTCACGTGGTTGCTAAATATTGCACACAATATTTAGAGGCATCTTAAGTGACAGGGAAGAGGGCCATCCTCTACTCAGCCTTCAAGGACTGGATTAGAAGATGAAGCTTCCATTGGTGCCATCTGTAGATGTAAATGGTCATATTAAATAAGAAACAGAGCTAAATGCAGAGTTAAAACTCAAGAGGTCAGAGCACTAACGAATAGCCTTTAGCTTACCAGCTGCTGCCGTTCTTCCCCTCAGAAAGAGACCTACTTCCTGTGTGTCTGTCTTTTTATTGACTGTCTGTTCTGCCTTCTCATTGGTTGTAAACCCAACCACATGACCTCCTCATCACTGCCTGTCTGTACAGACCTCCAAGTCTTCTATGGTTGGTATTGAGATTAAAGACATGTGTCTCCATGCTGGTGGTGTCCTTGAACACACAGATATTTGCCTGTCATGTGATGGGGATTAAGGGCATGTGCTACTACTGCCAGATTTCTGCTATGGCTTGCTATTAGCTCTGACCCACAGGCAACTTTATTTATTAACATATAAATAAAATCACATTTCAGCACAAATAAAATATCACCACAGCCATCTTAACCCCATAGCAATTATTTAATTAAAAGAAACAGAGAGCTATTTTATAAAGGAGGGACCTGACTGTTCAAACTCTCATAATGTATGAACAAGAATTTTCACAAACATCAATGGGAAGCATATCCTCCTTCATGAGATTTCTGGACAGGAGATTTGAAGAGGCTCCTAGTGTGGAATCTACACAAATACCCTGAGTCAGGGGTCACTGTGGGTGATCTGGGTAGGAGGAAGATTCAGATCTCCTCTTAAAAACCCTACCTTAAAACCAAACATTCAATCTTACAGAGTCCCATTAATTCTGTGGGCCCTGTGAGCTGGCTGAGATCTCTGAGGGTGAAGGACTCTCAGCTGGTCCCCTCTACTGTTTATCCACAGAGCAGGGGACTCCACCCTCCATCCAAATCACTGACACCACAGTGAAAGAAATGGACTCTATGTTCCTGTTTTGCCTCTCAAAACACATGAAGATCTCTATCAGTTGGCTCTTCAATGGCAGAGTCTTGGGCTCTCAAACAGGATGAAGATGTCTCAGAACAACAGCACTCTCAGCATAGACCCTGTCAGGAGGCAGGATTTGGGAGACTATCAGTGTGAGGTCTCCAATCGAGTCAGTTCCAAGAGGAGTGATCCCATCCATCTGGACATAATACGTGAGTGTCCTCTCCTCAATCTTACTCCATAGTGTTGGGGATGGGGGCAATTTCTTCATCAACAGTGTGCAGAACAGGTAAAAGTCACAAGGAGAAAAACATGGCTCAAGATATAAATACAGCAGCTTGGTGATGGATGCATGTTAATCTCATGATAAAACACCAAGCAAATTGAGCACAGTGCTGCATGCCTTTAACCCCAGCACACTAGAGGCAGAGACAGAAAAATCTCTATGAGTCTCAACCACACTAGTCTTTGTTTATCAGAACTGACCACTGTATTCTGAACACTGACATTCACACCTATCAGGATGATTCTCCAAGTCAAACTCAAACTAGGGAGAGTAAATCACAGCCTCATTACATAGGACCCTGAAAAATCTGCAAATAAACCCCAGGGCTCTGGGACAATGATTTGCTCACAGGTATCTGAGCCTACCCTAGGCAGCGGGGTTTAAACCAAAATCAAAGTACTCCTCCTCACAAAGCCTTACTACTACTGGGCAGGAAGACAGAGCAACAAGGACATCTAGAAGGTGGGCTCAGGGGTTGACAAGCACTTCAGAATAAACAGAGCAGGGAAAGGTCAGAAAATGAAGGCACAGAGTCTTTATAGGAGGAGGTCAGACAAGACATGTCTACACTCACCAAAGATTTGGAGTGTTCAGGGATCTGAGGGTAGTGAGGGGTGAGCTGTGTAGACACCAAGAAGAAAGTTTCATACAGTGGAAAGATTCAGGGGTACTGATGATGGTGGTGGTGGTGCTGGCCTCGCCCCAACAGGACAAACACACCAAGGCTGAGAGTTGAAAACACTCAGGTTTCCTATTTCTACCATGCAAAGGTCCTAATATTGACAGATTTTTTTTCTCTTCCCTCTTAGCCTCTACCACCACTGTTCAAGTCACTGTTGAAGCAGTTCCACTACACAGTGCTGAAGGGAAGAACGTTTTTCTACGTGTACACAATATGCCTGGGACAGTCCTTTTGTTTTACTGGTACAAGGGAGAAACTGTGGTTCAGAGGAATGAAATTGCATGATTTATAATGTCCAAAAATATGATTGAAACACAGCCTGCATCCAGCAGCAGAGAGACAGTATACCACAACGGATCCTTGTTCTTCTAGAATGTCACTCAGAAAGATATGGGAACCTACATGTTATTTATTGTAATGGAAAAGTGGAAAATCAAAAGTGCATCTGGGCAGTTCACTGCATACTCTAAGTAGTTCTCTGTAACCTCTGGTAGTGAATTCCACACTGTCACCCTTGGGAAAGGAGCATAAATGTTTTGCAAATGGAAATCTTTAGTAGGCAAAGTCCTTTGGAGAATTCCATCTATTTGGAAGGACCTATGGAAACAATACTGCAGCCCTCTGTGCTGATCCTAGGTAGGCCTGGGCTTCAGGTCTCTCTAACTATCACTATGATGATGATGATGATGATGATGATGATGATGATGATGATGATGATTAAGATTATTTTTGGTATTTTGAGACAGGATTTCTCTGTGTAGCTTTAGAGCTTGTCCTGGAACTGACTTCTAAAGAGCAGGATGGCCTCAAACTCACAGAGATCTTTCTGCCTCTGCCTCCTGAGTGCTGGGATGAAAGGTATGTGCCACCACTGCCTGGCTCTATGCTTATTTTTATGGTAATGCATAGTTATTATGTATTTAGTTGATATCCCCAGTGGGGGGTTGGGTCTTCTCTGAAGAGAAACAGGAGAAGTGGACCTGGGGGAGAGGGGATATGTGAGGGAGGGACTGGGAGGAGTGGAGGGAGGGGACACTGTGATCAAGATGTATTGTATGAAAGAATCGAAAGAGAAAGTTATATGATGAAGGCACAACTACACCAGACAAGTTAGATTGTCCCTCCAGACTTCATTCTCACTTTATCCATAAATCAAAGCAGGTGCAATGAAAATTCATCTCTAAAGTGATCTCTAAACCCTTGTTACTTGAGTGTGATCCACCAACCAGCAGTGATGCATTACCAGATCTTAACAGCACTGGGGTTGTGTGGTGGTTCAGGGCCAGCCTAGGCAACACAGCAAGACCAGAGTAGCAAAGAGTCCAGGCATGTTGGGAGGGAGGGGAGATGGATGGATGGATTGATGGATGGATGGATCCCTGGAGGGTGGCAGAGGTAGGGCAGAGCATCAAAGAGAGACCAGGCATGTTGTGAGGGAGGGAAAAGGGGAGGGAGGGAGGTGAGGAGGGAGGGATGTAAGTAGGGGGAGACTAGAGCATCAAAGAAAACCAGGTATGTTTGGATGGAGGGAGGGAGGGGAAGGGAGAAAAGGGGAAAAGGGAGGTAGGAGGAGTAGGGAGGAGGAGGGAGAGAGAGGGAAGTGGAAGGAGGCGGAGGGAGGGGGCCGGAGACTTTCAGGTCCCACTAGAAATGTCAGAATCTGTATTGAAACAGTAACCTTGTGTGGTTATTGTGTGGTTTGTAAGCACATTAAACTTTGACACACTCTTCTCTATAGCGTCTTTCAATTCTAAATCCATGTGTGTGGTGATATATTGTGTACCCTAATAAAATGTGCTTGGTGATCAGAGAAGCAGAGCAAGCCACAGCCACCACCTCTTACCTCACCAATTCCTCAGCCTGAAAGAGCCTCACTCTGCTGACTCTGAAGGCTGGGACTGCAGGGTTGTGTCCTTTGGGGACTCTCCTCCCCTTTCCCTCCTAGTGAGGGGCAGGAGACTGGGAATACATGAGCAGCAGCTAATGGGACAGGTCCCATTGCTGTGTTTTTACTTCGGAAGACCGTTGCTGTTGCTGGTGGAGATGGGAGAACTGAAGTTAGGGATTTGTGTTGCTGGACATTGTTCTCCAAGAAATAATGTGAAGCTCTATCCACCTGAAAAGTATGATCGTACAGTCAGTCTCAAGACAGAGAGATACAGAGACAGAGACAGACAGACAGACAGACAGAAAATGGGTGCATCTCAAAAGACAACTTGCAGAAGGGGTCTCTCCTTTCACTTCAGGGTTTGGGGAATGAACTCGGGTGTCAGATTTGTAAACTGCACTTTACACACTAAACCATCTCATCTGCTTTAATCCTGGTTTGTGTGTGTGTGTGTGTGTGTATGTGTGTGTGTGTGTGTTGGTGTGAACCCGCTCTCATGTAGCCCAGGGAGTCCCCATGTTCTCCAGGGACCAAGTGCTGTGACTGCAGGTGTGCTCCACTGTGATTCTGTGGATCAAACCTACGCCAGGGACAGCCAGGCAAGCACTCTAGCAATAGGACAACATTTCCAGCCTTTAAATTCTCTAAGTGACCATCTCAATTGCTAAGAAGAATGTAAGTTACTATGTGGCAGGAGCCTTCTGGAAAGGAACAGAGACACACAATAGTCCCCTCTTTTAGAGTCAACCCACATGGTCTGTTTATCCTGCACAGGTGGGAGACCCAGCTTTTCATAGACAACCAAGAATAGGGTCTGCTAAAGGGGAGTGTGCAGCACCACATCCCACTTCTAGGGTGACCCTGAAACCCAGAAGCCATCTGCTCCCTCAGGCCCAGGCGGCATCTGTCCCATTGTGGCTGCCACACCCTCCTGATCTTCCAGGTGAGAGTGCTACTTCAAGTCCTTGGGAAGAACTTGCTCCCACTATTTAAGATACTGTCTAGAATGTTCCACAGCATCCCCTTTAAGGCCCATGTACATAGATCTGAAGTGACTGAGCCCAGCTTCACAATTACAGACAGAGGAACTGGGCTCTGAGTGTCTAGCCATTGTGCCTAGACCATTGCCCCTTCAAGTGAATCTGGGTCCTGCCTTGGTTCCCCATCACCAGGTCATGCCATCACACCTTCCACTTGAGGCCCTTGTGGGCCAGGACTGTACCAGGAATTTCAATTCCAGTCCTGTCTGTGAACTGAGATTGGGGCTGTAAAAGCAGCCACACTTGTCTTAGGGATGACAGGGTCACATGATCTCAAAAAAGGAGCATGTCTGCCTGCTGGGGACCAGACTCAGCAGTTTCAAGGATCTCTAAGGGCAGGAATGTCTGGCAGGCACAAGAAAAGACTCGGACACCCAAGTTGGCGCAAGCTGACGAGTCTTGTCAGATCTGGAGACATGCATCTTCTCTGCCTTCTCTCGATCTGACTCAACCCCAGTCTTTTATTGTAATAATACAAGGAAAAGGGGATGAGAAAATTCAAGAGGTAGTTGGGTTCTTCACAATAGTTTCAAAAGTTCTTTTTGGAAATCAGCAAAGTGTACCCCATGCCCCTTGATTGCACATAGACGTTCCCAGGAAGAAAGCCAAAGCATACCAGATTATTCTTTTGCAGGTTAATAATTATCAGAACATCTGAGGTTATCACCCCAGAGGCCATCCACCTGTGGTTTCTCAGAAAGCACAGAAATACAAAGTACCAAAGTTTAAAGTACCAGACTGCCAGCTTCCTCTCAGCCTAAGTCCGTCTTCATCTCACTGTCATTTCATCAAGTTGTCTTCTAACTAGTTCTGGACAACTCTTGTCTTCTATCCTATCTGTGTGTCACTCCATCTACAGTTTTCTGCCACCAGCCTTCTGGGTTTTTCCCATGACCTGCATAACAGCTTTAACTCCTGCCACTGTCACAATCTCAATATCATTTCTAATTTCATGGAAACCACTGCAGGAGAGAGAAAGAAAGTCATAAAGAACAAATAGAGTAGGAGGATCACAAGAACCAGTAACATTTGGATGAATGACAACATGACAAGCATACACCATAAAGTCTGCCCTCAGGACACAAAGGTTGTTTTCTCCTTGGCCCACAGAAGGCAGGTTTAATAGAATATTCAGCAGGGCAGGCCCTGGAGGGATCAATGTCCTCATTCTTGTGTACCTCCAGCACAGATTCCACTGGCAACACATCAGGGTTTTCATATTCTGTCTCCGGCATCTGCCCTCTAGAGCAGTAGTTCTCAACCTTCCTAAGGCTGTGAACTTATAATACAGTTCCTCATGATGCGGTGACCCCCCCCCCCAGCTATAGAATTATTTTCATATAATTATGAAATATTTCATTGAATTATGATTACTTCTGTTATGAATCATAATGTAAATATCTGATATGCAGGATATCTGATACTGTGAATGGGTAGTTCATAACCCCTTTCAATAGGGTCGAGACCCACAGATTGAGAACTGATGCTCTAGTAGATACTTCATGTCAGAGAGCAAATCAGTCAGGCTCGTAGACATGGGAAGCCTGGCACTGGGCAAAAAGCACCTTCAGAGGATAAAATAAAACATTTCAGAGGCAGGGGCTAAGCTGGAGTGTGCTGGAGGGTGAGTAATGGGAAGAAATGGAGAGAAGCATCATGATGTGAAGGGAGTACCCACAGGAGACTGGAAGGGTCACAGTTGGGTTCAAATGTTGTCGGTGGTTATGTCAAGAGGAGCTGCAGTCAGCAATTAAGCTTATGAAGTTCAATTCACCAAATAGCAAAGCTAAATGCTGGAGAGGCAAAGCCCTGCCCACCTGGGGTAAATAGTCTCCAGAATGCCCCCTTGCTGCTGCTGCTGTGTGTGACACGGTATGATTACTATGTGAAAGGATCCCACCTTATCTATTACAGTGTGATTGTTTCTTGGGAAAATCCCACTCCTCACTGGGCAACTTACTTATAGATCATAATGAAGATGATTTTTATAAGAACAATGCTGCTTAGTTAGATCAATGATTTGACTGAACGTTCTGAGCCAGTCTGAAAGATACAGGTGACTAAGACAGGTAGTGAAGATGATTAGGGAAATAGTTTGGGTTATTCTGCCAATTGATCCAATACGAGACACAAAAAGAAAAATAAATAGGCTAGAAAAAAAAGTCACTTTCCCCTTGGTTTTTGTGGGATTTGCAGAGGATGGAAATTGAAAACAAGGAAGTCTCATGCATTACAGGCCCATGGATCCTGCGTGTGGAAAAACAGGCTGAGGGTTAAAGAAAGCAGTGATGTCCCTACACCCAAGGTTAGGCCTGAGTTCCTCTGTCATGTAGCTTACAGAATTAATCTCAGGCCCTGGTACATACCTTGAAAAAGCAAAGTTGTAAAAGGAAATTGAATGGCCCTGTTGTACGTAAACAAAAACAGACAATTAGCTGAACACTGGAATGAAGTTTGGTAGGTATCTGCTACACTGAAATCTGTGAAGAGAAATAGAAAACACTACATTCTCACAGAAGCAAACGAGACCTCAATGGCCAAAGTGACCCTGAGCAGAAAGGAATGCTGGATGAATCACCACGCTCCATGCCAAATATCCCTAAGAGCAAACCTAACAACACGGTATGGTTACTGGTAAGACATAGACATTCAAACCAGTGCAACAGAACACAGGACCTAGAGATAAACTGAGCAGCCACAGCCGATCTGTGACCAAAAATACATTGCCAAAAAAATACATCCGAGTAAAGACAGCCTCTTTGACCAATGTTCATGGGGAAACTGAATAGAAGAACAGAACTAGGTCCCTATTTGTCATTTGCCCAAAAATCCATGTGAGACCTGAAACTTGGAAACTTCTGAAGGAAGAAACTTTCAAGAACCTGCACCAGCAAGGACTTTCTGGAATGGATTCCACTGCCTCAGAAATCACAACAAGAATTGGCAGATGAAGCTGGGCAGTGGTGGCACATGCCTTTAATTCCAACACTGAGGAGGCAGAGGCTGGAGCATAGCTGTGAGTTGGAGGCCAGTCTGATATACAGAGTGAATTCAGGACAGCCAGAGAAATCCTGTCTAGAGAAACCAAAAAAGAAAGAAAGAAAAGAATTGGCAGATGGGATTACATAAAACTGAGAAGTTTCTGCACAGCAAAGGAAACAACAGAGTGAAGATTCAGCCAGAATAGGCGGTAAGGTTGTCAGATACACTTCTGACAAGGAATTAACACGGAGTCTATAGAAAGAGTTCAAAAAGTGAATCAGATAGCAAGAGAGTCTCAAATCATCTGGGCAATAATAGGCAAATGTACGGAGCAGAATCCAGAAAAGAAGTGCAAATGGGGAGTAAATACATGAAAAATTCAGTGTTCTTATCCACCAGGGAAGTGTGAATCAAAAGTGTACATGACAACTGTCAGGTGATTCTCACATACCTCCAAGTTCACTGAGAAAGCCTGTGTCAAACACACACACACACACACACACACACACACACACACACACACACAAATAATAAACCAATATGAAGAACCTGCCCTCAATGCAGGAGACTCAGGGAGAAGACCTGTCCTCCACTTCCCAGGACCCTTCATTTTTGCTGTGCTCAGCTGACACACAGCTGCTTGTTAGGAGCTGCTACCTCCTCCTGGCCCCTTTTCTCCCTTTGAGACTCACCAGTTCTCAGCCTGCTCCCCACGAGGAACTCTCCAACCACCACACTGGCTGGGAGATCCAGGTGACTTTATTCTTAGGGACTCACCAGTGCCCTGTCAGCTGTCTAAGTGGGACCCTCTAGTTTTCCTACCCAGCCTGAGACCCAGGACCAGGTCACACTGCCAGAGAAACTTCTTCCAACTTTCTCAGCCAAGCTGATGCAGACCTTAGATTATAGCTGACAACCAGAACATCTGGAAGAGGCTGCAGCCCCAATACCAGACATAGAAAATCGACACCCTAACCTGCTGTGAATCAGCTCCCTCCTGAACACTGTAAATACCTCTGTCAAAAAGAAGAGGGCCTTAAACAAAACAGAAAAAAAAGTTCAACCAATAACCAACTCCAGATGCACAAATCCCAACTTCGAAATGAAAATAATACAAATAACCAAAGTAACACATCTCTACCAAAACAAAAAACAAAAAAAAAAAAAAGAAGAAGAAAGATACAAACCCCCAGTAACAGCCCCTATTGAAAATGACTTGGAAGAACTCTCGAAACAGTCAAAGACTAAAAGAAGAGTGAAATAACAAAGTCAATACAAGACATAAAAGTAGAGTTTAAGAAAACCTAAACAGAAATGGTGCTGGAAATGGAAAACTCAATAAACTGTTTAAAAAGCTCAGTGGAGTCAGGCATGATGGTGCACACTTTTGATCCCAAAAGTTGTCAGGCAGAGGCAGGAGGATCTCTGTGAGTTGCAGACCAGCCTGGTCTACATAGTAGGTTCCAGGACAGCCAGGGCTACACAGTGAGACCCTGTCTCCAAACAAAATGAAATGACACAAAACAAAATTCCTTGGAAAGCCTCACCAACATAATGGCCCAGGTAGAAAATAGAGAGCTGGGGATGGAAGACCAAGGAGAGAAACTGGATCATTAGGAAATGTCAGGAATTTAACCAAAAGTATGAACAGGACATGGGAGTTTGGGGATACGACAAAAACACCTAATGTCAGGGTTAGAGGATAGAAGAAAGAGAAGAACACCAAAGCAAAATACAACTGATCAAGAAAAAGAAAACAAAATCTAGTTTTAAAATGGGCAAATGCAGAGACCCACAGCCAAACACTAGGCAGAGCCAGAGGGGAGGAAGGATGTAGGAGCCAGAGGGGTCCAGGACACCATGAGAACAGGGCCCACAACTAAGCAGGGCTCATAAGGGCTCTAGAGACTGAAGAGACAAACGTGGACCCTGTGTGGGTCTGAGCTGGGTTCTCTGCATATGTTATGGTTGTGCAGCTTGGTGTTCTAGTGGGACTTCCAACAGTGGACATGGTGTGTGTGTGGGTTTCTCACTCTGTTGCCTGTGGTTGGGGCACTTTTCCTCCTACTGGGCTGCCATATCCAGCCATGATATGAGGGTTCATGCTCAGTCTTATTGTATCTTGTTAGGTCATGTTTGATGAATGTCCCTGGGAGGCCTGTGCTGTGGGATGGTCTGTATGTCAAGTGTGTTGCTGATTAGCCAATAAATAAATCACTGATTGACCAGTGGCCAGGCAGGAAGTATAGGCGGGACAAGGAGGAGAATAAAGCTGGGAAGTGGAAGGCTGAGTCAGAGAGACACTGCCAGCCGCCATGATGACAAACAGCATGTGAAGATGCCGGTAAGCCACGAGCCATGTGGCAAGGTATAGATGAATGGAAATGGATTAATTTAAGCTGTAAGAACAGTTAGCAAGAAGCCTGCCACGGCCATACAGTTTGTAACCAATATAAGTCTCTGTGTTTGCTTGGTTGGGTCTGAGCAGCTGTGGGACTGGCGGGTGACAAAGATTTGTCCTGATCGTGCGCCAGGCAGGAAAACTCTAGCTACAGGCCTGCTCCTTTTTTCCTTCCTCCTCCTCCTATTTTTTTTTTTTAGATTTATTTTATTTATTACGTACACAGGCCAGAAGAGGGCGCCAGATCTCATTACAGAATGTTGTGAACCAAGGTGAGTCCCAGGAATTGAACTCAGATCTTCTGGAAGAATAGTCAGTGCTCTTAACTGCTGAGCCATCTCTCCAGCTCCCTCCTTTCTTTTTAAAAAGGGAAACAAAGGTGGAGTTGATCTGAGGGAGAAGGGAGATATGGGGAAGAAGGGGTAGGCATGTAGGGAGGAGAAACTGAGCTTGGGGTGTAATGTATGAGAAAAGAATAAAAGTTTTCAAAAAAAAAGACAGCAAAAAAAAATTGTGGGCAAAAGTTTCAAACAGACATACCTCCAAAGAAGATCAAAAAATAGTGGATAAAAACACATAAATAAAAAGTTCAATATCATTAACCATTGTGGAAATACATATCAAAATCACAGTGACATCTCCACTGTCATACCAATTTTTAATAAAAGCTAGATAGATATTCAAAGGTTCCCTGGGCATCTTACAGACAGCTATAAAGGCCCACACAGCATCTGGAGCCTCCTTGCAACACCACACAGATGAGCTGCAGATCTCATAGTGAAGGCCAGATGGAGACATTGGGACACACAGAAGAATATTTCCCTCAGACACACAATCTCAAAGCCTGGTGTGCTTGTTATGTTTTTTCGACTTGACAAAAGCCAGGGTCATTTGGGAAGAGGGAACCACTAGGAAAACCAGGGAAGCACTAGGAAAACCAGGGAAGTTAATCTTGCTGGGTAGTTATAACCTGCTTTCTGCCCAGAAGGCTGGGAATGGAGATGTCCTGTAGCCCAGGTGATCTCTGCATGATTTGTAGGACCAGGCCATATCTGGCTCTCACAACCTCCAACAAGCAGGACCAGAATTGGTTAACAGTCTAGATGACCTCCTGCTATCTACATGGCCAGGGGCTCCCCAAGGCACCCATATATAGGACTGGAGATGGTTAATAACCTAGGTGACCTCTGTGCTCTCTGTACGACAGAGACCACACCAGATACTCTCCTAGGTCCTTAAGATAACACATGTGGCCTATCTACAGAGCCCAATTTCAGTTCCACAGAAGAACTGACATGTGGTTTGAGAAGAGTTTCTATGTAATCATGTCTCCTTGTGCACACAGAAACTTTTTTATCCCAATTGTACTGTATTTAAACAGTCTCAAATTCTGACTGGAGTCAGACTCCTGAAGTCTGAACCATCACAGACTCCTGAGTCCTGTTGAACAGGATTTTCTTCTTGCCTCTTTGGGCCAAGGCATCTGCAGAGATCCCTACTACCTGTAGACAAATCTGTGGAACATTTTCTTGATTTAAAATTGATGTGGAAGGGCTAAGCCCACTGTGAGGAATGCCACCCCCAAGCAGGTGGTCTTGAACTGGATAAAAAAAAGAAAGTTGAACAAGCCTTGGGAACAAGCCAGTAGGTAGCAGTCCTCCATGGCCTCTGTTTCAGTTCCTGATGTGACTTCCCATCACTGGACTCTATACTGTAAGACAAAAGAAACCCTCTCCTCCTCAAGTTACTTTGGTCATGGTGTTTCTCACAGCAATAGAAAGCTACCTGAGACACCTGATTCCAACCAGTCCCAACACCTAGAGGTTCCTCCCACAAGCCTACTCTAACATTCCATCTTCTTCCCATGTCTCTGAGGATGCTACTTTACCTCCTGACAGTCCCTTCCCTCCTGGTGTCACTCAGAGGGAAAGACAGGGTGGTCACAGAGGAATTACCTAGACAGATGACATCCCAGAAAGGTCAAGAGGACATGGGCAGACCACAGCCACAGCTCAAACCACACAGGAAGTTAGCGAGTTTCCCTGAGACTATTCATAGGATGATGAAATCCACGTCCTCTCTTTAGGACACACAGGTCAGCCCTTCCTGCACACCCAGGACATGAAACTTCTAATTCCTGGATCAGACACTTGATTGGTGACACCAGTGACAGTGGTTCCATCCCCTCCCCAGTCGTCATTCAGCTGGTTCCTTTCCAGCCCTCACAGACATCTCTGTCACCTTCCTGCTGGGAGTAAATCCCCCCTTCCCAGAGCAGTGAGAACAAAGGGCAGATGGGCTCAGTGTGTTTCTGTGTCACAAGAGGAAACCCACCATTGGGTTTAGGAAGCACAGGGTCTCTCTCTGGTGCTGACAGTGACAGGGACAGGACATGGCAGAGGTCAGTTCTTGGGTGACCTTTGTTCTCTCAGGCCAAGGGTTCCTGATTAGCTTTTCTACTCAAAGAATGTTCTAGAGGACCGGACCATAAATAGAGAAAGGGGGAGAGGAATGGAAGGCCCACATTGAGAGGGAAGAGGTGGGGCAGAGTCAGGGACACAGACCTTGCCCTCAGCTGAAGTGACCCTGGGAGATGCTGCCTCTTGCCAGGAAGCTCAGCTTCAAGGAAGGACAACAAAGCTGACACAAGAGCAGCAGGGCGTGGGAGCCATGCTGGAGTTGACACTCTTCTCCATAGACAGAGAGAATTGCAGATCCTTACAACTCCATCGTGCACAGATGTGTCCCTAGGCAGGGGCGCCTACTTGCAGGAGAGGGGACCATTTCCTGGGAGTGATGGGAAGAAGGAAGCACAGAGACTGGCTGGGTCTCCTAGGGAGGACAAGAGCCTGAGAGGGGACACAGGGCTTATAGTTGGAGCATCAAAGGAGACAACACAGAGGGACAGAGGTCAGCAACAAGCTCTCCCAGAAAAGGAATTGGTGTGGGCAGGGAGTGTCTTCATTTGCTCTCTTTTACTGTGATAAAGACCATAACCAAAAGCAACTTGGGGAGCAAAGGGTTTACTTGGCTTATATATCTCAAGTCACAGTCTATTGAGGGACGCTGAGGCAGGAGCTGAAGCAGAGACCACAGGGGAGTGCTGCTTACTAGCTCGCTCCTTATGTCTTACTCAGCCTCCTTATACAATCCAGGACCATGTGCCCTGGGGTGGCACCACCCTCAGTGAGCTGGGTCCTCCCTCCCACATCAACTGAAGTCAAGAAGATGCCCCCACAGACTGGCCTACAGGACAATCTTATAGAGGCATTTTCTTAGTTGTGATTTCCTCTTCCCAGATGAACCTAGTTCATGTCAGGTTGACAAAAGCAAAACAAACAAACAACAACGAAGAACTGACCAGTACAAGGAGGAGAAGCATAAGTGATCCCTTTCTAAGTTCATCACCACTGGCCTCTGTAGTCTGAAGACACAGTTCACAGCTGGGTCTGGGTAACTCTCCACATAAAAACAATGCAGGGCATTAAACATTGTCCTTGGCTACTAGCAATGCTCTGGACCACTCATTCATTCACCTACATGTGTCTGAACCTGGTCCAGGCAGCAGCTTCAGTGAAGATCAGACTAGTCTTCTCCTCACAATGCCAGAGTTCCAGGAGAAAGGAAGACAGGACAGGAAGGACATCTAGAGGGGGAGGTCAGAGGTTGATAAAGCCATGGTGGGAACAGCAGGGAAAGGTCAAAAGTGAAGACCTGGGGTCTAGATGAGAAGGTCAGGGAAGGTATCCCACAACTTACATACACCCTAAACCTTCTGAGTGTGAGCAGGGATCTGAAGATAGTGAGGTTATGAGCTATATGGACATCTAAGGAGAGAGTTCCATTCAGAAGAAATTATAAGACCAAAGGCACTGAGGGGATAGAGGCCATGGCACAGACTTCAACTTAGTAGCATGCAAATGCACACACACACACACACACACACACACACACACACACACCAAGGCAGAGTGATGAACATACCTGCTTAGAACCTGCAGCTCATCTTTCTGACAAATATAAAGGCCCTGATGTTGATGATTGTCTTAGTTAGGGTTTTTATTGCTGTGAAGAGACACTATGAGCATAGCAATTCTTACCAAGAAAAAGCACTTAGTTGGGGTGGTTTACATTTTTAGGGGTTTAATCTATTATCATCATTGTGGGACACAGTGAATGCAAGCAGACATGGTGCCAGAGAAGTAGAGGAGTGTCCTACATCATGACTTGCAGGCAACAAGATGTGGTCTGAGAACTGGGCATGGCTTAAGTATATATGAGACTCCCCAAAAGCCTGCCTCTACAGTGACACACTTCCTCCAACAAAGCCACACCTACTCCAACAAAGCCATGCCTCCTAATACTGCCATTCCCTATGAGCTTATGGGGACCAACTACACTCAAACTGTCACAATGGGTTTCTCTTTTTTCACTGTTAGTTTCACTTTAACAGACCTCTCCCACTGCTGCCCTGCTCCTTACTAATTAATGCCACTTATGTTGTCGAAGGGAAGAACATGCTTTTATTTGTCCACAGTCAGAGAGAGTTGTGTATGCGTTTTACTGGTACAAAGGGAAAATTCTAGGCATCAGACAAGAAATTTTATATTATTAAAAACCACTCATTCAGTTAAGCCAGCACCTGCACACAATGGGAGAGTAACAATATTCTGTAATGCATGCTGCTCCAGAATGTCATCCAGAGACCTGTGCAGTTCCATGTACACCACCAAGAATGACTATCTGTGACCTCTGGACACTGGGTGGGATTAATTACACCTCACACACAAGACTGACAGCTTGGACATTGCCCAATTCCTCCTTGCATTGTGATCCCATGTTGGGTTTTGAGCATTTAGTGTTGTGGTGGCTAAAGAAACTCCATTTTATGCTAGGCATCCATCTTGGTACCCAGTAGCCATTTGTCCCTGGAAGATAAGTTCCCGGGAACCCTGTCTCAGTGACCCCCTCCTCCCCAAAATGTATAGCTGTGACCATCTGCTTGTCATGACTAAATGATTTTAGGGCTTCTGTAACTTGTTTATGCAGACACTCAAAGATTGTTCTGGATCACCGTCACCACTTAACTTGAAAGAACACACCGCTGTTTGCTTGCTTGAGTAGATATTGCAGGTCTTCTTCTGGTTTTCATCTTTAAAATTTTTTCCCTGAACTCCCTTCTCACGGCAGCTCTAGTTTGGCTCAGAAATTTCTGTCCTTCTAGCAGCTAAGGAATAAATATTTTAATCATGATTAGACTTTTCCCAGGTGCCACAGACTCCAGACACTTAGGAGACAAACTGCAAAGATCAGAACCCCTATTAGAATCTATCCAGTGAGAGCAGGACCTGTGGAATGGTAACTCAGAAGGGAGACTATCTTCAGCCAGACCCTTGGGGTTCCTCCACCAGCATGGCCCTCAGAAAGATCCTGTGGGAGTCAGGCAGGGCCTTTCTGGGAGATCTACAATTTCACCACAGTAAGGCGAGAATCTGGAAGGTCTGGTTCCAGACCTCTGTTCCAGATTCAACTCCAGGTAACCATGGAGACCTTGTATCCAGGGCTAGAATTTGACTTCCTGTTAGAGATGACAGGAAACAACGCTTTACTGACTGTCCAAGACCCGTAGAGTGTGGAACCAGCTGTACACCGCCATGACACCTGCAGTTCATAGGTCACCCGGGCATCTCCTCCTGAGACTCAGTGGACAGGTGCCAGGATGTAAGCCAACTCTTCTGATGGGTTTAGGAGACTTCACAGGAAGTTCATGTTTATGGTCACGATATGGCCATAAACTCATGAAATCACAGCAGCACAAGACCTGTGTAAGCCTGGCCCATCAACAGCACACTGTGGACCAGATAGGGGCTCAAGAGGCCACACTCCTTCCTCAGAACCCATTGGTAATTAATGGCCACTGAGGGATGGGAAATTATTTTCTTCAGTGTAGCAGGAATCTTAGAAGGTCTTATTAATAAAAACAAACCTGAAGCCAGGTATTGGGGTGAATGCTGGAAGATCAAAGAAGCAGAACAAGCCACAGCCACTTCACCTCGACAATTCCTCACCTGATTCTGTTTCCTCAGACTAGAAGCTTCTGTGTCCTTATCCTAATGGATCTCAGCTGAACTGCAGCTCAAAAGCCTCAAAGCTTAACCAGCTCTAGTTCCAGGTTCTCACACCTTATATACATTTCTGCCATCACTTCCTGGGATTAAAGGCATAAATCACCATGCCTGGCTGTTTCCAGTGTGGCTTTGAACTCACAGAGATCCAGATGGATCTCTGCCTCTGAGATGCTAGGACTAAAGGCATGTGCTACCACTGCCTAACCTCTATGTTTAATATTATGTCTGTTCTGTTCTCTGACCCCCAGATAAGTTTATTGGGGTGCACAATATATCAACCACACTTCAGTGCTTAATGTAGTAGCTAAGCACCTCACCATTCCTGTTCATGTAAGAGACCCTAATTAACACAGTGTTGAACACACAGACAAAGATAGAGGCCCAGTGAGATGGCTTGCCTACTAAAAGCACTTGCTGCACAAGCCTGATTACCAGAGATTAACCTCCAGAATTTATGTAAGGATGGAAAGAAAGGACCAACTCCTGAAAGTTACCATCTGACCTCTGCATACTGTGGTGCACACCCACACTCATTTACACCCACTCACACTCCTGCAACCAGGCTCCCCATTAAAACTGTAGGGCCCTGGCCTCCGTTTTGGGTAGCTGTTGCCTTGCTTGCTGACCTTGACCAGATGTCCTCCCTATGCTGATCCCCTGCCAGTTTCCTCCCTACTGAATGTTTACGGGAAGTTCCTTGTTTGTGTATCCTGCATATTGGGCATTAACAGCTTAGATGCAAGCATGTAGAACAGCAGCGAACTTCTGCCCTCTGGGGTTCTCCCATTGTGCTGTAGGCCTGTATTTAAGGACTCCTTTCTCCTTCAATAAATGGCATTTGGCATTCTGCTGAGGCAAATGACGCACTGTCTCTTGTCTCTGATTTTAATCCACAGCTCCTCACTTGGACATGGTGAATGGGTGATGGTAGCATGGGTGTTACTGCTACACAAAACATTCCATGAGACCCTTCAATCTACAAGACCCATGCCCTACCCCAATACCTATCTGCCTGTGACCCCCCTTCCTGACACAAGGAATCTGCCAGCTCTCATTGGACCAAGAGTGGCTTCCTGAGACACAGAATCTCCCAGGTCTGATTGGACCAAGAGCCCTGACAAGACCAAGAGCAGCTCCCTGAGTCACAGAATCAGCTAGCTTCAATTGGGCCAAGAGCAACTCCCTGAGATACAGAATCTGCCAGCTCCAATTAGACCAAGAGCTAAGACTGGACCCAGAAGTATTCTCTGAGACACAGACACAACAAGCACAGAGTGGACCAATAGCAGCTCACTCAGACACATGCACCTCTTGCACCCATTAGAGGAAAAGATGGGCAGAAAGCCAGCGCAAAAATACATACAACAACATAAAGAGCAACATGGAATCGCTAGAACCTAGCCCTCCTAGACAGCAAGATCTGAACATCACAGTGTAGAAGAAGCAGAAGGAAGTGACCTTAAAATAGCGTCATGAAGTTGCTAGAGGCCTTTAAAGAAAAATGAAAAATTCCTTTAAAGAAATTTAGGAAAAGACAAACAAAAAAATGGAATAAATCAATAAATCCCTTAAAGAAAGCCAAGAAAACCATGAAAAAGCAATTATACATGTGAAGGAAACAATTCAAGTAAAAATGGCAATCTTACCAAAAGCAATCTACAGATTCAATGCAATCCCCATCAAAATACCAACACAATTCTTCACAGACCTGGAAAGAATAATACTCAACTTCATATGGAAAAACAAAAAACCCAGGATAGCCAAAAGAATCCTGTACAATAACACAACCTCTGAAGGCATCACGATCCCTGACTTCAAGCTGTACTATAGAGCTACAGTAATAAAAACAGCTTGGTACTGGCATAAAAACCGACATGTGGACCAATGGAATCGAATTGAAGACCCTGACATTAATCCGCACACCTATGAACAA